>NC_047094.1:103750960-104074180 GCF_902459505.1 Geotrypetes seraphini | reverse complement strand
CCCACTTTCTGTTCCCCATTTCCCTTCAGCATCTTCTCCCCACTCTCTTCCTCTGCCCCTCCCCTCTTCCCCATCCATTGCATCTCTTCTTGCTCCCATGTGCTATTCAGCGTCCTTCTCCCCCCTCTGTCTTCCTCATGTCCTTTCAGTGTTCTTCTCCCCCCCGTCTTCCCCATGTCCTTTCAGCATCCTTCTCCCCCCCTCCTTGTCTTCCCCATGTGCTTTCAGCATCCTTCTCCCCCTTCTGTTTTATCCTGTTTTCCTCTCCACCCCCACCTTTCCTCCCTTTCTACTCCCTGCCCCTTACCTTTGTGGCGCTTTCTCCCCCCCCCCCCCCAGACAACAAGCCCGGCCCGACAAACCTCCCTGCCCTGTGGCCGGCGATGTCTAAACTGCCTTCTTACAGCAGCCGGAGCGTTGTAGTTGCATATGGCTGCCATAAAAGTCATCTCTGATGCAACTTTTGGTTGCGTCAGAGATGACCTTTAAGGCAGACACACGCAGCTTCAACGCTCTAGCTCAGGGGTGCCCACACTTTTTGGGCTTGCGAGCTACTTTTAAAATGACCAAGTCAAAATGATCTACCAACAATAAAATTTAAAAAAAAACACAAAGCGCACTGTACGCTGAGAAAATGTTAATTATCATTCCTATTCTGGGGTTTTTTCAAAGAGGTCAAGGCAGATGACTCTATGCACTGTCACCTCAGTAACAACCATACAAAAATAGACAAATATACCCCCTCCCTTTTTACTAAACCTCAATAGCAGTTTTTAGCGCAGGGAGCTGCGCTGAATGCCCAGGGCTGCTCTCGACGCTCATAGGCTCCCTGCGCTAAAAAACTCTATTGTAGTTTAGTAAAAGGGGGGGCCATAGTGCAAAATATAGACAGCAGATATAAATTCAGACAAATTTTGATCACTAAATTGAAAATAAAATCATTTTTCCTACCTTGTTGTCTGGTGATTTCATGAGTCTCTGGTTGCACTTTCTTCTTCTGACTGTGCATCCAATCTTTCTTCCCTTCTTTCAGCCTGTATGCTTCCTCTCCTCCAGACCTCATTCCCGCCCCCAACTTTTTCTTCGTCTCTCCCTGCCCTTTCTTTCTCCCTGCCACCCTTTCTTTTTTCTCTCTTCATGCCCCCTTTCTTTTTTCTGTTTCCCTTCTGTCTCCCTGCCTGCCCCCTTTCTTTCTTTCTCCCTGCCCTCCACCAAGCCACTGCTGCCACCATCAGGGAACAGGCCCCCAAGCTGCCGCCATTGGGTAACAGGCCCAAAGCCACCGCCGCCCCAAGCTCTCCCTGTTTCCCTGCGTCGGGCAGACCAGCATTCCTCTCCCCGACGTCAATTCTGCCATCGGAGAGGAAGTTCCAGCCCAGCCAGGCAGCGATTGGCTGGCCCGAACTTCCTCTCCGACGGCAGAATTTACTTCGGGGAGAGGAAGGCTGATTGGCCCGGTAGAATTTTCCGGACCTGGCCGGCTGTGCACCCCCCCTAAGGCTGCACCTGGGTGGACCTCCCCCCCCTTGGTACGCCACTGCACCCACTCAAGCAACCCCCCACCCCCGCACGGGGAAGTCGAGTACGACAGGCGGATAACACTCAGTGCCCCCCAAGACCCCGTAGGCAACAACAAAGCTGCTGAAGCCACCAAGCAGAAGGGAAAAACGTCACACTGCTGCCCACATGATCTCCCGCCCTTCTCCCGACAAGGCCCGCCGAGGCACCGTGTACATAGGAGACCAGCCGGAGATGGCTAACGGCCACAGCCCCATCCTGCTGGCTCTGAAACACAACCCATTCATCCTGTGGCCCCAGCCACCAAGTTCTCACATGCCTCTAGCCCAAGCGCAATCCGTCTACCGCATGATCTGGTCAATGAGGGATACACACCCAGGTCAGCCATGCCCGAATGAGCCACGGCACACGACGGCCCGCTCACGATGCTCGAGCCATTCCCCCTGGAGCCCGGAATCCCACCAGCGCCCGCTGAACCCGCACTCACACTACCACCCCGAACTCCGCAACCTCTTCTGGTCTGCGCACAGGCTGGACCTACCGGGCTCCCCAGGCAGGCAGGCCACCTCCCACAATAGCCGGGCCAGGACCCAAGACAGAGGAGCACCAAACACAAAGAATGCAACAGGTACCAACCAACTACCTACCAAAGTGGCCTCCGGGGAACAGGGAAGAACCACGGAGGCACATGTTCTATATAGCCCCTACCCCTCCTACTAGCCCTGCCCATACGCTTCCTGTCTTCTAACAGGAAGCCCAGTTCTCATTGCCTTCTGCCCCCCCCTCCAATTGCCTATGAGCTGCTTCTCCATGGGCGACCAACCCGGGCCATCCAGCTCATTGTTATAGTCGCCCATCGAGACGAGCTCTCGGGCTCTTTTTTTTTTGCAAAATATCCTGAGCCCAGGTGGACAGGCAGGTATAATTTGAGTACAATACATAAATAAAATATTAGTTTAAAAGTATGTGGATTTTTGATGGTGTTTTCCATTCAAGTGGCATAGCGTATTTTCACATGTATGCCTTGAGGGGAATACCTGATTTTACATTTTGCCACAAGAAGTGGAAGGTATGCATGAGTGCAGGCAATATATGGTTTCACATACATAATAGTGAACCCCCCCCCCAGTATGAAGTGGTTGGAATAAGAATATCTGATGCCGATGAGTATATTTAGTTGAACTGGACAGCCTCCTTAGTTTGTGTGCAAATATTGTGTACATAGCTGCAATAGTAAACCTAATACAGTGGAACCTTGGTTTACGAGCATAATTCATTCCAGAAGCATGCTCATAAACCAAAATACTCGTATATCAAAGCGAGTTTCCCCATAGGAAATAATGGAAACTCACTTGATACGTTCCCACCCCCCCCTCCAGGCCAGCGGCGCTGCTCCCCACCGTTCGCAAAGGCCTCCCTCCGCGTGAACCACCCGAAAAACTTGAAACTTACCCCCCCCCCGGTCTGGCACCAGCACGCAGCCCACAGGACGTGCCAGTGCCACTTGAAGAACTTCCTGCCTCTGCCGGGCCGTGAGCATGCATCTGCGCATGCTCAAGGCCTTCTAATTCTCCCTCTCCCCAAAAATAACCCTAGTCACCGACAGCAGCAGCAGCAGCGCGTCCCCCCCCCCGACCCATCTCAACCGCGAGACCGAAATAAATACCCGATAGAGGAATACTGGTGATGAGGGTCCTCTCAGACAAAGTGTATCCAGGCCTTGTCAAAATACAGGTCCATCGTTTCATATGTCCATCGTAAAATCCCAGTGGTTGTGAAAAATAAAAACATAAATTAATAACAAAGGACCAACAAAGGGCCTGTTTTACAAAGCCGCGCCGCAACAGCCCTGAAGCCCTCTATGGGCTTCAGGGCCGTTACCGCACTGCAGCCACTAGCGTGGCTTTGTAAAACAGGCCCAAAGTTTGTCAAAATAATCAAAAGTGATCCAGGTGTAATTCATCTCCCCAACTTCGGCCGAGTGCCCAATTCATCCTGCCACCACCACCCTGAAGGTTCCCCCAGCCATCCGACGACCCCTTCCCAGGTCCCCCCCACCCACTTGGAGACCTCACCCGGCATCCCCCCTAAAAGGAAGACCACCCTCTGGCCACTGCAAAATGGTGGGCTTTCCCCTTCCTTACGTGTGGTTACGCTATGCGCCTTTGTACACCTGAAGAAGGTGCGAGGTATGCGTGGTAGTACAGCGCACCTAATTTTTTTTTTTTATATGCTCTGTCATTGGCTAGTTAGGTAGCAATAGCATGCCAATTACCGCCTAACCCAGCGGTCTCAAAGTCCCTCCTCGAGGGCCGGAATCCAGTCGGGTTTTCAGGATTTCCTCAATGAATATGCATGAGATCTATTAGCATACAATGAAAGCAGTGCACGCAAATAGATCTCATGCATATTCATTGGGGAAATCCTGAAAACCCGACTGGATTGCGGCCCTCCAGGAGGGATTTTGATACCCCTGGCCTAACCTTAGTGCGCGCTATAGAGAATCAGGTCCCAAGTTTGTATCCTATATAATAAAAGGCTAACTCGCGCACACAGACACTCACAGAAGGACAGGGGGCTAAAGAGACAGATTGAAAAAATAACAAAACACAGAGGACAAGGAGAGAGAGACACACAGACACTCACAGAAGGACAGGGGGCTAAAGAGACAGATTGAAAAAATAACAAAACACAGAGGACAAGGAGAGAGAGAGACACAGGGAAAAAAATGACAAACAGACATACAGCAGCCAAGGAGACAGACAGAGAGACAGTGGGCAAGGAGATAGCAAAAAAAAAAAAAAAAATACAAACAGCCAATGAGACAAACAGAAAAAAATAAAAAATACAATGCCCAAGGATAAATTCAGGAAAATAAACCATACAGACATACAGTGGCCAAGGAGTTAGACTGCAAAAAACACATACAGCAGCCAATGAGACAGACAGACTGACAGCGACCAAGTAGACAATCAGCAAAAAAACACAAACAAACACAGAAAGCAAAAAAAGAGAAACATACAGCGACCAAGGAGACAGGCATGCAACAAATAGGAAAAATATAAAAACTTTTAATAAATCAACCATACGTGAAGAAGGAATAAAAAAAAAAAAAGGAAGAGACACCTACAGGGAAACACAGGATCAAGAGCATACAGAGAAAACAGAAGTTTGCAGGAATCAGGAACATATAGAGAAAGGAGAGCAGAGACCCCTGCAAGAAGAGAAAAATAGCAAAGAGACTGGGGATGAGAAAGAGAGCAGAGATGCTTGCAGGGAGAAAAAGCTAAGCAGTAATGTTACAGCTCGAGAATGGAGACTGAGGAAGAAAGCAGAGACAGCGCTACACAGGGAAATGGAGGGAGGAAAGAGACAGAAAGAAAAATACAGACATAAATTCTAGCACCCGTTAATGTAACGGGCTTAACGACTAGTTTATATATATTATTATCAAATGTTTGGATCCCTTGTTTATGTTTTTAAGGTATGTTTTAGACCCCTTATGCAGCCCTTTTTAGGAGTGAAAGGTGGCCTACGTCGGGTATTATGATTCAATAAAGTATGTACTTGCTTTCATCCACTCTGTTTTCCATACATCTACACACTCGACAACTTTGCACCCGAGATGAAAAATGGCCAAGAACGAATAAAACAAGCATTCCTGAAAATGAACAAAATTAGTAAGATGGATATTCCCAGAAACAAACGAAACTCTGGAAATTCTTGATGCTTCTTTTATTCAGTTAATCCTTTAAAATACAATGTCCACATTTGTCATTGAAGGACCCAACACAGTCCGTATTTCGGCAAAACACGCCTCCCTCAGGGATCCGAGATATTGAATACACAACCTTTTGCAAATGTGGAATACCATGAAAGGCTTGGAAAAACAAGCTGAGACCCCGAAGAGGTCACTGAAAACAAAACAAAACATGGAAACAAGAAGAAATGAGCATTCCCAACCCTATGAAATGCAAAAGTTCTCTTCTTTTGGGTTCCTGTTTTAATAACATCTATATCTTTACTGAAATTGTAAAGAGCTTGTTGTCCAGAAAAAAAATATTGCTTGTTCAACATGGTAACAGAATGTTCTTCATCCTCCGTGGCTTGACAAACTCATCCATAGTGCGTTATCAGAGATGTTTAAATCTGAAGTGGAATACTGAATGCATGCACAGAAGTCCCAATAGACTCCCATCTCCAGGCTTTCATTTTGGGGCAAAATTGCCACTTTGAACAAAATATAGACAGTTTCTAGCGAGCTCATCCTGATTCATCTCAGTTGTTAAGGAGACGCAGGTGGTGATCGCATTTCCATACACTGACATGCAGTATTTAACTTGAGAGCTGACATGTGGCTTTTTAGAGCCTTTAATGTCTCATATCACAGAATACTGTCTGAACTCGTCTCTAGCCAAGATCGAATTATATGAATGACTAAATTAGTTGTATGAGACCAAGTTAATCCTCAGGTTGCTTTTTTTTTTTTTTTTTTTAAACAATTAACTTCTAGGGATGAGTACCCAGAAAATTACTCCTGGCAGAGTTCTGCAGGTGCTGAATTTGTGCAAAATTCCTCACCCCCTCGGTGTCAGGTCAAAAGCGCGCCGGGACAAAGGCGCGAGCAGACAATTGAGCGCAGCACAGAGGCGTGCGCCGCAGAAAATTACTGTTTTTAGGGCTCCGACGGGGGGGTGGTGTGGGGGGGAACCCCCCCACTTTACTTAATAGAGATTGCGCCGCGTTGTGGGGGCGTTGTGGGGGGGTTTGGGGGGTTGTAACCCCCCACATTTTACTGAAAACTTAACTTTTTCCCTGTTTTTAGGGAAAAAGTTAAGTTTACAGTAAAATGTGGAGGGTTACAACCCCCCAAACCCCCCACAATGCCGGTGCGATCTCTATTAAGTAAACTGGGGGGGCTCCCCAACAAAAACCCCTGTCGGAGCCCCTAAAATCTGTAATTTTCTTCGGCACGCGCCTCCGTCTTGCGCTTAGTTGTCGGCGTGCACCTTTGTCTTTCGCGGGGTTGTCTATGAACCCACCCCCTCAGAACACTTAGAACTCTGCATATGCTGTGCAGAATGTGCAGCCCGATTCGTGATTTGAATCGATTCATCTGCACATAAAAATTGAACTCACCGATTCAAGGTCGGCCGCCTTGAGATCCGCTCGCGTTCGGACTTTCCCTCTGCCGCCGGAGTCCTTCATCTAATGTAACTTCCAGTTTTGCGAAACTGGAAGTTACATCAGAAGAAAGGACGTTGGCATGTGAGTGTGCGATTTGTGGCAGCGGCGGCAGCAGCTTGCAAGCACGCTGATTTTTTAATAGCTGTTGGCTCTTGGCTGGCTCGTTCCCGAAAGCATTTCTCCTCTCCTCCCGAGTCTCCACCTCTACCTTATAGTGTAAGTAAAGGATCTCTCTGCTGCAGTGCTCTTTTCTTTTCCTAAGGCCATGGAATTGGGTGGGGAGAAGGGGAAAGCTTAGGACCTTTCTTTAGGGAAGCTGAGAATCGGGGAGAGGGGCTGGGGAGGGGGACTATGGGGCCTATTTCTTTGGGGATGCTCTGGGCCTGGGGAAGCTGATTATAGTGGGGCTGGGGAGGGAGAATATGGGGACTCTTTCTTTGGGAATGCTCTGGGGAAGCTAAGAATAGGGGAGGGGGAATATGGTCGTGCTGCCCAATTTCCTTGTTTAAATGAAATGTTTAAACTTAAAAAGCTGTGTCATTGAAAATGAATTGAATCATCGATTCAACAGGGTGAATCAAATTGAAATATTTTTCACTGAATCGGTCGGCACTAGTGCAGAATCCAGTGCAGACACAGGCAGTAGAGGAGGAAGTGAGCCACTGCACAGCGGGTCACTTCCTCCTCTTGTGCCGGCTTAGACCCAACTGTTTATGTGAACCGCGATTTTGCTCGTGCAGAATTCTACCGGGAGTAAAAAATGCACAATGGTGGATGCACCATAGTTTGCGCCTGTTTGCTGTGGGGAAAGCATGCACATTCTGTGCACAGAGGCCCCGATTCTATAAACGGTGCCTTTATTCTTTATTTAAAAATATTTGATAAAACGCTTATCCTGCAGTACAAAGCGTTGAACAAATTTTAAAAATTACAGAAAGACAGACGTATCTGCAATATAAAACATATATGTCTTAAATTATTAGACAAACCAGGACTAAACAGACAAACACTGATCTTTGAAACAATAGGAAAAGGGGCGGAAATACAATTTTATGAAAAGAATAGATAAAAGGTAAATACAATAGGCACCCAGGAATGTGGTGCACAGCACATGTCAATCTTAAATTAGGCACCTTTTTTGGATTATCACATCTAGCTGCACCTAAAGTGAACTTTGGTAGGCATCTGAAATTTAGGCACCCCATATTTATGTGATGATTTTCATGGCCCAGTAGCGTAGTAAAGGGGGTGGGCGGGAGAGCTGTCCGCCTCTCTGACCACGTGCACACGCCCCTCCCTTCCCTGTACCTCTTTAACATTCCTGGCGCAATCAGCTGCCGCTCGCGCCAGCATCAGCTCTTCCTCTGACCTCACTTCCTGGACCTGCACCTAGGAAATGACATCAGAGAAAGACCCAATGCTGCTTACGGTTGCTGCCTGCGCCAGGCAAGTTAAAGAGGTACGGGGGAAAGGAAGAGGCGGGGGTGTCAGCGGGAGCAGACCTGTTGTAAAAAAGGCATCGGCGTGAAGTAGAGACCGACACAGGGACAAATTTGTCCCTCTCCCCGCAGGGACTCAATTTTCCCATCCCGTCCCCATGAATTTTGTCACTATCCCTGTCCCATTCCTGTAAGCTCTGCCTTAACTGTACAAACCTTGAACACTTATGATTTTAAAGGGTTTGAGGGTTGTGCAGATGAGGACGGAGCTTAGGCATTGGTGGAATGAGGCTTTATTAAGGTGACCATATGTCCCGTTTTCAACGGAACAGTCCTGTTGTCCCGACCCACCACTTCGGGACACCGAAATGTCCCATTTTCAGGGACAGCGGACCGAAGCTGTGTGCGGGGACACCAGGATGGGCAATCACTTTCCCTCCCTGCCGCACCGATTCAAAACCTGGGCCGCCACCGCTGCTTCTTGCCTTCTTCCCGACGTCAATTTTGAAGTCGGAGAGGAAGTTCCGGGCCAGCCAATCGCTGCCTGGCTGGCCCGAACTTCCTCTCCGACGTCAAAATTGACGTCGGGAAGAAGGCAAGAAGCAGCGGCGGCGGCCCAGGGTTTGAATCAGCGCGGCAGGGAGGCAGACTAGCATGCAGCGGCGGTACACGGATGGACGGGTGGATGGGGGTTTGAATCCGTGAGGGGGGGAGTTGAATCAGGCACTGGAGGGAGGGAAGGAGGAAGGCAGGCAAGCTGGCTTTGGGGGAGGGACAAAGGCAAGGGAAGACAGGAAGGAGGCACTGGGGACACTAAGGACACAGGACAGGCACTGGGGGCACTATGGACATGGGAAGGAGGCACTGGGGGCACTAGGGACACAGGATAGAGGCACTGGGGACATGGGAAGGAGGCACTGTGGATCTAAGGACACAGGATAGGCACTGGGGGCACTAGGGACATGGGAAGGAGGCCCTGGGGGCACTAAGGACACAGGGCACTGGGGGCACTATGGACATGGGAAGGAAGTACTGAGGCACTATGGACATGAGGTGGCACTGGGGGCACTAGGGACTTGGGAAGGAGGCACTGGGGGCACTAAGGACACAGGACAGGCACTGGGGGCACTAGGGACATGGGATTGGAGGCACTGGGGCACTAAGGACACAGGACAGGCACTGGGGACACTAGGGACATGGGAAGGAGGCACTGGGTGCACTAAGGACACAGGACAGAGACACTGGGGCACTGGGGACATGGGAAAGAGGCAATGGGGCACTAGGGACACAGGACAGAGGTACTGGGGATATTATGGACATGGGAAAGAGGCACTGGGGGCACTAAGGACACAAGACAGAGGCTCTGTGGATATGGGAAGGAGGCACTAGGGGCACTAGGGACACAGGACAGAGGCACTGGGGACATTATGGACATGGGAAGGAGGCACTGGGGGTACTATGGACACAGGACAGGCACTGTGGGCACTAGGGACATGGTAAGGAGGCACTGGGGGCACTAAGGACACAGGACAGAGGCACTATGGACATGGAAAGGAGGCACTGGGGTCACTAAGGGGACAGGACAGGCACCGGGGGCACTATGGACATGAGAAGGAGGCACCGGGGGCACTATGGACATGAGAAGGAGGCACTGGGGCACTATGGACAAGGGAAGGAGGCACTGGGGCACTATGGACATGAGAATGAGGCACTGGGGGTACTAGGGACATGGGAAAGAGGTATTATGGCACTATGGACATGGGAAGGAGGCACTGGGGGAACTAGGGACATGGGAAGGAGGTATTGGGGCACTATGGACATGGGAAGGAGGCACTGGGGTCACTAAGGGGACAGGACAGGCACCGGGGGCACTATGGACATGAGAAGGAGGCACTGTGGGCACTAGGGACATGGGAAGGAGGTATTGGGGCACTATGGACATGGAAAGGAGGCACTGGGGCACTAAGGACACAGGACAGAGGCACTATGGACATGGGAAGGAGGCACTGGGGTCACTAAGGGGACAGGACAGGCACCGGGGGCACTATGGACAAGGGAAGGAGGCACTGGGGCACTATGGACATGAGAAGGAGGCACTGGTGGCACTAGAGACATTGGAAGGAGGTATTGGGGCACTATGGACATGGGAAGGAGGCACTGGGGCACTATGGACAAGGGAAGGAGGCACTGGGGGCACTAAGGACACAGGAGAGAGGCACTATGAACATGGAAAGGAGGCACTGGGGGCACTAAGGAGACAGGACAGGCGCTGGGGGCACTATGGACATGGAAAGGGGGCACTGGGTCACTATGGACATGGGAAGGAGGTATTGGGGGCACTATGTCCTGGCAGAACCGCTATCAGGACTCTTCAATCTCTCCCTAAGTTCGGGGAGAGTCCCCATAGACTGGAACACAGCTAACATCGTTCCACTGCACAAAAAGGGTTGCAGGGCACAGGCTGCAAACTACAGTCCAGTAAGTCTCACATCAACAGTATGCAAACTCATGGAAACACTAATCAAACATAAATTAGACGCAATCTTGGATGAGCAGAATATACGGGATCCCAGTCAACACGGATTCACCAAGGGTAGGTCCTGCCAATCCAATCTCATCAGCTTCTTTGACTGGGTAACAAAACAGCTAGACTTGGGAGAATCCGTGGATGTCGTATACCTAGACTTCAGCAAAGCTTTCGATAGTGTCCCGCATCACAGGCTGTTGAGCAAGATGAAATCAATGGGGCTGGGAGAAACACTAACTACATGGGTCAATGACTGGCTGAGTGGCAGACTTCAGAGGGTGGTAGTTAACGGTACCCTCTCTAAAACATCGGAGGTGACCAGTGGAGTACCGCAGGGCTCAGTCTTGGGCCCGCTCCTTTTCAACATATTCATAGGTGACCTAACTCAGGGGCTTCAAGGTAAGGTAACGTTATTCGCTGACGACGCCAAACTATGCAATATAGTGAGAGATGGCAATTCACCCGATAGTATGACACAGGACCTACATTTGTTGGAGCTTTGGTCTTCGACCTGGCAGCTAGGCTTCAACGCTAAGAAATGCAAGATCATGCACCTCGGCAGCAGAAATCCGTGCAGAACTTACACCTTGAATGGTGAGACCTTAGCTAGAACTTCAACAGAACGAAACTTGGGAGTGATCATCAGCGCAGACATGAAAACTGCTGATCATGTGGAGAAGGCTTCATCTAAGGTAAGACAGTTGTTAGGTTGCATCCGCAGGAGTTTCGTCAGCCGGAAGCCTGAAGTCATAATGCCATTATACAGAACCATGGTGAGGCCTCATTTGGAATACTGTGTGCAATTCTGGAGGCCACACTACCGAAAAGATGTGCTGAGAGTAGAGTCGGTGCAACGGATGGCCACCAGGATTGTCTCGGGGCTCAAGGATCTATCGTACGAGGAAAGGCTGAAAAATTTGCGGCTGTACTCACTCGAGGAACGCAGGGAGAGAGGAGACATGATCGAGACGTTTAAGTATATTACCGGCCGTATCGAGATGGAAGAAGAGATTCTCTTTCTCAAAGGACCCTCAGCCACAAGAGGGCATCCGCTCAAACTTAGGGGCGGGAAATTTCATGGCAACACCAGGAAATATTTCTTCACCGAGAGAGTGATTGATCCTTGGAACGAGCTCCCGGTGCAGGTGATCGAGGCAAACAGCATGCAAGAATTTAAGAGCAAATGGGATGCCCATGTGGGATCCCTTAGAGGGTTAAGCCAAGGGAACCTGTCACTAGGAGTGGGATCCCTAGGATAGTAGACTTGGGGGTGGGTCAGTAGAGTGGGCAGACCTGATGGGCTATGGCCCTTATCTGCCGTCATCTTCTATGTTTCTATGGCATGGGAAGGAGGCACTGGGGTTCTATGGACATGGGAAGGAGGCACTGGGGGCACTAGGGACATGGGAAGGAGGCATTGGGGCATGAAGGACACAGGACAGGCACTGGGGCACTATGGACAAGGGAAGGAGGCACTGGGGGCACTAGGGACACAGGACAGAGGCAGTGGGGGCACTATGGACATGGGAAGTAGGCACTGGGGGCACTAAGGACAAAGGACAGAGACACTGTGGGCACTAAGGACACAGGACAGAGGCACTGTGGGGCACTATGGACATGGGAAGGAGGCACTGGGGGCACTAAGGACATAGGAAGGAAGGAGGGAGGGAATAGAAAGGGACAATTGTTGGGCCTGAGTGCAGAAAGAAAGAAATGAAAGGAAGGATACACAGTCAGAAGGAAACACAACCAAAGACTCATGAAATCACCAGACAGCAAAGGTAGGAAAAATGATTTTATTTTCAATTTAGTGATCAAAATGTGTTAGTTTTGAGAATTTATATCTGCTGTCTATATTTTGCACTATATTTGTCTATTTTTCTATAGTTACTGAGGTGATATTGCATATTTTAAAGTCATTTGTCTTGACATTTTTGAAAAAACCCCAAATATAAATGATAACATTTTCTCTGCATATAGTGTGCTTTGTAGTTTTTTTTAATTTTAAGGTTACCATTATGTGTACATGAAAAATGAATTAAAGAAATTGGGGGCGGGATTGTGGGTGGGGCTAGGGCAGGGTTGGCGCGGGGCTAGGGTAGGATTGGGGCGGGGCTAGGGCGGGATTGGGGGCGGGACTGACAATTAATAGATGTTCCCTTTTGATGAAAAAAATAAATGGTCACGTTAGGCATTATGACATCACAATCTAGAATGTTGCTACTTATGATTTTCAAGTGTTTGAGGCTTGTGCAGATGAGGACAGAGCTTGCAGGAATGGGGCAGGGACAGAAAAAGAACTCACTGGGACAGGACAGTAAAATGAGTTCCTGCGGGGACGGGGAAAAATTTGTTCCCTTGCCATTCTTTAAGAGCTCCTTTTACTAAGGTGCACTCGCTTTTGTAGCAGATTAGCTCACACTGCCCCCCACGCTATGCGCCAAGAACTAACGCCAGCTCAATGGTGGTGTTAGCGTCTAGCACGCGCTAAAACCACTAGCGGAGCTTAGTAAAAGGAGCCCTAAGTGTTGTTTAAAATCCAGTGCCTCCTTCCCATGTCTCTAGTGCCCCCCAGTGCCTCCTTCCCATGTCCATAGTGCCCCCGGTGCCTGTCCTGTCTCCTTAGTGCCCCCAGTGCCTCCTTTCCATAGTGCCTCTGTCCTGTGTCCTTAGTGCCACCATGTTGTTTAAAATCCATTTGAGGGAATGGACACTCCCCTTGCACCCCACTGAGTTACACCTCTGCCTACAAGGTGCAAAAGCCAAGAAAAATAAGAAGTCTGGCCTGATGAAAGAAAAACAAACAAACAACCAGCTACCATTTAACAAGAAACTGTACCATCTGGAGGAGAATTAAAAACAAAATAAAAATACAGTGGTGCCTCGCATAACGAACGCCTCGCACAGCGAACACTGCGCACAACGAACTTCATGTCTTGCTTCCTACAACGAACTTCGTTTCACACAACGAAGTCGCCCGAGCTGCATCCTTCCGCGCAGGCACTGCGCTTAACTGCCCTCTCTCCGCCTGGCTCCCTGTGCAGTGGCGGACCGTCGGCTCGCAGGGGCCCGGCGCCTACTGCTGATGCGTTGGGGGGGGCGGAGCTACTCTCGCCGCTTCCCCGATGCTAGAAAAAAAAAAAAAAAATGAACAGTCAAGTCCCAGTTTTTGCCGCTGAGACTCTGCCCTCTCTCACTGTAAAATTAGACTCTACTTAGTCTGTCTTTAAATTTAAAAAATGTGTGTTGTTTTAAAAAACAATTATGTTTTTAGATGTATCTAAATAAAAATAATAACAAAAAATTTATCTTTTTTTATGTCATCTTAGCATATTTTATGCTACAGAACGAATTATTTTTTTTAACATGTATTGTTATGGGAAAACGCGTTTCACATAACGAACTTTTCGCATAACAAACTTGCTCCTGGAACCAATTAAGTTCGTTGTGTGAGGCACCACTGTATAACATTATTATTAAATGTGATAGTGGCAAAAGGCTGATGGCAAATAAAGAGACTAAAAACCTGATTAGTGTGTGCATCTGACCTGTTTACAAAGATAAACTAAGACATTCAATGGAAGCGTTGCTCTACAGACTAATTCATCAAGAGAACCACGATTCAGTCTCTTATGCAGTCAAATTCCAGGTACACATTATAAATGAATTGACATGCAGAGAGGTTGGTAGGAAATAGATTTGACATGAATTGAAATACGCTGGCTTCTGGTAGCTGACTGACATTTGATCCATTGAGAGAACAAGTGAATCAGAAATTAAAGTACTGAAGTCAAAATAAGTGATTTTAGGATACTGAGAAATTAATTGACAGATGCTGGCATAAGTCCCTGGAAATGCCGACATGAACTCTTTGCAAATACACAGAAAGTGCGTTGGGAATAGTAATATTGTTTTCTTAGGGCTCCTTTTACAAAGCTGTGCTAGGGGGTTTCAAGTGCGGGCTGGCGAGGTAAATGCTTCAACGCTCAAAAGATGTCTGCCCTGATGAAAAGAAAAATTAAAAACCCCGCTACCATTTAACAAGAAACTGTACCATCTGAACATAAGAATAGCCTTACTGGGCCAGACTAATGGTCCATCAAGCCCAGTAGCCCGTTTTCATGGTGGCCAATCCAAGTCACTAGTACCTGGCCAAAACCCAAGGAGTAGCAACATACCATTATCTCAGAGTAAGCAAGATTCCGGAACCCCAAGAGTAGCAACATTCCATGCAGAATCCCCAAAGAGTAGCAAGATCCTAGAATCCCAAAGAATAGCAACATTCCATGCTACCAATCCAGGGCAAGTAGTGGCTTTCCCCATGTCTTTCTCAATAGCAGACTATGGACTTTTCTTCCAGGAACTTGTCCAAACCTTTCTTAAAACCAGCTATGCTATCCGCTCTTACCACAACCTCTGGCAACAAGCTTAACTATTCTCTGAGTGAAAAAAATTTTCCTCCTATTGGTTTTAAGAGCATTTCCCTGTAACTTCATCGAGTGTCCCCTAGTCTTTGTAATTTATGACGGAGTGAAAAATCGATCCACTTGTACCCGTTCTACTCCACTCAGGATTTTGTAGACTTCAATCCTATCTCCCCTCAGCCCTCTCTTTTCCAAGCTGATGAGCCCTAACCGTTTTAGTCTTTCCTCATACGAGAGGAGTTCCATCCCCTTTACCATCTTGGTCGCTCTTCTTTGAACCTTTTCTAGTTCCACTTGAGATAAGGGAGACCAGAATTGAACGCAATACTCCAAGTGAAGTTGCACCATGAAGCGATACAGGGGCATAATAACATTCTTAGCCTTGTTAACCATCCCTTTTTTAATAATTCCTGGCATCCTGTTTGCTTTTTTGGCTGCCGTCACACATTGGGCAGAAGATTTCATCATATTGTCTACAATGATACCCAGATCCTTTTCTTGGGTGCTAACCCCCAAGGTGGACTCTAGCATCCGGTAACTGCGATTCAGGTTATTCTTCCCAATGTGCATCACTTTGCATTAGTCCACATTAAATTTAATCTACCACTTGGTCGCCCAGTCTTCCAATTTCTTAAGGTCCGCCTGCAATGTTTCACAATCCGCATGCGTTTTAACAACTTTGAACAGATTAGTGTCATCTGAAAATTTAATCACCTCACTTGTCGTTCCAATTTCCAGATCATCTACTATAATAAAATGCTAAGCGCGCATGCGCACTCCTACCTGCGTGTTCCGTGATCCGTAGGTCGTGGCAGGCAGGAGAGCACATGCGCGCTTACAACGGGCCCACACTCGAGCGCTGTGGCTGACTCTTTTACACTGCACGCCCGAACTCAGGAGCCGCACCCGTTGAATTTATTAAGAGTGGCGGCAGCTCCTCTCAAGAGCCTCACAAGCACTCGAGCGCTGTAGCCGACTCGCAGTGCACGGCCGAACTCACAGCCACACCTGTTGAATGAGCCGCATGCAGACGGGGATCGTGGGAGGAGGCGCTGCGCCAAGTGCTGCACAGGACTGGAGGGGGAGGGACATACCGCTTCTTCTGCATATACCGGCACAAACCTCCCTCCAACGTTGGCAGCCGCAGCACGCTAAACAGGCTGCTTCACGGCTTTCCTCTGCCGGTGAGTCCCTCTTCCACATCATTGAAGACATCATCAATGATGCGACAGAGGGACTCAATGGCAGGAGAAAGCCACAAAGCAGCCCGTTTAGCGTGCTGCAGCTGCCAATGCTGGAGGGAGGTTTGTTGTTAAGTTCATCTCACTGGGAGGGTCGCATGGGAGGGAGAGATAGGAGAGTCAGCGGGGGTTGGGCTGGGAGGGGACAGAAGCGGTCTGCCTCCGGTGCTTCAGCAGCAGCAGCGTTTACAATTCGCTGCTGTTGCCGGCTTCAGGCCTTCCTCTCTGGCAGGTCCTGCCTACTTCCTGTTTTCATGAAGACAGGACCCGCCAGAGAGGAAGACCTGAAGCCGGCAACAGCAATGAATTGTGACTGCTGCTGCTGCTGCCCGATGAAGTTCAAGGAGGAAAGGGAGCAAAGGGGGAGAGAATGGCTTGGAGGGAAGAAGAGATGACAGGGCATGGAGGAAAGGAGGAAGGTATAACAGACCAAGGGAAAAGGAAGGAGGAAAGAAGGAGGAGTTGCCATATGGAACAGAGAGAGAGGGTGGACACTGGATGGAAAGAGAAGAGAGGGCAGTGAATGGAAAGGGCAAGACAGAGGGTGAACAGTAGATGGAAAGGGTAGAGAGAGGGAGACAGACACTGAGTGTGAGGGGACAGGGGGAGCAGACGTTGGAAGGAAGTGGGGAGGAGAAAGAAAAAAAGGGCACATGCAGGATTGAGGGAAGAGGATAGAGTTAGAAATAAAGATAGACAGACAGGGGGCCAGGGAGAGACACAGACAGAAAGAATGACAGACAGAGAGCGTCCAAGGAGAGAGAGACAAATAAAAATAAAACAACCAGACAGACAGACATCTACTCTAGCACCCATTAATGTAACAGGCTAAAACACGTATGCGTGCTTAAAACAACCCCACACTCGCGGCAGCAAAACCCAAAGTGAATTACAATGACCCCACGCTCGCGGCAGCAGAACCCAAAGTGAATCGCGGATCCAACAGCCCTGGCAGCTGAACTAAATAGCAGCCCGGGAAGAGAAGCGCTGACAAAAAAGACTCCAGCCGCTTTCCCAGCTCCCAACTCACTCCGTAAGTAATTTCTTTGCAGTCTGACCCTCCCATCCCTTCCCGACGTCTGACTGGCTCACTTAATTCTTTACCGCTCCCCCCCCTTCCCTTCCCGCGGTCCCGACTCCAAACCTGACGACTCCAGCAGTGTCTGCAGCACTCTACAGATGCTGCTTCAGGGCCTTCTACTGCCCTGATTTGCTCTGCCGCATCTCTAATGATGTCATCAGGGACGTGCCAAAGTAAATCAGGGCAGTAGAAGGCCCCGAAGCAGCGTGTGTAGAGTGCTGCAGACGCTGCTGGAATCGACAGGTTTGTCAGGATCGCAGGAAGGGAAGGGGGGAAGGTAAGGGACTAAGAGAGCCGGCCAGACCGCAGGAAGGGAAAGGGGGGGGTAGGGGAAACGCTGCTGCTGCACAGGGAAGTGGTGTGGGGGGGAGGGAAATGGAGGGGGAGGGAATGCTGCTGCTGTGGCTGCTGCACAGGGAAGTGGAGAGGATCGAAATGCTGCTGCACAGGGAAGTGGGGGGGGGAAATGCTGCTGCACAGGGAAATGGAGGGGGAGAGAATTCTGCTGTGGCTGCTGCACAGGGAAGTGGGAGGAGAGAAATGCTGCTGCATAGGAGGCAGGGAGAGAGACAGATAGATAGAAAGAAAGACAGACAGCGGGAGGAAAGGAAACAGAAAGAAAAAAGAAAGACACAAGGGCAGGGAGAGACACAGAAAGACAGATAGACAAAGGGGGCCAGGGAGAGAGACAGACAGAAAGACAGCGGGAGGGAGAGAGAGACAGAAATAAAGACAGACATATATTCTAGTACCCGTTAATGTAACGGGCTAAAATACTAGTTTATAAATAAGTTAAATAGCACCGATCCCAGTACAGATCCCTGCAGCACTCCACTGTTTACTCTTCTCCATTGAGAAAAATGACCATTTAACCCTACCCTCTGTTTTCTATCCGATAACCAATTCCTAAGCTGGAGGAGAATTAAAACAGAATATCCATTCAAAAATATAAAACAAAATAACAATATAAATATAACACATAGGAATTCTATGAACGTCGGAACATTTATATCGCCAGCCTGCAGTAGAAACCTCTACTGCAGCTTTGTAAAAGCCAGGGTTAATCTTTCTTTCAAAAGCTTAATCAGCAATCTTAAGCATATTTTTATCTGCAACAGTCTACAACAAATAATTCTCCTAAACCCAAATTTACCCCCTCCTTTACTAACGCGTAGCACAAGTTTTAGCGCCGACAGCGGCGGTAACTGCTCCGACGCTCATAGAATTCCTTTGAGCGTCGGAGCAGTTACCGCCGCTGCCGGTGCTAAAATCCGCACTGGGTGTTAGTAAAGGAGGGGGCTAGTCACGATTTGCCCACTTACCTCCCTTTTACAAAGGTACGCTATGCTTTTTTACACAGTACTCTGGATGCTTTTTTTCGTCCCACCCCTATACCTCTTTAAATCTTCACTGGCTTCTCTGGCCTCCTGTTGGCGCTGGTGTTAGCTTCCCCTCTGACATCACTTCCTGGCCCCGTGACCCGGAAGTGATTTCAGAGGGAGCAGCCGGCCAGAGTAGTTGCTTGCGCTGGTGAAGATTTTAAAGAGGTATGGGGCAGGGAAGGGAGGGCACAAGCATGGCGTGGGGGCAGAGAGGTGCTGGTGCAGTCTTAACCCCCCCCCCCCTCACTACATTACTGATTTCACCATGTTATTTTAAAACAGACCCAGGGCCTCTTCTATAAAACTGCGCTAGCAGTTTTTAGCGCAGAGAGCCGCGCTGAATGGCCCGCACTGCTCCTGACACTCCTAGGAGCTCTATGAGCGTCGGGAGCAGCGAGGACCATTCAGCGTGGCTCCGCAGTTTGGTAGAAGAGGCTCTCAGTGTCGGCATATTCTGTTCTGAAATATTTTATTTATTAGGTTTTTATATACTGCCTATCAAAGTTATCTAAGTGGTTTTACAATCAGGTACTCAAGCATTTTCCCTACCTGTCCCGGTGGGCTCTCTGTCTATCTAACCTACCAATAGAGCAGGGGTAGGAAACTCCGGTGCTCGAGAGTCGTATTCCAGTCGGGTTTTCAGGATTTCCCCAATGAATATGCATGAGATCTATTTGCATGCACTGCTTTCAATACAAATTCATTGGGGAAATCCTGAACACCCGACTGGAATATGGCCTCAAGGACCGGAGTTCCCTAACCCTGCAATAGAGGATTGAGTGACTTGCCCAGGGTCACAAGAAGCAGCATGGGATTTGAACCCACAACCTCAGGGTGCTGAGGCTATATGCTAACCATTAAGCCAATTTACACATCCTTCCTAAAATGTTGCTCATAACATATGCTATGGAAAACAGGAGGAAATGATTAGACGTAAAAGTCGTTTCACTTCTGAATACACAAAAATAAGATTTAAAAAAAATCTCCAGTTACAACAGGGCATTGAGACAGTCATTAATATTTCCAGCGCTTCTCTATGAGTGTCTGTATCCAAGGGCAATACGTTTGTTTTTGTTTTTTCCGCTCCACAAATGCTGTAA
Organism: Geotrypetes seraphini; assembly: GCF_902459505.1. NCBI lineage: Eukaryota > Metazoa > Chordata > Amphibia > Gymnophiona > Dermophiidae > Geotrypetes > Geotrypetes seraphini. Next base: position 104,054,281 of record NC_047094.1, on the reverse strand, counting down.
TGAAGCATTTGGGCGAGCGAGAAAAAAGCAGGCATGCTAGAAAGGCTTCCTTCGTACATGCAATCTGCAGAGGGCACCACATAGTCTTCTGTTCAATTCTACGGTTACATATAATAAATGTAATCTCGCTGCCTGTGGCAGAACCTTGACTGCCAATCAGAAGTCTCTGTTCTCTGAGCATCCATTCAACCTCATGCCAGACTAAGGAGGAGTGGGTTGCTTTGTGTTTGCTGAATGTATAAATGCATTAGTTTGCTTCTGGATTTTCCAAGAACGACATGTATTTCACTGAAATGCAGCAGTGACTTCCAGAGGAGAGACAAGACAAAGGTGCTGTTTGCTGCATTAGAGGAACAATACAGGCTATTGAATTTATCCAAATAAATAAGATTCATCCCAGAGACATTGCTGTTGCTCATTGATTTCGAAAAAAAAGAGACAGAGGAAAGCTACATTCATGAGTGCGTGAGAGAAAAGTCGGCTGAAATGAAGACGTGGTACAACTTGGCAAAAGTTGAGGCGAGATCTCCAGCAGGAGGAATCTTCTTGAGAGTTTGAGCCAACGTTTGCGTCTCCAGACAACGATTCACTGCAAATCCAGCACTTTGCCGTAGCCGTTTGCACCGCGGTGGTGGGGAAATCCACGCGGAACCTCTCAGCCATGAATTCCACGCACTGCGCGTTTTCGTTGGCGACGAAACGCCTCAATGAAACGGCAGACTTCAATGACACCCTTCTGTACGGCAACAGGAGCAGCGCGGGCTTCTGCGAGCAGGTCTTCATCAAAACAGAGGTCTTCCTGAGCCTGGGCATCATCAGCCTGCTGGAGAACATCCTGGTTATCCTGGCCGTGCTGAAGAACACCAACCTGCACTCGCCCATGTACTTCTTCCTCTGCAGCCTGGCCGCCGCCGACATGCTGGTCAGCGTGTCCAACGCCCTGGAGACCATCATGATCGCCGTCTTGACCAACGGCTACTTGGTCATCGACGACCGCCAGCTGCAGTCCATGGACAATGTGTTCGACTCCATGATCTGCATCTCGTTGGTGGCCTCCATCTGCAACCTCTTGGTCATCGCCATCGACCGGTACATCACCATCTTCTACGCCCTGCGCTACCACAGCATCATGACGGTGAGGAAAGCGTTAACCCTGATCGCCCTCATCTGGATGGCCTGCGTCGTCTCCGGCATCGTTTTCATCGTCTACTCGGAGAGCAAGACCGTCATCGTCTGCCTCATCACCATGTTCTTCGCCATGCTCCTGCTCATGGCCACCCTGTACGTGCACATGTTCCTCTTTGCGCGCCTACACGTGAAGCGCATCGCCGCCCTGCCCGTGGACGGGGTGGCCCGCCAGAGGACCTGCATGAAGGGAGCGGTCACCATCACCATCCTGCTGGGGGTCTTCGTGGCGTGCTGGGCGCCCTTCTTCCTGCACCTCATCCTCATCATCTCTTGCCCGTCCAACGCCTACTGCATCTGCTACACGTCTTACTTTAACACCTACCTGGTCCTCATGATGTGCAATTCGGTGATCGATCCGATCATTTATGCGTTCCGCAGTCTGGAGATGCGCAAGACGTTCAAAGAGATCATATGTTGCTATGGCATGAGTTTCGTAAAGTGAAAAAGAGAAAAGAAAAGAAGAAAAAAAAAGAGAGAGAGAGAGCGAAAGATTAAGGAAAAAAAAAAAAAAAAAAAAAACTAGTTCCCATGAAGTGCCGATCAATTCTAACTGCTCGGCCGTCCCTAAAAATTTGCAATCTCTGCATCCCGGACTCTGAGTGTGCATTCATCAGCAAATGATAAGCCACTAATCTTAGACCAGCTCTATGGAAAGGTAGCGCAGAGTGCTGAACAAGTGAGGCGCTTGCGGCTCCTCCTTGCACGGTTGCACTCGTTTTTAAAAACGAGACGCTTGCAGCTTCGTTTACATTAGCGACAGCCTGGCTGATGTTCTTCTCTTCTCAAGCAGAGCAGAAGAGCGTAACTTGTACAGCACAGAGAGCAACTCGGGAAAGTCTTGGGATCGCCGGAAAAGCTTAAGCACGCTTGCTTGGGGGAAAAGCTGCTTGCTTCAGAAACAAAGAAAACCCCTGTTTGGGGAACTAAAACGTCTCTGCCGAGCCTACAAAGTTATGTCATCCGTCTTTCTCTCTTGTCTCGACATTAGTAGATATTCAACCGAGAAGAATTGAAACTGCAGGTTAGAGTTGACTGATGGACTGCCATTGTCGACATCATCATGGCTGTCTGTCTCTTGGCAGATTGTAACCAAGTCATGTGGGCGTCTGACTGGGCTGTCAAGGTGATGGATCGGCTCCGAGAAACCCATGACTTGGATTGAACCCTGACTGGCCTGGGCTACTGAAGCCAATAATTAGTCTGGCTTTTATATAAACCATGATATGCGTTTAGGTTGGCAATGCGTTGGTTAAACATGCCACACTCCGCACAGATAATTGTCTAGAAATATCATGTTTCATTAGGATTTTATATACCGCCTATCAAGGTTATCTAAGCGGTTTTACAATCAGGTACTCAAGTATTTTCCCTGTCACAATCTATCTAACGTACCTGGGGCTATGGAGGATTAAGTGACTTGCCCAGGTCACAAGGAGCAGTGCGGGATTTGAACCCACAACCCCAGGGTGCAGTGCGGGATTTGAACCCACAACCCCAGGGTGCTGAGGCTGTAGCTTCAACCACTGCACCACACACTCCTCCTATCTAGCATTACAGACAAGGCTGCATGTGCAAGGATTGCAGTGGAGTCTGTTCAACGACCTTTGGGACAGAATTGGTTTTTCACAGCCCAGATGGAAGAATTTCCAATACTAGGGTCCAACATAAAAGCGTGCAATGCATTTTGTGAGAGATGTATTTTCTTTGAACTGCGGTTGGCGTCGAGTAGGTGCTCCTTTTTTTAAAAGGTAAACGCAGAAGTGCTCCTCATCCAGAAGCTGCGGAATAGAGGATGACACGGGGGAGGGGGGGGGGATGACACATTTTATCCCCGTCCCCTTGAGAACTCGTTTTCCCGTCCCTTCCCCGCGAGTTCTTTTCCTTTCTCTGCCCAAATTCCTGCCAGCTCCATCCTCGTCTGCACAGTTAAGGCAGAGCTTACAGGAATGGGGGCAAGGACAGCGACAAAACTCACGGGAACGGGACAGGGGAATTGAGTTCCTGGGGGGGGGGTGGGGACGGGGACAAATTTGTCCCTGTGTCATTCTCTGCTGTGGAACAGTGTTTTGCTGCAACTCTTCAAACTCAGTGAGGGTAATGTGAAGTTGTAAACAAGGGAATAAATTTTAAGAACTCCCAGGTTTTGTTTCTTTGTTAGTCAAACTGGGAACTTATCACTGGACAACAACAAAATCCCCCCACCCCCACCCCTCCCCCTCCAAAGTACAACACAAGTTCCTTCTTTCTTCAGGATCAAAAAGGCAATGATTTTTGCTACTTAACCCCTCCCCCCCACACACACATATATATAAAACTATAAATTATATTTTACAGTAGCTTACAAAATAATATGGTGGGCACCAGTCATTAGTTGTCTGTCTAAAAATAATCATAGTATTTTATTTATTATTTTGCTCACAATGGGCTCCTTTTATGAAAGCGCAAAAGCGTTTTTAGCGCAGGCACCGGTCGCTAGCTGAAAAAACTACCGCCTGCTCAAGAGGAGGCGGTAGTGGCTAGCGCGCGGGGCATTTTAGCGCACGCTATTCTGCGCATTAAGGCCCTAGCGCACTTTCGTAAAAGGAGCCCAATGTTTCAGTACTAGTTCAAGGAGAGTCGCATTAAGGGACAGGAGGTATCATAAACTATCCCGTTCTGCTGTTGATGTTTTTAAAAACTAATATGCAAAAGCAAATGCTAAAGTCATTTGTCAGGTGATGGTTTTTATCTGTTGTACAAAACAGGTGATATCATCTTACAAAAGTCAATTTTCAAAGTTATTTATCTGAAAATTGTCCTGATGGGTGGACAAAACTTTCTGAAAATTGCCCTGAAGTGTGGATAAAACTGACACCCACCTAGGTACTTTTAGCCACATTAGGAGGAGATCTTCCCAAGGGTGTGTTTAAGATGGGGAAGTAAAATAATGCACGCAGATTCTATTTTCAAAAGTATGTGTTATTTTCAAAAGAAAAAATACCCAAGCAAATGCGTGTGCAAATGTCCACAAGAACAGTGACAATTTTCAAAGCAAAATTATGCATGCACTTTCACTTTGAAAATCAGTGCAAAGCAGGCTTGGGCTCCAACAGGATATTTTTGTAACAGGGTCTCTGGACTGAAAGGGTTCATAAGTTCATATGTCCCATTTAATTCTAAAGCTCACATATAAACCAATATGTCTTTATAACACTGCCAATGTTGTCAATGGTGTTCCCTGTTGTATAACAGTGAATCCTAATGCTCCGTAGTACACCTATTAATAAATAGTGCACAGAGGGCGTAATAGGGCAAAGTACCGTACTGGGATTCAAGAAAGGATTGGACAATTTCCTGCTGGAAAAGGGGATAGAGGGGTATAGATAGAGGATTACTGCACAGGTCCTGGACCTGTTGGGCCGCCGCGTAAGCGGACTGCTGAGCACGATGGACCTCAGGTCTGACCCAGCGGAGGCATTTCTTATGTTCTTAAGTTCTTAACAAGGCATATTATTAATGATATGGATAAAAAGCAAAATTTTTCATAAGACCGCGTAAAAACCCAACGGGTTGCTGTCGCAGCCGTTATAGTAGCGATTTCTAAAAAGTGAGTCATTCTCCCAAAAACGCTCATGCAAATGAAGTTGGTGGAGAATAGCGAAACTTGCTAAATTAGCATGTGCTGATGGGCACATGCGCCGAATAAACGAAAAAATACAAAACACAACAGCGGGAGAGATGCCCAATGTCTCCCACCGCCAACCAACAACACCCACCCCGGCAGCGGGTGGCAACCAACAACCCCCACACCCCCCGCACCCCCCACGTTCAGCTTCGGAGCTCTCTCGGATGTCACTTCCTCCCAGAAATGACATCAGAGAAAGCGTCAAAGCCGACGCAGGCAGCAAGTTTGTTGCTGTTCGCGCCGAAGTTAAAAAGGTATGGGGAAGGGGTGCGAACACACGCATGCAGCAGGGGGAGGAGTGGGGTGTGGGGCAGAGGAGGAGGGAAGCCGGCGCCCTGAGGAAGACCACGCATGGGGCAGACCGCACCCTCACACCCTCCTTACTATACCACTGTTTACACGTAGATGGCAGAAGGATGGGACATGGGCATTTCTCCAGACACATCCATAGACTAACATGCACGTATTAGCGTGTAGCGTGCGCTAAATTGATTAGCGCATGCTAATAGGTTAGTGCACCTTAATAAAACAGGGTCTAGGTTATATGTCTTTGCCTCATGTAGGTACTCTCAGTTATGCCAGCGCAGTTCATACTAGTATCCCATAGTCGTCGGAAGAGCCATGGCCTCCCCCCCAAATTGGCGGTCAGAAGAGTCAGTTGTGGCTTTACTCCCCCACCCTCCTCCTCCTAGCCATTGTAATTTTAAATCTTTGGGCAGGCGCCGTGCAGCATCCCTGCAGAAAGAAGACTTTTGGGTGTCAGGTCAAAAGCGCGCCGGGACAAAGGCGCGCCCAGACAATTGAGCGCAGTGCGGGGGCGCACGCCGCACAAAATTACTGTTTTTAGGGCTCCGACGGGGGGGGGGCGTGGGGGGATCCCCTCCACTTTACTATATAGAGATCGTGCCACGTTATGGGGGCGTTGTGGGGGGTTTGGGGGGTTGTAACCCCCACATTTTACTGAAAACTTCACTTTTTCCCTGTTTATAGGGAAAAAGTTAAGTTTACAGTAAAATGTGGACGGTTACAACCCCCCAAACCCCCATAACGCCGGCGCGATCTCTATTAAGTAAGCTGGGGGGGGGGGGGCTCCCCAACAAAACCCCCCGTCGGATCCCCTAAAAACTGTAATTTTCTTTGGCGCGCGCCTCCGTCTTGCGCTTAGTTGTCGGCGCGCGCCTTTGTCTTTCGCGGGGTGGTCTATGAACCGACTTTTGGGGCAGGCCTGCTCGTTGACACTGCGCGGCGGCTGCTGGAAAATTTAAAATTACAGTGACCGGAGAAGGTAGGTGGGGGAGGGGGAGTTGGGAGCTGGAGAGAGAGGTCGTGCCACAGGATCGTACTGGGGCTAAGGCAGAGCCTTTGGACACCGCCAAATGAGAAAGTGTTCCGCTGTCTATGTAAGGTGTCCAGATACCATTAAAGAATAGGTTGTTACCATATGGCATCAGGGCACCTACAGGGAAGTTCCCGCTTCTAGAAATGCCCCTTATGCATTAGTATTGAGTGCTTTCTCGTGTGTACCTGTTTTTACATGCAAAATGCTGTTTGGCACCTGTACATGCTTTTAAAGTTATCCTCACTGTGGACAGTTTGAAATTTGCCCCCTACCTTTTAATTCAGCTTCTGATCATCCTCCTGAGGTCTTAGTAGCCAAACGAAATCATGGACCAATATTGGTATGTGATACTCACATACATTTCAGATTTAAAGTTTAGGTATTTTTTTGCGCCTTTGCTTTGTGAAAATGGTGCATCCTTTGCAGGCAGGCACAGTTGGGAGGGTGTATGATTATGTTTATTCAAATCTGATATACCACCATAGCATAAAACTGTTCACAGCGGTTTACAATAATAAAAAAAAATACATCATATAATAGAAAAGAACTCCATTAATATAAAAACAGACCTATCTAAAATGAGATAGATAGATATTCATACAATTTTGCATTGCTGTGTCTTCAGGCCTATCCTTGAGTATCACCCATAGAATCAGTAAATATGATCATTCTGAGGAATATCTTGTCCAAATGCTGAATTAAACACATATGTTCTCAGCAGGTTTTTATTTTTTTTTTAATGCCTTTAAATTCAGCTCCAAATGAATGTGATTTGGCAGCTGATTCCATAAACTTGGCGCCAAATAGAAAAAAAGCTTTTGATCAACTAAATTACCACTTTGTCCTTCTAACTGATGGAATAACCAGCCTATTATCCTGTAATGATCTCAATGTTCTTAATGGAGTATATGGAATTGTAAGCGAATTTAAATAACTTGGTTGTTTCAAATGCAATGACTTGTGTGCTAGCATCAAAATTTTGAACTGAATTCTGTGTAATATTCTCAAGCAATGATAAGAAAGATATAATGGCGTTACATGATCATATTTGCTTTTATGTAGCAAGTACACTGTTTATAAAATACTTTAATCAACATTTGAAATTGTGAACTTTACACGTCAACTTTTGCACTTGCTCTTGAGAAGATATAAATGCTCGTACCTGCGTTCAAAGCACAATTTTTGCCATGAGTACCACTGTTCCCTCTAAGCTGAACAAGAATAATAATAAACTGCTTTGAACTACATCTTGATGTAAACCGCTTTGAACTGCAAGGTACTACAGGATGTAAATACATTTTTGTTACTATTATTATTAAGCTGAGTGGAAGTCCTCCAGCTGCATTGCTACCAGTAGGTGGTGATGCTTTAACATTGTGTTTCCCATTGCTAGGGACAGGCAAGTTTCTTAGAGTCTTGCAGAGCTTGCCTGTCTCTCACTTTTGAAAATGCAATAGTGAAACAGCGCCTCCCATGGGCAGGAGTGGAGGACTCCCACTCTGAGGGAACAGTGAATTTGTATTTTATAAAGCCACATTGTGAGTCTTTAAAGAATGACGCCTAAGTAGTTGTCCACTTGTCCTCCTAAACCAGGATCTCTGTTATAAAATTAGCCCCTGTACAGTCTGAGCCTCCTTAAAAAGATGTCTATCTGCAGGGTAAAAGAAGCTGCAGGAATCTTGCTTAAAAACCATCAGGTCATGAGTGGAATGCAGATTCTCTGACACCCAGATTTCGTACAACAATACGCTGTACAGAAGAATTGCTTTGAGTGTAAAGACAAAAGTGTTTGGGTTGCAAGGCATTCTACTGCTGGCTCTTATGTAGAGTGCTTTTTTGGCAGGGACAGCAAACCATAGCTGTATATTTGTAATTTGAGGACTTCTTGTTAAATTTCATTTCTGTGCTTTGTTTCTGTTATTGCAATGTCCACTTGTAAAAAGTTTTGTATTGTACCTAATTTCTAACATTCAGTAACTACACATTAACACACACACACACAATTTTATATTAAGTGGCAACAATTTGGATTTGCACATACATCTTGCTATACCCTATTCTATAAAGATCCCTGTGCAAATCGTACAGCGTGCAACTCAAAAGGGGACATGGCCACAAGAAGGCATGGGTGGGTCAGGGACCTGCTCTAAAGATATGCGTGAGAGTGTCTGGCACAGTGGTTGGAGCTACAGCCTCAGCACCCTGAGGTTGTGGGCTCGAATCCCCATTGCCCCAGGGACATTAGATAGAATGTCACTTAATCCCCATTGCCCAGAGACATTAGATAGAATGGGAGCCTGCCGGGACAGTTAGGGAACAATGCTCGAGTACCTGAATCATTTGCAATCCGCAAAGAATTGTAGGACATGTGGAATATAAATTCTTAAATTAAATAAATATGTGCAGTATTACAGAATACCTGGGATCTGTGCCTAATCAGGATTTGCAGCAGGCTTCAATTGGCGTAAATCCTCGCACCCAAACTTTGGCATGGAAATTGTCTCGAAGCACTCTCCTATAAATGGCATGCAGCTCAGAGGCTTGCCATTTGATAATCATTGCCTTCTCAGTTTATCCCTTAGTGCAACTCATCATTAGCCAACTTATCTAATGCAACTCACAGTGACATTTATAGAATAGCACTACATGTGTATTCGTTCGTCACATTTATGGACTCTAGTTCTAAATCAGGGACAAGGAATATCAGAATGTTCCTAACTCGGAGGGAAATGCAAGCATGTCCTGCCAACCTTATCTTTGAGTGCCTCTGGTTTATGGATGGATGGATGGATGATGCCACTGAATTGATCACCAACTCATGGCAAACCATGCAGTGAGGAATCCACCCAGTGATGTTTCATGGCAGAGTACAGGAGTGGTTTGCCATTGCTGTCTCCTGCACAGTGTGTGGCTGCACTATAACATAACATAATATTAATATTTATATACCGCGAAAGTCTTTCGGTTCAAGACGGTTTACAGGAAAAATGGCTGAGAAGAATCAGCGAGCTACAGCAATGGAGAGAAGACTGAAAATTGTATAAATTGCACAGAGGAAGGTTAAGCGGGGTTTTATAAGGAGGGAGATAAATAAATAGGTAGGAATGTTCATAGTCTTAGAGCAACAACATGGAATAGAGAGTCAGTGGGTCGGGAGTCTTCATGGAAAATTTAAGGTGGGTCGTCCTGTTTGGGGAAGAGGAGCGTTTTTAGGAGCTTTCTGAAGTGCATGTAAGAGGTTGATGTTCTGACCAGTTGGCGCCATTCGGGATCTTTGGAGGCTGCTTGGTAGGGTAGGAGTCTTGATGAATCTCTTATGGGTACATCCTTTAATTGAGGGGATGGCAAAGAATGATTGAGATCGAGTAGGTCGGGTCTGGCGAATGTGAACTGATTGGTGAGGTAGTTGGGCAGTAGACCGTACAGAGCTTTGTAGAAGAGACATCTGAATTTGAAAAGTACTCGGCTCTCAATTTTCAGCAAATGAAGTTTTTGGTAGACCACTTATCTGAAAAGGTCAGTTCACAGCTCCAACACAGTCTGTGTTTCACCTACGCTACATCAGGAAGCCGGAAGGATAAGCTTTTTATATTGATTTTATTTGCAGTGTGCAGTGCCTGAGTCCTTTGGTCTACACACTTGATGTTGAAAAAAAGGCGCCTTTCATCAACATCAAGTGTGTAGACCAAAGGACTCAGGCACTGCACACTGCAAATAAAATCAATATAAAAAGCTCATCCTTCCGACTTCCTGATGTAGCGTAGGCGAAACACAGACTGTGTTGGAGCCGTGAACTGACCTTTTCAGATAAGTGGTCTACTGTTAAACAGCTTTTGTAGAGCCATAACATTTGCCACTCCAGTAGAAGCGAGATTCCTTGCTCCATGCAATGTGTTATGATTAAAATTCAAGCACCTTTCCAGCGACATTGTACCGCTGCTGCGGCACCTTGCTGAAGAGCTTATGAGCACATTTAAATATTTAAAAGCCTTTAAATGTTATATGATGATATTATTTGAGAAACTTGCCTAGTATTGATGAGAGGGGGGTCTTTTGAGTTTTGTTCTATTTTGAAAGTATTGCCCCCTCAAGTGGACTGTAATTTAAAATCCCCGGTCTGTTAGGAATTTATTTGAGGCATTAGACGTTAGAGCAGGTGGGCAGGAGTCAACGGGAGAGTATGTTTGAGCATATCTTTTAAAAATAGGAAGTGAAATTGAGACCAGGTTGGGTTGGTGAAGGAGCTCCAGATCATGTCAAATCACTGTGTCACAACATGTGGCCCCTGGGTCTACAGCACCTGGTATTCTCTAGCAGTCTCCCATCCAGGTACTAGCTAGGCCTGACCCTGCTTAGCTTCCAATAGTAAGAGCAGGTCTAATGAGGGTGGCCAGGTCATAGGCCAGTCTGAGTTACTCATACTCATAGGTTACTCATAATGAATATACACAGTATATGAGATTGATTTGCATACACTACTGCTATGGAGGAAAATTTTGTACAGTTCATTTAGGTTGGAAAATAGGTTTAGGTTCATGCATTAAAAAGTGCTAAAAAGCAAGCTAAATGCAGAGGCTTTTATAAAATATATACAGCGCCTCAAAAATATTTGTGCATCTGGCATGACACATAAGAAAATGATATTTTATTTAAAAAAAAAAAAAATCAAAAAAGGTGACCATCACTCAGGGCTTTATATATGCTACTTATACCTGTAAATAGTGGATTTTGGAAGTCTACATGTCTACAAAAAAAAAAAAAAAGATTAAGAAGCAGTCCCCAAAATTCTAACTTTTGGTAGGTCAAGGAGGCTTTCACCACAAGACAGGTTCTCAAGCCTAGGCCTAATGAGAATTTAGCTGATACACTTACCCCTCCCTATTCGCGGTTTCGGAGTTCGCGGTTTCGATTATCCGTGAATTTTTTTTTTTTTTTTTGGGGGGGAAGCATAGTTTAGGACCTTCCCGCCTCCCTACAGGACTTAAAATGTCTAGTAGAGCTATAGAAATACCTGTAAGTAATAGTAGTAGCTAAATGTCATTTATATATTTAAGTGCCTCATTCAGAACATGACATCTCAAAGTAATTCAGATATAATTCAGCATTTCACAGATTACTCCTTATCTGGTGGTCTAGCGGGCTTTCGGGACAGGAGCGATCTTCCTATGCTCCTGCCCCATGTAGATCGCCAATAGGAAATGGCTGCCGTGAGCTCCCATCATAGTCTCGAGAGACTACAGGAACTCACGGCAGTCATTTCCTATTGGTGATCTGCGCAGGGCAGGAGCGTAGGAAGTTTGCTCCTGCCCCAAAAGCCCGCTAGACCACCAGGTAAGGCCGGGATGCCGGGGGGAAGGCGGGAGGGAGGCAGGGGTGGGTCAGAACCAGACGAGAAGTTATTTGCGGTTTTTCACACTTTGCAGTCCGGCTCTGCCCCTATCCCCCACGAATACCGAGGGAGAAGTATAGTTATGCTTGTCTTGATGAGAAAACTTTCTTGAATATGTGTCTCCCTGTTCTAAAATTTGGAATGCATGTATACAGTACTCCCCTGATATTCGTGGGGGTTCCGTTCCAGGAACCCCCATGAATCTCAAAAAACCACGAATACGGTTTTTCATGGGGGAGCCTGAAGAGGGCAGCAGGAGAGCAGCCAGAGCGCCACGAGTGCAGGAAATCACTCGCGGTATGCTCCAACCACCTCTTCCTGCACTAAGTGGGCCTTATCCAATCAGGAGCTGCGTGTCAAAGCAGCTCCTGATTGAATAAGGCCCAACTTCTTGCAGGAAGAGGCGATCGGAGCGTACCGCGAATGATTTCTTGCACTCGCGGCACTCCGGCTGCTCTCTCCTGCCTCTCCTTGTCGGCGGTTTGCGGTCGGAAAATACCGCGAATGACCGGGACCGCGAACCGTTGACCACAAACGACCGGGGGAACACTGTACCTCAAAGATCCATAAAAACCATGCCCAGAGCAAGTTCCCTTCAAATATCTCTTTGCTGTTAGCATATAAATATAAGCAATGCCTTTTCTAGAATTGATACTTTAGATATGCTGGTTTCTAGGTGTAAAACTAGTTTTCTATATGTATAAATAGCATCTAACATTTCTAAAATCATCTTCATTGTATTGAGATGTATAAGGCTATAGTCACAGGAGCTATCCTGAAACGTATACTGGCTAGGGAGTATTCCGAATGAATGTAATTAATGTATTCTGTTGCACCCACAGTGTTTTGGCACAGTTCACGTTCTGTGAAATAACGTAATCCCCCTGGTGTATTTGCTCTGTTTTCTGGTCTACACTGCCAAGTTCTTGCAAGCAGCCGTTATGTCTTTGAAACACTGCTATCATGACTTTTACAGCAAGAGGATAAAAACCAGATGGAATGTGGCAGATAGCTAACATTGTCAGCTCTAAGTCCTGTCTCGTTCCATTATATAATTGATAATAATAAATAAAAAATGTTCAAAGACAGTTCGGTGGTGTATTCTAACACATAGTCCTGTTTTTTCTTGTTTGTTTTTTTTCAAAGAAAGACACTCTCTTATGTTTGTTCTTCCAATGTTCAGATTACAAGAACCTGAGTCATATTTCACTTTTTACTGTTGTGTTTGAAAACAACCACCAACGATAGAACCCAATGGAACTGTGAATGGAAAGATAAAATCCACAGATGTTGAAAAAAAAGAGTGTCGTGGAAATCTAAGAGAGAGAAGAGGAATGAAAAAACCTTAGAAGTTGCAGACAGAAGCTTAATAAACACGGTTGGCCATGCAATGCCTCTTCTTATGTAGACTGTAGAGTCGCTGCCCTGATGACCAAGTAAAGCAAATAATTAGCTCATTAGGGAGGGAAGCAGGGAAGGAAAATTTTTTTGGGGGGGAGGGGAACCATGGTACCTGTGGCTTCTCCTGTTCCGATGCTTATGCATAGACATGCATATAGAAACATAGAATATGACGGCAGAAAAGGGCCTACGGCCCAACAAGTCTGCCCACTCAAATAACCCTCCCCTCTAAGTTCCTCTTTGAAGTGAGCCCACGTGTTGATCCCATTTGATCTTAAAATCAGTCACGTTACTGGCCTCAACTACCTGAAGTGGAAGATTATTCCAACGGTCGACCACTCTTTCGGTGAAGAAGTACTTCCTAGTGTCACCATGGAATCTCCCGCCCCTGATTTTCAGCGGATGCCCCCTTGTCGCCATAGGGCCTGTAAGGAAGAAGATATCTTCTTCCACCTCAATGCGGCCAGTAATGTATTTGAACGTCTCTATCATGTCACCCCTCTCTCTGCGTTCCTCGAGAGAGTAAAGGTGCAACTTACCTAGTCGTTCTTCATAAGGGACATCCTTGAGCCCTGAGACCATCTTGGTGGCCAATCGTTGAACCGATTCCATTCTTAGCACATCCTTCCGATAGTGTGGCCTCCAAAACTGTACACAGTACTCCAGATGTGGTCTCACAATAGGGGGCTCATAATCGAATCAGAAAACCATCTAAACACACACCCAAATCGGCACTTGGACGATCAAAAAGACAGGTCGTCCTAGTGCCAATAATCGAAACGGGTTTTTAGACATATGCAGAGACTTTATAGGCCTCTGAATCCCGCTGTGCACCCAGAGCAGAGAGGGGCATTTTTGAAGGAGTGGTTAGGGCGGGATATGGGCCGACCTAGACTTAGTCGTACTGCAGGGATAATTGAAAGTTTGACGAGATTGCTTAGACAGAACTTATACGTTGTTACTTAGGCGATCTAAAAATCAGGTATATGTGCCCAAAAGGTGTCCAGAGTGACCAGAGAACCACTGCAGGGACAAAGTAAAGACCCACACATACTCTAATCTAATCTTCTATTTGTGTGTCGCTCATACCTATACAGGCTCAAGGTGACTTTAAAGAGAGGATGGAGAGGGAGGGAGGAGACAGAGGGGAGGAGGATAGATAGGAGGGGGAGAGAGAGAGAGGGAGGGGAAGGGAAGAGATAAGAGGGGGGAAAGGAGGTGGGAAGGGAAGGGGAGGAGAGGATGCAGGAAATTAAGTGTCGAACAGATGGGGTTTTTAGTTTTCTTCGGAAGATGATGTGGCTAGGTTCAGTTCTGGTCATTTCCGTAAGGCCATTTCAAGTTTTTACTTCTGGAAAGGTAAGCATGGAGTGGAAAACTCATTTGTAGTGAAGATCTTTTGTGGATGGGAGATGTAGTAGCATCCGGTTGAGGGTTCCGCGAGAAGTAGACATCCCCCCCCCCCCCCCCGTGTTTACTGACTCTCTCACACCACCATAAAAATTAGAATAAAAATGTACATACCTGTGTCCTGAACATCAGCACTTGATATAGGAAAGCCTAATAGAGCTGTACAGAGGTGGCTTAAGTAGTCTGGGGGGGTGGGCTAGTGAACCATAGAGAGGAGGACCCAGGCCCATATGCCACTCTAATCAAGATATTTATGGTGAAAATGTGAGGCCACCAAAACCCCACAAAACCCTACTCTCCTGCCATATAGGTGCCACCTGCAGCCATAAAGGCTATTGGGGCTGTAGACAGGTGGGTATAGTGGGGTTTGGGGGGCTCACCATGACCTATAAGGGAGCTGTGGTGAGATGTTTATGTGGCACCCTTTTTGTGAAGTTCATAGCAGTGCCCTGTAAGGTGCCCACTGCTCCCTTGCTGTGTCTGGATGGCCAGTCCATCACTTTGCTAGAAGGTCTTCTGGACGTTTCAGACTTGGACAAATATTTGATTGAGATTGTGGTATAAAGATAGATGTACTGGTGATCTGGACGATCAAATGCCTGGACGTATAGAGAGATGATTAAAAAAAATATATATATATTTTGGATGTACTTTTTGAGAATGGACCTTTTGAGGCTGCCAACTTTGGGCGACTAGCGCCCTATGTCCAAATTGGACTTAGACATTTCTTTCGATTATGGCCCTCCATGTGTCTACTTTGATTTAAAGACTAGGTCCCACATATACACCTTCTAGGCACTTAAATGTAGATACCTCATTATAGAATAGTCCTCTTACAGTAAATCTATTCATTATGATCTGTACTTCTCTAACTGGCTTATTCTTCACTAGGTGGGCGCTAACCAGTATTCTATAACTTTAGAATGGAATGTGCTTGGTCTGTAAAAGCAAGAGGTATGCACAAGGGAGGGTATGAGTATGTCCAACATTTATGCACATAAATTACTAAAGTGCCGCATTTAAACATGTGTCTTTACACTTGCTATTGACATGGTGTGTTTAAATGTAGGCACATAGATGCCAACTTACACTATCGTTCTATAGCAGTATCTGCTTGCCCGGAGGCCATTATAGAATTAGCGCTCAGCGCCCTGTATCTAGGCACCAAATTTGTTGTGTCCAATTATAGAATTGCCTCCCCATCCCCCCCGAGGTCTAGGTAGCCCTCCTGCTAGGCCTACCTGATGGTCCTAGTGCAGGCATTGGGAACAGGCGTGAAGCTCCTTCGTTCCTGCCCCTTGCAAAGGTTATGCCAGCCATTTACAGAGTAGAAAAAAAGCAAACAAACAGATAACAGCAAGCCGATGAGAAAATTACTGGACAAATAGGAACAAATGGGAAGAAGGGAAGAACTACAATAATTAAAGGAAGGTAAGGCATAAATTGTTCTTATGACCCTTGTACACCTTTTTCCTCTTGTATTTCACTAAAACTCAATAAAAGTTCAAGTTAAAAAAACAAAACAAAAAAAACCAAGTGAATCCAATACAAATGGACTAATAGAAGAAGAAAAAAATTTAAAAATCCTTAAAAGGACACTTAAATATGAAAAGTGTCTTTAAAAAGGAATGTCTTAAGAAAAGACTTAAATTTCTCGAGGTTGGTTATCTCTCTTAATGCATTTGGCGCTGAGTTCCAGAGGGACGGGGCAACTACCAAAAAGATACTGTTTCTTCTGGTGTTAATATGGTTCAGGGATGGAATTGCTAATAGATTTTGGCCCAAGGAACTAAGAAGACGCGACAAAGTATATGGTATCAAAAGTTTATTAATACATTTTGGCTGGCCAGTGTTTCTTGTCTTAAAAGTCAATAATAGTGTTTTATTAGTGACACGATGTTGGATGGGAAGCCAATGGGCTTTTATCAGAAAAGGAGTTACGTGGTCTATATGTTCTGAAAAATTACAGTCAAGAGCAATACATTTTTCAAATTATTTTCTAATATATAAACTAAGTTTCATGTTACCAGTGAAAAGAAAGTGAAATCATTGGGAGTATGTTTAGATTCTACATTGACTATGCATGATCAAATTACGAGGGATCTTCAAAAAGTTTCTGCATTTTTATTTTTTTAACACCATTTATTATGTATCCCAAAAGCAAATTACATCACTTTTCCACATAATCACCCTATTTTGTGATATATTTTTCACATGACACTCTATGACAAGCCCTCTTACCACTTTTCCCGCCCCAACCATTTCTTGCAAAAAATATGAAAATGTGGAAACTTTTTGAAGGACCCTTGTATACAAGTGATCCAGTGCTGCTTTTTTTCAGGCGAGACTATTATAGATTGGAGAGTGAAACCTACGTTGTCTGTTACAGATTTCAGGAGTGTGGTGCAAGCTGTGGTTATTTTGAGACTAGACTACTGCAATGCCCTGTACCTTGGAATTATGTCTTTATAGTGCAGGGCATTGCAGGTTGTACAGAACTCAACAGCAAGAATGATTGTGGGGATTGGAAAAAGAGAGCATTTGACACTGGCTACAAGTATGTTTTAGAATACAATTCAAGGTGTTATGTTTGGTGCACCGGATTTTGAATTTAGAAGTGCCCTGGGGTTTAAAACAATTAGTGCATGTGTACCACCCAAGATGGATTTTAAGATCTGAATTAACTATGAGGTTGGATACAGCTATCTGTAATGCAGCACATTATTATATTACTAGTTTTTTAGCCCGTTACATTAACAGGTACTAGAATAGATGTGTAGACTTAGGCATTTCTTTCTTTCTTTCTGTATGTCTGTCTTTCTTTCTCTCTCCCTGCCCCCTTTCTTTCTTTCTGTCTGTCTTTCTTTCTGTCTCTCTCCCTGGCCCCCTGTCTGTCTGTCTTTCTTTCTCCCTGCCCCTGTCTGTCTGTCTTTCTTTCTTTCTATCTCTCTCCCCCTGTCTGTCTTTCTTTCTCTCTCTCCCCCTGCCCCTTGCCTGTCTGTCTGTCTTTCTTTCTGTCTCTCTCCCTGGCCCACTGTGTCTGTCTGTCTTTCTTTCTTTCTGTCTCTCTCCCTGCCCGCTGTCTGTCTGTCTTTCTTTCTGTCTCTCTCCCTGCCCACTGTCTGTATTTCTTTCTGTCTTATCCTCCTGTCCAGCAGCCCTTCCCTGCTCCCCTGTCCAGCAGTAGCCCTTCTCCCTGCCTTTTACCTCCCCCCTGTCCATCAGCACCCCTTCCCTGCTCCCCCTGTCCAGCAATAGCCCTTCTCCCTTACTTTTACCTCCCCCCTGTCCAGCAGCACCCCTTCCCTGCTCCCCCTGTCCAGCAATAGCCCTTCTCCCTTACTTTTACCTCCCCCATGTCCAACAGTACCCCTTCTCCCGTCCCTGCTCCCCATGTCCAGCATCCACTAGCTTGGGGAGCCTCGGGGCTTTAGCTAGACTGACCCGCCTCGCATTATCGAGCTGCTGCCGCTGCTGGTCCAGGAGTGAGAAGAAGAGGCGTCCTGGCAGCGGCAGCATAGTCAGAAGGCAGAAAGTCAGCCGGCGTCAGAGATTGGGAAATCAGCTGAGGCAGGCACTGCACATGCGCGGTATGGAGGCACGGAGTTTGAAGTGCGCATGCGCGCTAAGGGTTTTATTATAGTGGATTATATTAGCTTGGTTGATTTATTGCAATGCAGTTTATTTGAGTTTAACTAAGGTCTCCCTGCAAAGACTCCAACTTATACAGAATACTGTCGCTAAGTTGATCTTTGGAAAAAGTAAATTTGATCATGTGTCTCCTCTGCTTCAAAATCTTCATTGGCTTCCTGTACACCTCAGGATTCATTTCAAATGTGGCTATATTGCCTTTAATATCCTCTATGGTATCTTTGCTCCTCTTGTCCCTCTCTCTTGGAATGCTTATAAATCATGTCTTGCGAGAAGCACCCAATTTAAGCTTTCCTTTCCCTCAGCCAAGGGAATAAAAGCAACTAGGAAACATGGTCTATCTTTTATTTTTAAACTAACAGAATTATGAAATGGAATCCCCCTTACTTTAAGAATCTCTAGCTCCTTTCAATTTTTTTTTTTGCAAATCATATTGGAAATCATTCAGCCTTTTTCTCTTTGACCTATTGGCTCTTTCTTTTTTTCTATTATCATCCTCGAGAGACTATGGGAACTCACGGCAGTCATTTCTTATTGGCGATCTGCATGGGGCAGGAGCGTAGGAAGATCGCTCCTGCCCCGAAAGCCTGCTAGACCACCAGGTAAAGCCGGGAGGGAGGCGGGGGCGGGTGAGAGTCAGACGAGAAGATATTTGCATTTTTTTCTCCATTCGCGGTCCGGCTCTGCCCCTATCCCCCACGAATACCAAGGGAGAAGTGTAGCATGTAAACAGATGACAAGGGATGATTTTAGGATGTACCCTATTTTTCGCACTATAAGACGCACCTGACCTTAAGATGCACCTAAGTTTAGAGAAGGAAAACCAAGAAAAAACATTCTGAACCAAATTGTGTCCTAATATATTTAATAAAATATACCAGGCTCTGCAC
The DNA here is from genome assembly GCF_902459505.1 of Geotrypetes seraphini. Lineage (NCBI taxonomy): Eukaryota > Metazoa > Chordata > Amphibia > Gymnophiona > Dermophiidae > Geotrypetes > Geotrypetes seraphini. Next base: position 104,035,349 of record NC_047094.1, on the reverse strand, counting down.
CCAGCCCCCCCTCATTCCATGCCAAGCTCTGCACCCAACGCCATACTCCTTGCCAGGCTCTGCACCCTGTCTCCCCTTCCCTACCAAACTTTGTTCCCCCCGCCCCCTGTCCTACCAGGCTATGCAGCCAGCCCCGCTCCCTGCCAGGCTCTGCACCCTGTTCCCCCTCCCTGACAGGCTCTGTATCCTGTTCCCCCCTCTGGTGGCCTAATGGTAGGCCAGGACAGGAGGGATCCATCCCAGCCGACTAACAATTTTTTACACACACTCACACACCCTCCCGGTACCTTTTTAAATTATGATGGTCCAGCGGTGTATCGTCAGGAGCAAGCTTTCCACGCTCCTGCCCCTCCTGTGAGAACTGACAGCAACCATTCAGAGAGCGGCATGAGGCCAGGCTGCAGCGTGAAAAGCTCACTCCTGCCTTGTGCGTTGCTGGCAGCAAAATATGTTGAGACAACCATCCAGTTCCTGCTGATATACTGCTAGACCACCATAATTTTAAAATGTACCGGGCTCCATAAGACGCACAGACATTTTCACCCACTTTTGGGGGGAGTAAAAAGTGTGTCTTATGTTTGTTGTGTATTTGTACTGGTATTGCAATTATTTTATGAACTAGTCTTATAGTCTGTTACATTAACGGGTGCTAGAATATATGTGTGTGTGTCTGTCTTTATTTCTTTCTCTTTCTCTCTCCTTCTTCTCCTCTCCTTCTATATTTCTGTCTTTCTTTTTCCTCGGCTGTCCACCCATTCTCCCTTCCTTTTACCTTCCCTGTGTCCACCACCACCCCTTCACTGCTCCCCTTAGCCAGCAGCAGCCCTTCTCCCTTTTTTTAATCTCTCCCCTGTCCAGCAGCACTTCTTTCCTGTCCAGCAGTAGGCCTCCCTTCCTTTTTCTCCCCCACCGTCTCTTCCCCTGTCCATCAGCACCTCTTTCCTGCTCCCTGTCCAGCAGTAGGCCTCCCTTCCTTTTTCTTCCCCCCTAGCACCTCTTTCCTGCTCCCCCATCCAGCAGTAGGCCTTCCTTCCTTTTTCTACCCCCATCTCTTCCCCTGTCCAGCAGCACCCCTTACCTCGCGTCTGCCCTCCGCCGCCAGCCGCCGCGGTCTGCAGACGCCGACAGACGCCGCAGCCTGCAGCCGCCATGGCAGACAGCCTCCACACCGCCTGAAGCCGACATCTGCCTTGGGAGAGAAGCGCACATGCGCACTCCTACCTGCGGGGACCTACAGCGCACGGAAAATGGGACCACGCAGGTAAGAGTGCGCATGCGCGGCTTAGGCTTTTATTATATTAGATGTTTTATTGCAATTCGCATAGGTTTTATGCAGAATAAAATTGTTAAAAATAAACAAACACATATAACTGCATGCCTAATTGCATGTCCATGTTCAGGCACCATTTGTAGGGTTTGTGTGTTTGGCCTCTAACGGCACAATTTACACATGCAGAAGTGGACTCTTTATTCAGTTATACTAAAAAGTCTGCTTTAATTTTTCTAGTGAGAATTGATTTTAGTTTTGTGAATACTCTTGCCACCTCCTATCTGTCTAGCTTAGTTCTAAAGAAACTGCATTTCTTTGAAAGAGAGCCCAGAGACAGGGCAGGAATTTTATTCAGATCATCAAATGCTTCTAGCTTTGAGCAATATGGCCTCAATGGAATAACATCAGTCAGTTTCACTCTGTTCTGAACATACAGGAGCTCTGTCTTTCTTTTCTATCACGCTGAGGATGGGGAATAATTTTGGACAACTTCAAGGTGTACAATCAAATGGATCAGAACAGAACCGCAGGAAAATGCTAAAGACACCTATTATATTCCTATGGGCATCTTTTGCATTTAGCACATGCTAAACGTTAACAGGCGCTAACGCGATTGATGAATTCCCCGCTTAGTGCCAATTGACTATTAGTACCCAGTTAGTAACACGAATTGGCGTGATAAGCAATTAAATTTGCACATACAATTTTGAGCACCCTAATATAGATTTGGGGGGGAAATGTGTAGTTGTACAGGCACTGCTCAATGGCCTAGATTCACTAAACTCACCGATCTGGTTGTTGGACGATTCACAGCCGAGTTATGCCGAGCGATCGATTCACTACAAATTCTTCATGCAAATGATATGCTCGGACGCACGCCCTACAGCAATCATGACGCATGCACACAGTAGCCAGGTATTAGTGTCCTGGATTGGCTACCATGAGAATGGGCTACTGGGCATGATGGACCGTTGGTCTGACCCAGTTAGGCTATTCTTATGTTATGTTCTCATCTGTAGGGGCCTTTGTTTTCACTTCTTATTTTAATGTATTTTTTTTATGGGAACTTATCAGTGTTTTTTAGAATGGGAACAAAAATCGAAGAGAATTAATGTGTGTGGAATGGGGGGGGGTTACTAATTTCTTCAGCTAAATAATTAAATCCACCTCAACCAGACATAGGAGAACTCACGCACCATTCACACACCCTCCAACCAAAATCGTCAAAAGAAAAAAAACTGTTTGACAACCTCCTAACACTCGACCCCCAACTCTACAACCTATTGACCTCGACCACAAACTACAAAACCTTCAAAAAAGAAATAAAAACCCTTCTATTCAAAAAACACATAAAACCGAACTAACACATTCAGAACTGTCCCAAGCATCACCTGCAACTACTCCATATGTACTTCTGATGTCATGACAATTCAGACATAATTTATGTTATGTTATGGTATGTTTAGAATAATGGTTACATATATGAGATTCAATAAAAGAAAATTTTCAGTGCCTGTTTCTATTATGACCATTTATTTTTCATGGTTATTACAAAAAATATTTTTTTACATGGGGGAGTGTCAAAAAATGATGGGCCCCGGGTGCCACATACCCTAGGTACGCCACTGCATGCACAGATTATCCTTGTTGGTTATAGATGCGATTTGCACATGCACTTGCTCTTTGAACAAGCGAGGTCAAAATAAAGGGGGAGGGTGGCTGCAGTTTACTTGCTGGCCCTACGAGTGGACATTTTAATAGGAATCATTTCAATTTGTGCAGCCATATTCTGGAACAGAACACGCTTTGTGCAGTCAGGTTATGGAACATAACGTGCTTTAACCTCACGGGCTAGAGCCGTGGGTTAAAACCACAAGCTCACACTGCTTTTTGCAGAATATATAAAAAGGGAGATCGTATGCATATGTACAGTTTTATTTTTTATTTTGATGGTTGTTTTGTAACCTGAAACTGGGATTTCAGGGCGGCAGAGAGCAGGAGAGTCGGCAAGGACAGCAAGCGACTGGTCCTCAGCAGTGACTTCATTTTGGATCAGCAAACCCAATCGGTGTTTCTTCTTTTGCTTAGTGAATCGATGGCTTCCTACTTATGCATGCCATTTCCCCTCATTTGCATGGGCGGATTGGATCAGGTGGGAGATTGATCGGGCAGAAGGTTAGTGAATCGGGTCGGGGAATGATCACTAACTGGTCGGGACATGATCGGGACACAATCGGTGAGTTTAGTGAATCTAGGTTAATTTCTCTTAAAACACCTACTGTAAACAGAACATAAGCAATGCCTCTGCTGGGTCAGACCTGAGGTCCATCGTGCCCAGGAGTCCGCTCATGTGGCAGCTCAACAGGTCCAGGTGCAGTAATCCTCTATCTATACTCCTCTATCCCCTTTTCCAGCAGGAAATTGTCCAATCCTTTCTTAAACCCCAGTACCGTACTCTGCCCTATTACGTCCTCCAGGTGTCCACCACACGTTGGGTAAAGAAGAACTTCCTAGCATTCGTTTTGAATCCGTCCTCTTTCAACTTTTCTGAATGCCCTCTTGTTCTTTTATTATTCGAAAGTTTGAAGAATCTGTCTCTCTCCACTCTCTCTATGCCCTTCATGATCTTATAAGTCTCTATCATATCCCCTCTAAGTCTCCTTTTCTCCAGGGAAAAGAGACCCAGTTTCTCCAATCTCTCAGCGTATGAAAGGTTTTCCATCCCCTTTATCAGACGCGTCGCTCTCCTCTGAACCCTCTCGAGTAACGCCATGTCCTTCTTAAGGTACGGCGACCAATATTGGACGCAGTACTCCAGATGCGGACGCACCATCGCCCGATACAACGGCAGGATAACTTCTTTCGTTCTGGTTGTAATACCCTTCTTGAATATACCTAGCATTCTATTCGCTCTCATAGCGGCCGCTGCGCACTGTGCCGTCGGCTTCAATGTCATGTCCACCATTACCCCCAAGTCCCTTTCTTGGGTACTCTCATTTAATAACATCCCTCCCATCGTATAGTTGTACCTCGGGTTTCTGTTTGTCACATGTAATACTTTACATTTCTCAACGTTGAACTTCATCTGCCATCTCGTCGCCCATTCCCCTAGTTTGTTCAAATCCCTTTGCAATTCTTCGCAGTCCTCTTTGTTCCAATCCAGAAATGTGTCCCGTGCAACAGGCCTCCTGCAGCTCCTATCCCACCCATTGTGGTCATGGTTGAGCAAGGAAGGCAATGGACAGGACACGATTTTGGAGCCTCCACCTCCCTTTTATCCTGTGCAGCCACACTGCCCACGCATGGCTTGCTATGGCCCTGGGAAGGACCCACACTAATATCTTCTGGGTGAGAAAGCAGCCAGCACAGTGAAAAAAAAAAAAAAAAAAGTATTAGCTGCTTCATATAGGAGTGGGTGGGAGCCAAACACGACATAGATGAGTGGAAGGGTGGCTGTTTGTGACAGTTAGTAAATGAGTTTTACATTTTACATTTCAGATTTTTTAATTATGCAGCAAATAACAGAAGTAATACAGTTAACAATAAAATAGGAACCGTGTTAGGAAATCACATAAGGAGACCTAAGATACAATCATTCAATTTTCTATACTGTTCTCCCAGGGGAGCTCAGAATGGTTTACTTGCATTTATTCAGGTACTCAAGCATTTTTCCCTGTCTGTCCCGGTGGGCTCACAATCTATCTAATGTACCTAGAGCAATGGGGGGATTAAATGACTTGCCCAGGATCACAAGGAGCAGTGTCGGTTTGAAGCCACAACCTCAAGGTGCTGAGGCTGTAGCTTTAACCACTGCACCACTCTAGAAATCAAAATGTAGTACAAGTGAGCCAAATACAGGACAATCAAGCCATTGTGACATCACTGATGAGGTTGGCTCTTAGGCATTGGTGGATTGAGGCATTATGATGTCACAATACCAGCTCTGGTTATCAGAGGCTGAAGCTTTTCACACTACTGATTTATTCAATTTTTTATACCATTCTCCCAGGCGAGCTCAGAATGGTTTACATGAATTTATTCAGGTACTCAAGCATTTTCCCCTGTCTGTCCCAACAGGCTCACAATCTAGCTAATGCACCTGGGGCAATGGTGGATCAGGCAACCCATCCAGGGACACAAGGAGCAACATGAGCTTGAACCCATAACCTCAGGGTGCCGAGGCTGAAACTCTAACCACTGCGCTAAACTCTCAGACATTGTATGATCAAAGATAGCATGGTAAACACTGTCTGACAGAAATGGTAAAACAATTATGGCCGTAATATATTTAGCCTGCGGCAGACGACAGCCCTTTGAATGGCGGTCACTGCGGGCTTTTTACGCTTATCAGATATTCAGCACTAGGCCCCTGCCGGATACTGGTGATCTGTGGTGTAGTAAGGGGGAGGGAGTGGAGGTGCAAACACCTGTCCTTCTCTCCGCCCCCCCCTGCTCCCCCCACTACCACACACTACCACACACTACTTTCCTTCCCCAATACCTCATTAATGTTCACGGCGTGAGCAGCAACTCCAATCTGCTGTTCGTGCCAGCGTCGGTTCTTTCTCTGATGTCACTTCCTGGACCCGCGCCTAGGAAATGACATCGAAGGAAGAGCCGACGCTGACAAGAGCGGCAGGTTGGGGTTGCTGCTTGCGCCACAAACATTAAAGAAGTATGGGGAAGGGGCGCCTGCACGTGGCAGGAGGGGGTAGGGAAGGAGCAGATGGGGTGGGGGCAGAGAAGAGGGCAGGGAAGGAGCACCACTGCCCAGGGCATCTCTTACCCTCACTACACTATTGCTGGTGATGAGATTTAGGGTATAATGTGGCCACTGTCACTTAAACTATTAAAGGTGATAATCAGCCTTTTGCTGTCCAGATAAATTTATCAATTAGTAGAACGAATGCAGTGTTCCCCTGCAAATTCGCAGTTTGCCAATCACGGACTCACTCATTCAGTCTGCTCCGACCATCTCTTCCTGTAGTAAAGTTGGGCTACACCAATCAGGAGCTGAGTGTCAAAGCTGCTCCTGATTGGTGTAGCCCGACTTTACTACAGGAAGAGGTGGTCGGAGCAGATGGTGAATGATTTTCTTCACCCGCCGGCGCTCCAGCTGCCTTCTCGTGCCTCTCCAGCTGCCCTCTCCTGCCTCCCCTGCCTTTTGACAGGCGAAAAACCGTATTCGAGGTTTTTCCTAAATTCACGGGGGTTCTTGGAACGGAACCCCCGTGAATTTCGGGGGAGTACTGTACTGCATCTAATCGGAAAATTCCAAGCTCTGCCTGGACGCTATCCCTGGACTGCCCTGGCTAGATAGTGACATCAGACTGTCTTAGCATTCTCTGGCTAAGTACCACGGAAAATATATCTTTATCAAATCAGGAGAAAAAGGGTAGATATAATGGGGCTGATGTTTAGACCATGAGAGAGTGTTGGCTTTCTCTAACAGTCAGCAGCAAACCCAGAAATTCAATGTTGGCACTGTATCTGGCCTCTGACATTGAATTTTCAAATTATTTGTGGCTGGCCAAGACATAGCCAAGTAAGCTGACGTTCATCGGCTGGCCAGCTAAGTCATAGCGGCCAAAGATGGACCTGCTTTTCAGGCAGGTCTATCTGGCCGCATACCTTAGCTGGTGAGCCACTGAATATTGACGGTAACTGACTATGCTGCATGATGTAGCCAGTCATTGGCCAATCTACCAAATGGGATATTCAGTGAGAGTTAGCAAGCCATATCCCACTAAATATTGGCGATTATCTGGTTTAGCAGTATTTAGATAGCCAGGAGCTGCTCCTGGCTGGCTAAGTATCGTTGAATATCAGGCAGAATTACTCTAATATAGGATAGGATGGAAAATCATGAAAAGAGAGATGTAAACCAGAGTGTTGACTGATGCACAACGGAATCGCAAGAGCAGCACTGATTTTGCTGGCAATGGAGGGGAATCGCTACCACTTGACCACCATTGTAGTTTCCTTGTGCTTTTTTCCCTGTGTACTAAGGCCAATTTTACTGCAGTTGTAAAATATCCAATTTTCTTTGGTATTAAGGGCTATGTACTTATATTGCAATTAATACAGTTTTGTTTTTCGGGAGGGGGGGGGGGGTTCTATTTTTAGGTATTTACCGTATTTGCCGGCGTATAAGACGACTGGGCGTATAAGACGACCCCCCAACTTTTACTGTTAAAATATAGAGTTTGTTATATACTCGCCGTATAAGACTACCCCTTCTTCCGCACACCTTCTGCACAACCTTCTGCCTGCCTGCCTGTCTCCCCCTTGAAGGTCTGCACTCCCCGAAGGTCTGCACTCCCCCCCGAAGGCCTGCCTGCCCCCCCCCTTGAAGGCCTGCACCCCTTGAAGGTCTGCACCCCCCCCCGAAGGCCTGTCCCCCCTTGAAGGCCTGCCTGCCTGTCACCCCCTCCCCCTTGAAAGCCTGCCTGCCTGCCCGCCCGCCCCACCCTGAAGGCCTGATGCCCCGACCCACCCCGAAGGACCGCTCGCCCCCCTGGCCTCCCCGCACCACCTATGAAGCAGCCGCAGCAGGATCGCGAAGTCAGCGTCAGCGATCCCTGCGCTGCTTCCTGCGCCACGGTCCCGCCCCTCCTCTGATGTCAGAGGAGGGGCGGGATCGCTGACGCTGACTTCGCGATCCTGCTGCGGACTGCTTCACAGGTGGTGCAGGAAGGTCAGTGGGGCGAGCGGTCCTTCGGGGGTGGGGGGGGATTGAACGGCAAGGCCGGGAGCACCCCCTTAGGGCTGGCACCCGGGGCGCACCGCCCCCTCCGCCCCCCCTTGGTACGCCACTGCATGTAAACAGTACCCGGCGTATAAGACGACCCCCGACTTTGGGGAGGATTTTAAGGTACTGAAAAGTCGTCTTATACGCCGGCAAATACGGTATATACTGCCTATCAAAGTATCTAAGCAGTTTACAATCAGGTACTCAAGCATTTTCCCTATCTGTCCCGGCAGGCTCACACTCTACCTAATGTACCTGGGGCAATAGGGGGGATTAAGTGACTTGCCCAGGGTCACAAGGAGCAGCGTGGGATTTGAACCTACAACCTCAAGGGGCTGAGGCTGTTGCTCTAACCACTATGCCACTCCTTCCTCCTGCCTTTGTAGACAGTAAAGATATTGAAGGGAATTGATTTAGTAGAAAAAGAGACTGTTCACCCTCTCCAAGGTGAAGAGAACGAGAGGGCACTCGCTACAGTTGGAAGGAAAAAGATCCTGTACAAATGTAAGGAAGTTCTTCTTCACCCAGAGAGTGGTAGAAATCTGGAACGCTCGTCCGGAGGCTGTTATAGGAGAAAACACCCTCCAGGGATTCAAGAAAAGGTTGGATAAGTTCCTGCTGGAACAGAACATACGCAGGTAAGGCTAGACTCAAATAGGGCACAGGTCTTTGACGCTGGACTCATTTAGAGCACTGGTCTTTGACCTAAGGGCCGCCACGTGAGCGGACTGCTGGGCACGATGGACCACTGGTCTGACCCAGCAGCGGAAAATCTTATGTTCTTATGATTCTATAGAGGGTACCTAATTGGCAAAATACCCTTAAGGGCCTCAATATTTGGTTAAAAAAATAAATAAATAAATAATTGGGCGATAAGATACCTAGCCAATTCTATAAAAGATAGGTGCCTATCGCATGATGCTTAGCGGTGTCGAATGCCTAAGTGGTCATTTCTATGGGTGGAGCGTGACTTAGGCCCTGCTAAGCGCGATTCTCTAAAACCTTAGGCGTCTGAAATGTAGGCTTTTAAAATCCTGGTCTACATTTCAGGCGCCTACGTTTTTACATAGGCCCCGCTAGCCATGATTCTGTACATGGCGCCTAGTGTGATTAACGTGGCCAGCCCCATTTTTTTAAGGGGCCAGCCAATTTAGGCATTGAGGGCCTGATTCTATATACAGTAAACATAGAAAATGACAGCAGAAAAGGGCCATAGCCCATCAAGTCTGCCCACACTAAAGATCCCGTTCCCTAAATTTATCCTCCCAGATATCCTATATCTCATCATGTCTGCCTATACTGATGACCCTCCCCCACTTTTACCCTCTTAGAGATCCCACATGCGCATCCCATTTATTCTTGAAATCTGGCACGCTGCTGGCCTTGACCACCTGCACAGGAAGTCTATTCCAATGATCAACCACTCTTTTAGTGAAGAAATACTTCCTGATGTCGCCATGAAATTTCCTGCCCCTGATTTTTAGCGGATGCCCTCTTGTGGCCGAGGGTCCTTTAAGAAAGAAAATATCATCTTCCTCCTCGATACGACCGGTGATATACTTAAACGTCTCAATCATGTCTCCCCTCTCCCTACGTTCTTCGAGAGAGTACAGCCACAATTTATTCAGCCTCTCCTCGTATGAGAGATCCTTGAGCTCTGAGACCATCCTGATGGCCATACGTTGAACCGACTCGACTCTCAGTACATCTTTACGGTAGTGTGGCCTCCAGAATTGCACACAGTATTCCAGATGAGGTCTCACCATGGATCTGTACAATGGCATTATGACTTCGGGCTTCCGGCTAACGAAACTTCTATGGATACATCCCAACATTTGTCTAGTCTTGGATGAAGCCTTCTCCACTTGATTGGCAGCTTTCAGGTCTTCACTAATGATTACTCCTAAATCGCGCTCTGCTGAGGTCCTAGCTAAGGTCTCACCATTTAGGGTGTAATACCTGCACGGATTTCTGCTGCCAAAGTGCATGACCTTACATTTCTTAGCGTTGAAGCTAAGTTGCCAAGTCAAGGACCAACATTCCAACAAGAGTAGGACCTGTGTCATACTATCGGGCAAATTGCTATTACCTACTATGTTACACAGTTTGACATCATCGGCGAATAATGTTATTTTACCTTGAAGCCCCTGAGTCAGGTCTCCTACGAATATGTTGAAAAGGATCGGGACCAAGACCGAGCCCTGCGGCACTGGCTACCTCCGACGTTTTGGAGAGGGTGCTGTTATTTTGGAGAGGGTGCCATATAGCACGCAAAAGCTGCGCTGACTAGAAGGGTACTTAGTTCGATACTACAAGCTGTTTATATTAATAGATAGATAGATATGATGGTTTTCATGAACTAATAACCAGCATAAATTTATAACAGATACAGTAACACATATGAGATCCCATAAAGAACTGACATGTAAAATCAGGTCCTATTCATGTGCTAATGAAGCGTTTTGGCATCCGCCTTGATAATTGGCAATTCTCATTAGATCACTTAAGCACCTGGAGTTCTGAAGCAGCTGGAGTCTCCTTCTGCGACGGCAAAGCTCTGGCAGTTCTGTTGAGCAACTCAGTCCCATAAATGCTGCAATTAGGATTCCGACACGGAAAGATAGAACAAGTGGATTCTTGAAAAGTTCAGGAGAATTTTGTAAGCATGAGTTCTTTGACACTAATGGGCTCCTTTTACTAAGCTGCGCTAGCGGTTTTAGCGCACGCTAGACACTAATGCCAGCATTTGAGCTGGCGTTAGTTCTTGGCGCATAGCGCAGGGTTAGTACGTGGGGCAATGCAGCACACGCTAAAAATGCTAGCGCGCCTTAGTAAAAGGAGCCCTAAGAGCTGGATGCTCTAACATCACCGTGCATTTAACGATGGTGCTTGCCGGCGCTCAGATGTCTCTCGCTCAGATGTCTCTTGCTCAAATGTCTTGTACTCACTTGCCGGCGCTCAGATGTCTCTCGCTCAGATGTCTTGCGCTCAGTTGTCCCGCTCGTGCTTTTTACTGAAAATGATTTGCACAGAATTATCTTGCGCCCGTTTGTCCGCACGCTATTGTCTTGTGTGCATTTGACTATAAACCCATGTATTATGCCACCTGATTATTAAAACGACTCACCGTGGTCTTTTCCATGCTTTCTAGCAGCCTCCGATTGTACTATGCAAATGTAGTATAACGAGGTCATTAATATTAAAATGACCTCTCTGGGCAATTCTCAAAAAGGAATCCCCCCGCCCCCCATTTGTGAAGAATCAGGGCTGATATTTACCAGCAGGGTTTGAGCTATCGTAGCCTTACTTCCCTGTCAGTGCCTGAGTGCTGATTGGCTCAGGCCCTGACAGGAAAATAAAGCAGCTCAGCCTTGTCACCACCTAAATGGAGCCCAAAAAAAGCTTGGTGGTCCAATGCCCCCTCACCACCACCATTGCTGCCCCCCGCCAAGGCCCTCCTACCTAGGGTTACCAGACGTCTGGATTTCTCCGGACATGTCTTCCTTTTCAGGACATGTCCGGGGCTCCGGACAGCTTTTCAAAACCTGGCAATTTGTCTGGGTTTTGAAAAGCCTCCTCAAATCACGACGGGTCGGGAGCAAGTTTGTGCATGTGCGGACGCCAAGCGATGACATCACATGCAAGCGCGTGTGCGCGTGACACCATTGCGTGGCATCCACGCATGTGCGGACTTCCTCCCTGCCTGACAAGAGTAGGCAGTGGAGGGGGGGGCTAGGACAGGACCGGGGGCGGGATTACCGCATAGATGGGCAGAACTGGGGGGCAGGTCTAGGGGTCCGGATTTTCAATTGAAAAATCTGGCAGCCCTACTCCTACCTCTTGCAGAAGATCGGCAGGAGAGATGCCCATTTCCTGCTGCTGCAGGGTCAGGGACCCCTCCCCCCAACAGCAAGCTCCCTTCCACAACCTCCCACCACACCAAGCCTGGTGGTCTAGTGAGTCACCCCCCTTCCCGTGAAGTGGGGGGCTGTCATGGGGGGCTCTTTTCTTCTAGGCGCAATTCTTGTATGTATGCTGTGCACATACAACAGCTGCACCCATTAAAAATAGCAGCCCCTGCTCTCCCTGTTTGCTGGTTCAGGCAGGGAGAGCAGGGGCTGCTTTTTTAATTTTTTTTTTAAGGCAGGTAGGCAGAAGAAGGAGCTGCGCTAGCAATTTTTCTCTTAGCAGAGCTCCTCCCCCCCAACACTTTTCTGGCGATTTTCCGCACACCTAGCATGCATATAATTTGCATGCTATTGTGCTGAGAATCACCAGTAAAACAAAAATCGCTCCCACCACGGTATTTTTTACTTAGAGAATCTGGCCCTGAGTGTTATTCAAAACCATATATGCAAGTAAATGGTAATTTAGGTTATAGAATCAATCAAAATGGAGAGAGAGTCAAAGCACAGACCAAACAGGAAACACACACAAAAAAAGAAGCACAAGGAGCCTTCAAGTTCCGAGCATCTAAACTAAACTAAACTAAACCTTAAGTTTATATACCGCATCATCTCCACGGATGTGGAGCTCGGCATGGTTTACAAGAACTTAAAATATAGGAAGAGAAGGAAAAAAAGGTTTACATGAACTTATATATAGAAGAGAAGATTAAGGTGGGATAGAATTACATTTTAGTGAAAACCTTCAGTTGCTTGCAGAATAATTGGAGGGAGCCCAGGTTCCGCAGCGGGGTAGTAAGGTCGTTCCAAAGACCTGAGATTCTGAAGAGAAGGGATTTTCCCAGTTTGCCTGCATAGCGAATACCGTGTAGAGAGGGGAAGGATAGTTTATACCTTTGGGCGGGTCTGGTAGAGTCAGGACTCGAGGAGTTATAAGATAGTAGGATTAAGGGAGGAAGGATGCCGTGAATGATCTTAAAAGCCAGGCAGGAGCATTTGAAATAGATTCTGGAAATCACTGGGAGCCAGTGAAGTTTGGCTAGGAGTGGGGAGACATGGTCAGACTTGTTTGTTTGTGTGTGTTGAATTTTGTAATCCACCTTGACTTTAAGTGGAACATTAATGAATAAACCATAAACTACAAAAATTAGGATCCAGAGGAGTCCAGATTACTGGTTTTCATAATACATGGGATGAGTATTATTTGTCCATCACTTCTTAATCCAACCAAGATGTCATCAGAGCAACTCAAGAATGCCCTGGGTGAACCTTCACCCCTGCCTTCCCTGATGAATGGCGGAAGACCCTTCCACCCCCAGACCTGTGATTAGCAGCTCCTCTTCTTTTCTCTTCTCTACCTCTATCCTGCCCTTCCCCCGTGTCTAGAATCTCTCTTTCCCTCTCTACCCCTTCCATATAGGTTACCAGCATTTCTCCTTGCCTACCCCCACCAGCAACTCCCCCTTCCTCTTCTGGATCACTACTGCCCCGGTAAAATGTCACCGCGTTGCGTTTTGCAAAGATCAACTTGGCTGCAGTATTCTGGATTAGCTGGAGTCTTAAGTAGATGGCATTGCAGTAGTCTAGTTTGGAGAGGATGATGGATTGAACAAGGACGGCGAAATGTTGTTGGCAAAAATAAGATCTTACTTTCCTCAGCATGTGGAGGCTGAAAAAGCATGATTTAGCCAAGGAGTTGAGGTGGTCATTGAGGGAGAGAGAAGAATCGATAATGATGCCAAGGACCTTGCTTGAAAACTCAAGCTGCAGTGCAGTGCCTGAGGGTAGTGCAAAGAGGGTGGGCAGGTATTGTAATTTTGGGCCGAACCAGAGTAATTTTGTTTTTGATTCATTCAATTTCATCTGTACCAAGAAGGACCAGGAATGGAGTCTCATTATGCAAGCTGTAATGTTCTCGTGGAGGTTGGTGAGGTTCTGGTCTGTCTCAAGGAGGACAAGGATGTCATCAGCGTATGTGTAGATTGTTTCAAGGGGGGATAATTGGAGGAGTTTCAGGGAGGACATATAGATGTTAAAGAGAATAGGGGATAGGGGTTGACAGTGTAGGAGCGAGAGTGTAGGAAGTTTGAGAACCACTTTAGGACGGTGGATTCAATTCCTGTCTTGGGAAGTTGATAAAGTAGTATGTCATGGTGGACAACATCGAAAGCTGCAGAGAGATCGAATTGTAATAGGACAGCAAATTTGTTACAAGAATGTAGTTGTTGCACCTTAGAAATTAAGGAAACTAGGAGGGATTCAGTGCTGAAGCTGGGTCTGAAGCCATATTGGTAGGGATGGAGGATGGAGAATCTCTCTAGGTAAGAAGAGAGCTGGGTGGCGACTATGGCCTCTAGCAGTTTAGTTAGGAGAGGGATATTTGCTATGGGGCGGTAGTTAGATGGTAAGGAAGGGTCGAGATCGGCTTTTTTCAGAAGAGGGGACAAGGCAATGTGTCCCATTTCTGTGGAGAACAGGCCCGATAGTAAAGCAGAATTTATAAGCCTGGTAAGGGAGGAGATGGCCTGCGCGGGAATTTTTTCGTAAAAGTAGGAAGGGAAAGGATCCAGGATGCAATTGCAGGATTTCAGTTTGAGACAGAGTTTAGAGATCTGGAATTCGGATACGAGTTCAAAGGCAATCCAGGATCTATCAGCAGGGATAGGGTTGGAGTCGTTGGGAGGCAGAGAATTGTAAGAGACTGCTGGAGGGAAAGAACTCCGTAAGGTAGTAATCTTTTCATTTAAAAATTTAGCTAGGTCGTTTGCGGATTGGGGGGAAGGGGAAAGGTGGAGTCATTTTTTGAGGTTAGGTTGCGCCAGATGTTGAACAGTATACTATTTTGGTTTTTTGATCTGGTGATTTTATCTCCATAGAAATTCTTACTTGCTTTTTTTAGTACTGTGTTATAGAACTTGATGTTGTCTCTCTAGGATTGTCTGTCTGAAGGGGATTTAGATTTTTTCTATTTACGTTCCAGGGCTCGACATTTCTGCTTTAATTCCCTGTGGTATGGAAGATACCAGGGAGCCATGCGGGAGTGGGAGATAAGTAGACAAAGTAGACAAAGGTGCTCTTGCCCCTTAGTAGACAAAGGGGCAAGAGCACGGTAGGTAGTCCCGGAAAGGGTTACCCAATTATGCCAGTTGGAATCTGGGTCGGCATGTTTAGGAAAAGGGGTGAGTTGGTTGAGAAATTGGGTCCAGAACAGTTCACTCGTGATTTTTTTGCGGTAGGTGATAAAGTTTGTGGGTCGGTGTGGAGTGCCAAGATGAGACATGAAAATGGGAAGGCAGAAAGTGCCTAGAAGGTGATCAGACCAGGGGACATGTTCCCAACGGGCCTCTTCGGCAGAAGTTTTGTGCTCGGTCAGGTCAAGGAAGCTGATGATGTCTAGTGTATGCCCCTTATCGTGGGTAGGGTTGGGCGAAGGAGCGGTGAAGCCTAGGGAGGTGAGGAAGTCTTTGAATTCGGTTGCATCCTTGCTGGTGTTATCGTCTAGGTGGAGATTAATATCTCCAATGATCAGTAGTCTCTGGAATTTTAGGAAGGCCCTTGTTATGGTTTCGAGAACGAGTTCAGAGGATTTGTTCCAGGGGATTGGTGGGCGGTAAAGTAACAGGATACCTAAAGGGTAGGGGATGAAGTTCATCGTTGACTGAAGCTAACATGAATTCTAAAGAGGTATGGCTGCCCTTTTCAAGGAGCTGGACATCAAAGAATGATTTGTAACGCAGAGCCAGGCCTCCTCCTTTCCGGTTGATTCTAGGTGAGAAGAGGCCATAGTAGCCAGGGGGACAGAGTTCGTTTTGTGTGAATAAATCATCTTTTTCGATCCATGATTCTGTGATGCACAAAAACCTGGATCGAAGTCTCAGAGTAGGTCTTTTAGTATTTGGATCTTATTGCGGACTGATCTGGCGTTACAGTAGAGTGTTGGGACTGGGGTGAGAGAGTCGGAGGTAAGGTTGGGTAGGTTGGCTGGAGGAACAGGCTTTAAAGAGGTGTGATTGACTCCTCTGTGTTTTTTGAAAGGGTGGGATATAGTGCGTACTAGTGCGGGGATTCTGAGACCAGGGCAGACGTTGTTGGAGTTTGTGGAGTCGGGAAGGTTGGGGGGGAGAGGCTTTTGGCAGTGGGAAGTGTTGGTGAAAGAGCAAAGAAGAAGAAGGAGGAGCCAGGAAGGTGGCTTCATGGTGGGATCAGGAGAACTAATGAGAGGGGTTGGGGCAGAGCTTGCCAGGCAGGAGGGAGGAGAATTGAGTATAGGTAAGGACTGAGTGAAACGGGAAAAGGACTAAGAACTGAAGGAGAATACGCACCTAGTTGTTTCTAGTGAGATACAAATGGGGTGGAACTTAACAATTGCTAATAGTGAGATACAGACTGAGGTGGGGAACAGTGGTAACTAGTGTGTATATGCGGTAGCAGCCTATATATGCGGTAAACAGTGATGGGCAGTACAGGCTATGCATGTGGTGGCAGGCTAAACATGCAATAGCTGGCTATACATGTAGTAGCAGTAATGGGCAGTATAGGCTATACATGCGGTGGCAGGCTAAACATGCAGTACAGGCTATACATGCGTTAGCAAGTTGTACATGCGGTGACTGGCTATATATATATTGGCTATACATGTGGTTTTACATGCGGTAACAGGCTATAGATGCAGTCTGTGCATGTTTTAACAGGCTATAGGTGCGGTTTATAACAATCTATGACATGCTGTTTGTACAAGTTAAATAAGCAGGCTATACGAGCTATACAGGTTATATAGGGACAGGGAAAGCTGTGTTGAACCAGCTGATAGAATCCCCAGGAAGAGCAGCAGTTAGGAGAGATGAAAGAAAACACAGTTCCCTCAGAGCCTGGTGTGCTTTTGCTCAAGTGACTTGGCACTAGAGGACAGCGTTAGAGTGGCCCCTCTTTGCTGCTGTGTTGAAACCAGCTGATAGAATCCTCAGGAAGAGCAGCAGTTAGGAGAGATGAAAGAAAACACAGTTCCCTCAGAGCCTGGATTAATCAAGTATCTATTTATTAAAGGACCCAACATGGGCTGTGTTTTGGTGTGTCTGCATGCATCAGGGGCTGTTCAGTGCAATCCATACAAGATTAGTCAAACAAGTAACACCTAATATGTGTCTATGCAAATCAGCTTCTCACCTCCTATCACATGGAGATCCTTTGGATTTCTGCACCCCAAAGAACATCAACCTATATCTCTTTATATTAAAAATTTAACTGCCAAGCATTGACCCAGAATTCTAATTTTTGTAGACCACTTCGTGCATCTCACTTCCTCCACGATGTCCATTCTGTTGCTAATCTGTATGTCATCTACCAATAGGCACACTTTTCTTTTAACCCTTTGCCAATATCACTCGCAAATATATTGAACAGACTTGGCCCTAGAATGGATCCCTGAGACACTCCACTACTCACCTTTCTCTCTTCGGAGTGAATTCCATTTAACACCACCCTCTACCGCCTATCAATCAACCAATTGCTGATACAGCTACCACCTTGGTAACATCTCCAAGCCGCTCAGTTTATTTATGAGCCTCCTACGAGTAACAGTGGCAAAGGCTTTGCTGAAATCTAAGAAGACTACACCCAGAGCATGTCCCTCGAGTCAATTCTTTTGTCAGATTCATGTCGACATGATTTGCCTTTTGGAGAGGGTGCAGAGGCGAGCCACGAAGCTAGTAAAAGGTATGGGAAATTTGAGCTACAAAGAACGCCTTGGAAAACTAAGCTTGTTCACCCTTGAGAAGAGAAGACTGCGAGGGGATATGATAGAGACTTTCAAAATACTAAAAGGACTCGACA
Organism: Geotrypetes seraphini; assembly: GCF_902459505.1. NCBI lineage: Eukaryota > Metazoa > Chordata > Amphibia > Gymnophiona > Dermophiidae > Geotrypetes > Geotrypetes seraphini. The sequence goes on along the minus strand of NC_047094.1, from coordinate 104,017,594 downwards.
AAATAGAGCAAGAAGCATCGTTATTCACGTTGTCAAATGAGACTCGGACAAGAGGGCATGGGCTGAAATTGAGGGGCGACAGGCCCAGGACGAATGTCAGGAGGTTCTGTTTCACACAGCGAGTGGTGGACGTTTGGAATGCTCTCCCGGAGGAGGTTGTGATGGAAACCTCCATTATGGGATTCAAGTGCAAGTTGGATGCACACCTCCTTGCAAATCACATTGAGGGATACGGCTAAATATGGTCATCATAAGGGAACACCTAGGTCTCCATCAAGGAACACCTAGATTGGCCTCCGCATGTGCGGGTCACCGGACTGGATGGACCAATGGTCTGATTCGGTGAGGGCATTTCTTATGTTCTTACCTTGGGCCTTGCAACTCACTGGATTATAGAGAGTTGACTCTCTCTTCCTAATTGGACTGTAGAAAGTTGACTATTCTCTTTTTTTTAGCAGTGTCTCAGAAGAGGCCATGTGACCTAGTGCAGCTGTGGCTGGTACCAGAGCTGTAGCCCCTCTGAGACTATTTTATAAGTTCTATCTGGTTCTGGTTGGTTTGGCAAAGGATTGACAATCAAATCTTTTGGGGTAGCGCCTACCACCCTATAGTGATATTTATGCAACTTTTGGTCTAAAGACCAAACTAGCACAGGAGTCTTGTTTCGCTTGGAAATTAGAGTCCTACTTCCTGATGTTTAAATGCTTTGATCAGTATTGACTTCAAACACTGACCATGGCACTACAGTTTATACCTGGATATTCCTGAGACCTAAGGCATACAGAAGACTTCTATTAGCTGAACGTGGGGCTAAACTCCTAACCATCTCATTTTTATGCAAATTTGAATTAACAATGGCTCAAACTTCATTCATTTCAAAGTACATTTTTTCATACCAATAAACTGCGGCCATTTTCCCGTGGAAGATTTTTTGAAGCAGTTGCTCTCTTTCTAAAGATATTCCCCTGACGCAGCCACTTGGCGAAACAGGGCCTGTTGGGAATACTGAGTTCATTCTTTGAAAAGTGTGTCTGGTTCCGTATTGGAGCAACGGATATTTATTTCCACTGCTTGTGGGAGATGAATAAGAACATAAGCATAAGAACATAAGCAATGCCTCTGCTGGGTCAGACCTGAGGTCCATCTTGCCCAGCAGTCCGCTCACGCGGCGGCCCAACAGGTCCAGGACCTGAGCAGTAATCCTCTATTTATACCCTTCTCTTCCCTTTTCCAGCAGGAAAATGTCCAATCCTCTCTTAAATCCCAGTACTGTATTCTGCCCTATAACGTCCTCTGGAAGCGCATTCCAAGTGTCCACCACACGTTGGGTAAAGAAGAACTTCCTGGCATTTGTATTGAATCTGTACCCTTTCAACTTTTCCGAATGGCCTCTTGTTCTTTTATTTTTTGACAGTTTGAAGAATCTGTCCCTCTCTACTCTCTCTATGCCCCTCATGATCTTATAAGTCTCTATCATATCCCCTCTAAGTCTCCTCTTCTCCAGGTAAAAGAGACCCAGTTTCTCCAATCTCTCAGCGTATGAAAGGTTTTCCATCCCTTTTATCAGACGTGTCGCTCTTCTCTGAACTCTCTCGAGTAACGCCATATCCTTCTTAAGGTATGGCGACCAAAACTGGACGCAGTATTCCAGGTGTGGGCGCACCATCGCCCGATACAGCGGCAGGATAACTTCTTTCATCCTGGTTGTAATACCCTTCTTGATTATACCTAGCATTCTATTCGCTCTCTTAGCGGCCTCTGCGCACTGTGCCGTCGGCTTCATTGACCTGTCCACCATTACCCCCAAGTCCCTCTCTTGGATACTCTCATTCAATAACATCCCTCCCATCGTATAGTTGTACCTCGGGTTTCTGCTTCCCACATGCAATACTTTACATGGAATGGAAGATAAGTGCAAGTTTTTACAGTTTTTTGCTGTTTTTTTGCAGTTTAACTTGTGTATTTTAAACTGTATCTTTATGAATCTTTTCCATGGAGTTTTTTGACCTGTGATGTGTTTTGTATGGCAGTTTATAACTAAACATATAGTTTCTTGGTTGTTTCCTTGAAACACTGAGGTCTTTTTCTCCATGTTAGTTACTTGCCTTTCAGCCTGTTTCCTTCCACTATTAGCAGCTTTATTCTGAATATTTGTTGGTTATTTTTTTAATTCATTTCTCTGGCATGGAGTATCCATTAAGTTCAGTGCTTTTGTGTGTTTCACCTTGGAAGCTAGGCAAGTGTGTGGCGCAGTGGTTGGATCTACAGCCTCAGCACCCTGGGGTTGTGGGTTCAAACCCCGCGCTGCTCCTTGTGACCCTGGGCAAGTCACTTAATCCTCCATAGCCCCAGGTACGTTAGATAGATTGTGAGCCCACCGGGACAGAGAGGGAAAATGCTTGAGTACCTGATTGTAAAAACCGCTTAGATATCCTTGATAGGCGGTATATAAAATCCTAATAAACTTGAAACTTGAAACTTCTCAATTAGTGGTTGCATTTCTTCCCTGGACAACAATTTGTACTGCTGGGTTTCTCTTCCTTAGCCATTGACATCTGTCTTACTTCTGTTAATATTTTTATTATTAGATATAAACTAATTAGTTCCTGTCTCTCCAGCATGGTTGCGATGCTATTTATTCCATCTAGATTGGGGTTTTTTCTTAATTCTAAAAGGCTTTGATCAATTTTTCATCTCCTATTATGTACGAACATGATGGACCGACCTTTTATCCTACACAACTGAATATTGACCAGGGTCCACATAAAAGGAAAAAGTGCTTTATGGTCCTCTTGATTCCACCCATACCCACTGCAAGGCTAGAACTCCCTGTAAGGATGGACCCTGCCCGCTTTGATGAGTCAAGGCCCACCCCTCCTACCACCACCACTTCTCAGGATAGGCCTCCCCAGGATAGGGCTTATCTAAAATCCCTGGTAGTCCAGTGAGACAATGGGGGCAGGAGCAAAGCTCCTTCACTCCTGCTCCTAGCCATTAGCTTTTCAAAATGGCTGCTATGACAGCTCTTGGCCTGTCACTTGGTTAGCTATGCAGATGCCAACACTGAATACTATGGCACCTGCATAACTGCCATTCCCTCCCCAACTTCACCTCTTGTACTGCTCCTGACCTGCTCACTTCACCCATGGCTGTTTTGCACTGACATTGCTTTGAATATCAGGTGGTGTGTTCTTAACTCGGATTAACGTACGTTAATATGTATTGTTGTTGTTAGGTAGAGTGGCGAAGGGACAGTATATATAAACCTAAGGAACAAATGTAATTTTATTGTAAATGAAAATAACTTTAAAACATATCATACATGTAAAGCCAAGCCTTATGTAAAGTCCAAGTCTTGTTGATTTAACGGACCCATGGTTTTCCTTGTTTATCCATGGGGTTTCCTTCCTTCCGTTTGGTTTGTTTGATTGTTGTTAGGTGTCATTGATGCATGTTCGAGTCCTCGCGACTTGATGAATTGTGGATCTAAAAAGAAATTGGTTTTGTACTAGCCCGGAAATGTCCTCCAGCGTCATCCCCATGGTTGTTTTCAACTTGTCCAGCCATCTGATTGCAGGTCGCCCTCTTCGCCTGGTCTTTTGATCTTCCCAAACATGATGTTCTTCTCCAGTGATCTCACTTTTTTGATGGTGTGACCAAAATAAGACAGTCGTAAGTTCATCAATTGGGCTTCGGGTGACATAGCCGGTTTGATCTCTTCCAAAATCGATTTGTTAGTTCTTCTGGCAGTTTATGGCACACCTAAAATCCTTCTCCAACACCAAAGCTCAAATGAGTCAATCTTCTTTCTGTCTTATTTCCGTAGTGTCTAGCTTTTGCATCCATAACTGACCACTGAGAAAATGAGTACGTGGACAAATCTGATCTTTGTTTGGAGCGTTACCTCCTTGCCCTTGCATACTTTTTTGAGAGCCTTCACTGAAGAGCAGCCAAGTGCTATTCTGTGGAGTTTTTTTCTCGCTGCTAGTTGCTTCTTTGTTTACAAAAGAGCCCGGGAGATTGAAATCCTTTACAACTTCCATTCTATCGCCTTCAAGCTCCAAATCTTCATCTGATGCAGGATAAAATTAACTGTACTTGAATGTAGCTTACTAACTGTGAACTCATATTTGGACAAATGAGTCATTTAAATAGAAATCATGTCTTAAAACATTTATCTGGTTCCACCTACTTAATTTCTTCTTTGTTGTTTCTACAGCACCGAATTAGCACTTTCTGCTAGAGGTGAACAGATAAAACGTGAGAGGATGAGCAATGAAACCTTACTTCTGCTGATTATTTAGTAAACATAAAATAATAAGTAATAATCAATCAATAATCAAGCTCTGGAACACAACCTAATAACAAGACCGTGACATTCTTCTGCAATAAAGAATAAATAACCTAACATCCAGGGCTCCTTTTACTAAGGTGCACTAGCGTTTTTAGCGCGCTCTGCATTGCCCCGCACGCTAACCCCGCGCTACGCACCAAGAACTAACGCCAGCTCAATGCTGGCGTTTGCGGCTAGTGTGCGCTAAAACCGCTAGTGCAGCTTAGTAAAAGGAAGCCCTTGGTTCTCCATCATTGCTGTTATCATTCAGTCAAATGAAAAGCAAACTATATTATGCCTAGACAGGCTAAAATCTATCCATCAGTTTCTAATTACACAGAGTCGGTGGTGTAATAAGGGTGAGCGGCGCCCGGGATGGTGGCCGCCCCTCCCCCACCCTCTTCCCTGCCCCGCCCCTTCGCCACATGCGCACCCTCTTCCCTTTCCCCGCACCTTTTTCACTCCTCCGGCGTAAGCAGCACGCCCACGTCAGTGTCGGCTCGCCCTCTGACGTCGCTTCCTAGGCGTGGGTCCCAGAAGGGATATCAGAGAGAGCGCTGATGCCGACACAGGCGACAACCTTGCGCCTGGGAAGTAAACAAAATGCAGAGAGGAAGGCAAGAGGCGTGCGGTGAGGAGAGGAGCGAGGGCAGAGAGGAGGAGGGTGTTATGCCCCAGCATATTACTGATAATTTTGTTTACTAATATGTATTCTCAAGTCTGCTGACCTGAACTCCTGACCCCCAAAGAAAAGTAATACCAGATGGTCTCTACAATAACCTTGCTTATTTGAGATCCTGACCTCTTTGATCTGACTTCCTTGACCACAACAGATGGCCTCTGTAACACCTTCTTGATAGCATCAAAGAGACAGTGCAACACCTATCCTGACTTCCTTTATTTGAGTGACAACTGGATAGCATCAAAGAGACAATAAACTGCAACACCTCCTTGCTTATTTGAGATCCTGACCTCTTTGACCTTCTTGCCGCTCAAATAACATCAGTAAAGACAGATGGGAAACTACATCAAAAAGAAAGGAACGGTGACATGTATTTGCTATCTTGACCTTTTTGACCTAGGAATTGCCCAAACAGCCTCAAAGGAACAGTGAACATCCTAACCTCCTAGATCTCAAAAGGACAGCTGAGCTAACATCCTGACCTCATTGATCTTCAAAGGACAGTAAAACCAGATGATCATCAGTAAAGACAGATGGGAATCTACATCAAAAAGAAAGGGACAGTGACAAGTATCTGCTATCTTGACCTTTTTGACCTAGGAGTTGCCAAAACAGATAACAAAAGACCAGAACTGGCTGTCTTACTAAGAGGGCAGCAGTTTTTCTCTATAAAAGAGACGAACTCAGCCCATAGAAAATGAATCCAGTTTCGTTGCAACCAAGGGACAGCCCGGTTCGGTTCTCCTCTCCTATCAATCGCTGTGGATTCCAGATTGTGAGGGATAGTGATGTCCGGAAATACGGTGATGTTATTCTATTTTTATATTTATATATATGTATAATAAAGTGTTATTATTTATGCTTTATATTGTCTGGGTGCTTTTCTGAGTGTTACTGATCATCCCACCTGTCAGAAATTAGTGGCGGAACAGAGGGGTACCCACCCTTAGGAAGACTGCACCTGGGGTGGAACCCCCCCCCCCTTCCCCTTATTACAGCACTGTTTAGAGTACACTGCAAGAAAGAGACAGATTGGTTTTTTCTTAGAGAATGTTGAACATTTGTTCAAAGTTATGTGTATTTTAATAGCAATGTTAATGTACAGGAAAGGTCAACAGGAGTGAGAAATGTCTTTTGTTAATCATGTCCTTCTGTGTAAAGCGTGGGAGCCGTCTCCCTTGTATACTAAGAGGCCGATGCAGTAAAGTGTGTTGAGCTTTGACCACAGATTAGCTGGGCTGTAGAACACAATTTTGTGCGCACGCTCTGTACATAGAAACAGGTTTTGCACACAACCTAGCTATACAAAAAACCTTGGTTGGACATTTGCAGACAGCACATTTAAATCCATGCTAACGACGAGACCCTTTTAACTAAGGGGTGTTAGATTCTGGATTTAACATGTTTTAATGTGGAATGCTCCCATGCGGTAAGCGTAGATTCAACCTGGCATGTTTTTGCACCCAGTCTACATTCCTACATTGGCATATACTTTTCACACTCAGCCTAAGTGCATGCTATTCGGTTGCTGCATTGGGCAGCATTACATTTGCATTATGCAATGCAAAGAAATAAAACAAAACATTATGTACGCTAGGATCGGAGCATCAATGATATCTGTGGCTGGCGTAGAATTATGGAATGCCTTGCCTGGTATTTTGCGGTTCTGTATGGGGAGGACGAATTTTAAGAAAATGCTGAAAACTCAATTATTGGCCAATGCTTTATTCTAAGGCTTATTCCTGCTGATAATCTCCTTTATATATATATATATATATATTTTTTTTACATTAATTTATGATTTAAAGCCTGCTTGTATTTATGAATTGATTGAATTTGTGTTTTATCCCTGTTCATAACAGGGACGACTATGATGTTGTTTAGATATGTCTATGTTAGATGTGGTAATTGCAGGGAAACAAGATTTTATGTATGGAATATGGAAACCGCATAGTTTTATTGCAGTATATAAATTTTTTAATAAATAAATAAGAAGAAAAAGGTGATCGATCTGGGGTTTCTATTGCATTGCAAACTTTAAATTTTTACCGCTTTGTCACCGTCTTATCGCCCATCCATCTCTCCCTGTCTCTCACCCAACCTGCTCTCCCTGTCTCTCATCTTATTCACCCCTTCCATTTCCCTGTGAGACTGCCATTGGAATGTTTTTCTTTCACATATATATTCTGAAATTTCTCAACATTTGCTTATTTCTGATCTGAAGAAGAAGGGTTAACTTCAAATGCTAATCAAAAAATGTATTGTTAGTCTAAAATATTGATATCACCTTTCTTTTTCCTCTGTGCTTGATTTTATTTCTATATATTGCCATTAAAAGTGAACTAACAATGGCTACCACACCATTGTACTCATTTGCATTAGGAAGCCTTGCACTGATTGTGGCAAGGTTACTGCATCAGCCCCTCAGGCCTTTTCTGTTAGATTACCTCTTCCTTTCTTCCTCTATTGAATTCAGAAAGAAGGATCACTTGGCTGATATACTACTAGGCTCTATTCATTTTGCAAATTTTTTTGCTCAATCTTAGCTTTTTTTATTCTCTCCACATCTATTCAGATGAACTGCATAATCATAAAAATCAGCCTTGTACTTTATATTTGCATAACTAAAATATGCTAAAATGTGTCAAGGTCAACGCAAAGTCATAATCATGAAAACATTAACTTCATCAGGGCCATAACTGTTTATATTCCACCTGAAATAGCATAGGAAAAAAATATGCAAACTATCAATTTAAGGTGCACTATTTGCCCTGGATTGTTATCACATGAAGCTGTTTTATTGCTGTATGATTACACTGGTCCACCAGTCTATCTGCTGATTCCAGCCTACACGCTCTTCTTTCCTTATCCTCTGGTGAGGCATCATCACCTTATATTGGCACCTTCATTTCATTTTTTAGAAACATTATCCCACTAAGATCTCACGTTAGAACCCTATTTGGAAAAGGCTAGTTCCTACAATCTGAAAATACGCTGGCTTCAGTTTTTAGAAGAATTAGAGCTGTAATTGGCTGGGGAAATTATCAGGAAATGAATGGAAAACAAAACTGAAAACATTATAATGCTTTTGTATCACTCTATGGTGCGATCATATCTCGAATACTGTGTGCAGTCCTGGTCGCCGCATCTCAAAAAAGATATAGCGGAATTAGGAAAGGTACAGAGAAGGGTGAAGAAAATGATCAAAGGGTGGGACAGCTTCCCTATGAGGAAAGGCTAAAGCAGCTGGACTCTTCAGCCTGGAGAAGAGACAGCTTAGTGGAGATATGGTGGAGGTCTATAAAATACTGAGTGGAGTAGAAAGGGTAGTGTGAATCACTTGTTTACTCTTTCCAAAAATACTAGGACTAGGGGCAGGACCGGATTAATGAATAGGCCCAGTAGGCACGTGCCTAGGGCCCGCTGAAGGACGACTTACCATGCCATTTTTTTTCAGACTGCAACGGGCCCCCCTCTTCCCTCCCACAGCAACGGGCCCCCACCAATGATGACAACAACGCCGCCCCCCCCCCCCCCCAGCATCGACAGATGGCAATGCAGCCAACCACTGGCATCAGCGGCAATGCAGCCAACGCAGCTCCAAGAAGGTCCCGCAATGAATGTGTCTGCCAGTCCATCCCCCTCCGATGTCACTTATTTCTTCCAGCAGACAGTCATGGCGGGATCTTCATGGAGCTAAGCCAGCCGCGTTAACGCCGATGCCGGGGGGAGGCCACGTTGCTATCCATCGATTCCGGGGGAGGCGGTGTTGTTGTCATCATCGATGCTGGGTGGGGGCCTGTTGCCATAGGGGGGCCCATTGCCATTGCTGGGGGGGTGCATATCCATTGCTGTGTGGAAAGGGTGGTGGAGGGAGAGAAAGGGGACAGATGCTGATGGCATTGGTGTGCAGGGAAAGGGGGAAAACAAGGGGGAAGGATACTAGATGGATTTAGGTCGGAGGGAAAGAAAGGGGGCTAATGATGGAATTGGTGTGCAGGGAAGGGGGAAGGATACTGGATGGATTTAGGTTGGAGGAAAAGAAAGGGGGCTAATGATGGAATGCAGGGAAAGTGGGGAGACATAAGGGGGAAGGATATTGGATGGATTTAGGTTGGAGGGAAAGAAAGGGGGCTAATGTTGATGGAATTCAGGGAAAGTGGGGAGACATAAGGGGGAAGGATACTGGATGGATTTAGGTTGGAGGGAAAGAAAGGGGGCTAATGTTGATGGAATTCAGGGAAAGTGGGGAGACATAAGGGGGAAGGATACTGGATGGATTTAGGTTGGAGGGAAAGAAAGGAGGCAGATGCTGATGGAATTGGTGTGCAGGTAAAGGGGGAAGGATACTGGATGGAATTGGGTTGGAGGGAAAGAAAGGGGGCAGATGCTGATGGAAGTGGGGGGAAGAGAAAGGAGAGAGAGTGAAATGCCAGACCATGGGGTTGTGGGTGTGGGAGAGGGAAGGGAAGAAGAGGAGAGGAGAGAGATGCCAGATCATTGGAGGAGGGAATGGAAGAAGATGGATGCCAGACCAATGAGGGTGAAGGGAAAGATGGAAGGGGAGGCATACAGTTTCTAGAAGTGGCATAGAAGCACAGAAGATGAAAGGAAGAGAGTGACAAGAAGATGAGGAGAGCAGAAACCAGAGAAAACAAAGGTAGAAAAAAAAATTCTATTTATTTATTTTTTTTGCTTTAGGGGACATGCATTGCCGTTTCTGTGGTGGTACATTGTATGCAGAGTCCAGCTTCTTGGTGGTTCAATTTAACCTTTGTCTACGTATTTCTATTTTATCCCCCCTTTTACATAACTGTAGAGCATTTTTTTAGCGCCGGCCGTGGTGGTAACAGGTCTGATGCTCAGAATTCTATGAGCATCTGAGCTGTTACCACCGTGTCTAAAAACCATACTACAGTTTTGTAAAAGAGGGAGAGGTTAGTGTGTGATTACATATTCCATACTAGGTGAAGGTGTTTTCTGTGTTCTGTTTGTGTTGGTTTTTTGTTAGCATTGACCAGCCTTGTTTGGCAAAATGCATCGGGCATTGTTCTTGGAAGCACCTTGAATAAATCTGATTTGAATCTCCTTATTTTCTGCCAATCTTCTTTTGTTTCATGTTGGATTCTTTGGTGGACTGCTTGCCTTGTTGTTTCGTTGCAAGTTAACATACATGGAATGGAACGTACTAGAGGAGGTACAGATTTGGTTGTTTATACATACATATGGATTACAGTTGGTTGATGTAGAGTGAGGCAGTTAGGCGATGTAAACTTGGTTATTAATATAGACTTATATTTCGGATAGTATTACTGTTTTATAATATATTTGAACACTTTTATATACGTACTGAAAGGGTTCAGAGTTAATGTCCTGGGTAGGTAGGTGGGAAGGGAAGGAAGGGGGATTTGTTCAGAGATGTTTGCGGATTGCATAGAAGAAAAACTGTGCACTGGTATGCTAATCTTTGTTTGTTTTGAATTTTAAAAAAAGAAATATAAGTGGAAATAAAGAAGTAAATAAGAAAACAGATAAATGAGGGCGGGGCATGGGCGGGAAAGGCCCAGTGTACTTGTGTGCCTAGCAGCCCTCGAAGAATTAATCCTGCCCTGACTAGGGGATATGCTTAGAGAAAATATTTCTTCACTCAACATTTGATTAAACTCTGGAATTCATTGCTGGAGAATGTGGTGAAAGCAGTTAGCTTAGCAGGGTTTAAAAAAGTTTGGATAGCTTCCTAAATGAGAAGTCCATAAGCCACTTTTAAGATGGATTTGGGGAAATTCAGTGCCGATTCATAGCATAAGCAGCATAAAATCTGTTTTACTCCTTGAGATCTTGCCATGTACTTGTAACCTGAGTTGGCCACTGTTAGAAACAGGATACTGGGCTTGATGGACCTGCGGTCTGTCCCAGTATGGCAGCTCTTATGTTCTTATTAACTTTCTTTAAGTCTCATTCACTTTGCACTGTGTACATGTATCCTTGATTCTATAAACTTGCACACCCAACTTTGTGATTAAGTGTGCAAAGTTGCATATACATTTTATAGCATAGGTTTAATTGTGCATAACTTAATAAGCTAACGAATTTCAAATTGACATTAATGGCCAATGATTTATTATAAATGGTAATAACTGGTGAAAATTCACAATAAATAGCAGTTACGTGTAAATCTTCCCCTAGTCAAGCAAATTCCAGAGCACACAACTGCAAGGGGGTGTGGATCTGGGGCAGTGTGAATTTGAGAGAGGCACGGGCAGGTCAGGTGCGTGTCTGGCATCTGCACGCGTAGGTTATAGAATACCTGCATTGATACATCTAACTGCCTACAATTAGGTAAGAGAATTTACACTAGCCATTTGCTAGCATAAGTGTTTGCACCTAAAGTGATAGAATCCATGCTCAGAGCATGGGCATCCTGTCGCCAAACTTCAGGCAAACTTTTGAAAATTTCCCCCATTTAACAAAGCAGGGTAGATGTGGAGTAAGCCGACTTACACTGGAATCATCCTTCTCTTTTTTACCTAGGTAGGGTTACCATATTTTATAACGTTAAAATCCAGACATGTGGCCCCCAGGCCCCCCACCCTCCCCCAGTTCTGCCTCAGCTCCGTCCCATCCCACCCAAGACCCATTACGCCCCCCCAAACCTCTCCTCCTTGAGCTCAGAGCCGTGTCTGGAGGGTCTCTAAGCATGTGCAGATGTGACATCATCTCATCACACCTGCGCATGCTCGGAGGCCCTCCAGACATGGCCCCGAACTCGAAAATCCGGAGAAACAGACGCATTTTAAAAATCCGTCTGGGCACCCAGACAGTCCTCTAAAAAGTGGACATGTCCGGGTGAATCTGGACATCCAGTAACCCTAAGTGAAGTGGACTCACATTTGCTTGTATTTCCATCTCCGGTGGTGAATGGACTTAGGCCTTATTTGGCGGCACATTTGTTTAGGTCGGTGCTGCAGACGATGGTGCTATCAGTCCTCGATTATTGTAGTCTGGTGTTCCTGGCAGTGCCGGGTTCAGCTTTGTGTGCTCTAGAGGTTGCCCAAAATTCAGTGGGAAGATTGAGAAGGCGAGAGCATGTGACTAAATATTATATATTGAGAGTGTGTGGCCTAGTGGTTAGATCTACAGCCATAGCACCCTGAGGATGTGGGTTCAAATCCTACGCTGCTCCTCGTGACTCTGGGAAAGTCACTTAATCCCTTCATTGCCCCAGGTACACTAGACAGGATACGTTATACGTCACTGGTAACCGTTTTTATGTGCCTACATAATTTGGCTCCCAGACATCTGCTCCAGAGTATCTCGCCACGTGACCCGCCTCGATTGCTTCAGTCCGCAGACCATTTTGATCTGCAAATTCCATCTGAATGGAATCTGAGGTTACCACTGCCCAGGGACAGTATCTTTCGCTGTATCAGGCCCATGGAATGGAACAACCTCCCTGAGTACATTCGGCAACAGCAGAATATACAGAATTTCAAGAAATTACTCATAAGGTACTTGTTCTGTCAGATGAAATACAGGGTCTGAGATTGTTCAAATGAGGAAGAGTGTTGATTGCAGGGTGCTGGTCACTGATGCATTCTATGGTCTGTGCTGTTTTACTGTTAGTAGAGATGTCTGTCTTTGATGCGACCTGTGTGTTAAATGTAATTTTATATTTTGTATGTAAGTGTGTAACTTGCCCTGGATAAGGGCGGGGATAAATAAATAAAACAAAAAACAGACAAATAAAATACTGGTCTCAGTATTTTCACATCTAAAAACAAAACTGAAGTTGTTTCAAGCTGATTAATCTTGCATAAGTCCCGGTCCCCAAGGCTTCAAGAAAAGCCCAGTCATAACAAGTGGCTCTTTGCAAAGCTTGTTATTAGCTGAGACAATCCTAGAAATAAAATCAGTGAACAAAAAATAAAGGCGGTTGATGAGTGTCTTTCATTGCAGCCTGAGATGCGAAATTAAAACCGAGAGCCAGCAGGTGTGCTGCGAGCAGAGAGGGTTAGCTTCTCCCTTGCTGGTATAAACATGCTTTTTAAGACGTGCCAACAGAACAGTAAAAAGGATTTTGGCATCTTAAGGCTAAGATATCATTACTGTTTGATTCTGGGAATGTAAGATCTTTATCCTCTGCATGTAAATCCAGAGAAAAGTTGCCTGCTTGGGTTTAATAATTGTTCTTCTGTGGCTTTTCAGGAACCTGAGGTTCAATCTCACACCTGATATCCTGAAAAGCTTACAGAATCATCCTACAAATTCTCCTAAGTTTGTTTGTTTGGTTTGATTGTCTTGGCTGGATTGTATGGTAAGTTGTACAGAGAAGAGACTATTAGGGGCATAATCAAAAAACTAGAACGTCTCATAAAAACACACATCCTAATCGCAAAGACGGTCAATTGCCGATATTTGAAACTGTTTTCCTGGACATCTAGAAAGATGTTTCACCTGCTGTGTATCCAGAGTTCCGGGGGGGGGGGGGGGCAGCGAGGGGTGTTATGGGTGTGCTTTGGGTGGTCTTTGGGCAGGCTAGACTTGGACGTCTTGTGGTGATAATCAAATCTTATGCAAAACATCCTGGATGGAACTTACAGTAGATGTTTTGGGCTAGACCTGTTTTGGAAGCATCTAAGTGCCAAAAAGGATCCCAAAGGGACCCAAAAGGAACCCAAAGGGACCTCTTTTGGAAGCTTCTAAGTGCCAAAAACTGACCAGATGACCACTGTAGGGATTAAGTAATGACCCCATACACACACTCCCACAGTGCTCACTGACCCCCCCTCCCCCCCCAACAATCTGAATGAAACTACATACCTGTCTCTGGAAAAGCATCATCTGGTATGGGAAATCCTAGTAGAGCCTCACACAGGTGTCTTAAGTAGCAAGATGGTTGGGCCAGACCCATAAGGCACTCTAATCACAACATCTATGGCGTTAAGTGTGACCCCATCCAAAGCTAATAGTAGTGATGATATATTTTAAAAAAGTGTATTATTGTTAATATTATTTATTTATTTGATGATTTAACTATACCACCATTAGATTCAAGGAAGTACACTATCCTTTCTTTCAGCAACACTTCCATTATTTTTCCAACAACTGAAGTGAGGCTCACCGGCCTGTAGTTTCCTGCTTCATTTATGTCTAGTTTTAATTAAGAAACCAAAACAAAACTTCAGAAAAATGTACAGGGTGCAGGAATTTATTCAATAAAAGTCATAAAAACATATATAACATAAATAAACCAATTGTATTCAAAAACTGGACCACATTATGAGATTTGCATGTGGTTTGAGTATGTGATCTAATAATAATCTCTCTATTGGGAGGCGTCCATACGTTCCCTTCAATGGTCTTATTATCACTGACACTGGCCACATCTGTTGTGATTTCCCTCAGTTGTTTCTCTCCTACTCACATCATAACTTTATTTTGACAACTTCTCCCCAAGATTTTATCCCCTGTTGTAGAGAGATTATTAGCTTCTCCCACTATTGAGGATTTCTCAATTGCTTTTAGCGTCTGACCCATGTGTTTCCGTGCCAGGACCTTTAGGGACAGTTTTGTTGAATCACGGACCGTGTTGGGTCCATAGTCCCCAATGATTTGGTCTTAGATGTTTCTTATCGTGGATTATTGGATTGAACTTTTAATAAAGCCTGCATCTTGATCATCTCCACAGTGTCTTTGGTTTTATAATTTGTACTTTCTATACAGTCTTATTCTGCAAAGCAGGTCAAGGTGGGTTCCATAGTAAAAAAATAAAAAATACCAGTACTAGCCTGAATTTGATTGGTTGAGCAGCTTCTGCCTGCTGCCTGCTCAACCAATCAAATTCAGAACTGTGCCCCCAGGGCATTGGGTGAATCCCCTGAAGGCTCTGACTGCAACACCACTGGAGTTTAGGGAGATTCATTTATTATGGGATTGATTAAAATAACATTGGTATTGAACAGGGGTTAAAAGCAGCCTCAAAAAGGTGGGCTCGATTTGAATAGGGCCAGAGAAAGAGCATAATGGTACAGCAAGATGGAAGGAACGGAAATTGGAGTTGGGGGTGGAGAAGAAGGATACAGATATGAGAGTGACTTACCTGGAATGTTCCTGATAAATATGAGTGTCATGACCATGGGATCCAACTTTTCACAATGATTGGGGTTGCTACACAAGGTAATGGAGTTTGTTCGATATTGGGGGTCATCAAGTACCCATAGCACTCATAGAGCTGGAACCTATGGTCATGACAAATTATACAAGTCCCTTTAAGTTCTTGATGCTGACTAATGCCTTCACCATGTCATGGTGACTTTAGTGGAACATTTTGAACTGGCAAAATGCTTGCGTTAGAAATGTCTTGCTGGAACATTGTTTAGCACATTTTTAATAGAAATGACAGCTGGATCCCCTCTTTAGCAAGAAACAAGTCAAAGGTTTTTGGAAAATAAATTAAAACAGTGATATTAGTCCGGCACTTTCACAGTGGAAAGAAAACGCAGGCAGCATTGTAGAACAACCAACTTTTCCATTTGTTTCGTTTTTAACTCTGTTCTTTCTCTCTTACAAATTTCTCAATACGTTAATAATAAAGGTGTGGATCGTTTAGGCCGTCTTTTTTTTCTAAGCCGCAGTAGAGGTTTCACCATGGCCCGGAGCGCTAAATGCTCCGACGCTCATAGAATTCCTATGAGCGTTGGAGCATTTAGAACTCCGGGCTGCGGCAGATGCCTCCACCGCAGATTCGTAAAAGGGGAGGGGGAGGGTTGCTATGATTCCAGGCTGCATGTCCTTAGTCCTCCATGTGCATGATTTTCCATCAGATTTCAGATGAAGAAATATGCACTTATTCTGCATGCTCTCCATTGGCTCGATATCAAGTAGAGGATTGATTTTAAAGTTTTGGTGATTATCTTTAGGTATTGTTACTTTATGGGCCATCTTATTTGCAAGCTCATATTAAAAAAATACATTGTCTTTTTAGTTGTATTTTTTTACATTTCTTGTTTGTGTGTGTGTGTTGAATTTTGTAATCCACCTTGACTTTAAGTGGAATATTCATGAATAAACCATAAACTACAAAAATTAGGATCCAGAGGAGTCCAGATTACTGGTTTTCATAATACATGGGATGAGTATTATTTGTCCATCACTTCTTAATCCAACCAAGATGTCATCAGAGCAACTCAAGAATGCCCTGGGTGAACCTTCACCCCTGCCTTCCCTGATGAATGGCGGAAGACCCTTCCACCCCCAGTCCTGTGATCAGCAGCTCCTCTTCTTTTCTCTTCTCTACCTCTATCCTGCCCTTCCCCCGTGTCTAGAATCTCTCTTTCCCTCTCTACCCCTTCCATATAGGTTACCAGCATTTCTCCTTGCCTACCCCCACCAACAACTCCCCCTTCCTCTTCTGGATCACTACTGCCCCGGTAAAATGTCACCGCGTTGCTTCTGCGCATGCGCAGATGCCCTCCCGACGCGGTCCCGAGCCGGAAGCTTTTCAAAACCCGGACAAAGTGCTGGGTTTTGAAAAGCCGTCCAGTAACCCTATCCCAGGAATCTCCTCCCACACTGGCCCTGAGTTTCAGAGAAGACTGAGCATGGTGCAGGCCATGTAAGCTCAGAACTTTGCTGGAGTGCTGTGATGTCCCGCCCACATATGATAGGAAATGTGCATCAAGAAGGGCAGGACAAAGTACTGTTTGCATGTGGGCCTGTGTGTACAGCGCTCAAGCCACACTCAGTCTTCTTTTAAGCTCTGGCCAGAGTGGGAAGAGATGTGAGGACAGCAGCAGCAGCAGGGGAAAGGCTGTAATGTATGCTGGAGCTGTACTACCAACTAGAGAATGACACGGTGACAGAATTTAACACCTTTACCGTCCCCGCGGATAACCGCGGGAAACCATCCTGTGTCATTCTTTAGTGTCTATCTCAACCTCGGTCCTTCTACACCAGCATTCTTTAATGCAAGGCTTGAGGGTCAATGGCTGAGCCAATTCATACTCTGATTCTTATGTGAGCCAAATATAAGATAATGAAGCCACTGTGACATCACTGTTAAGCTTGGCTCTTATTGGTGGAATGAGACATTATGATATCACAATATCTGCTCTGGATACTAGTGCTGCACAATTCAGGAAAAAAAATTTAGAATGATTCAGCCTATTGAATCGATTTTTCAATTCAATTTTCCTGCCCAATTGGGTATTTTTTTTCAAACGTCCTGGTGGGTTTATTGTATAGCCTCATCACCCCCTTTGCCCTCTTGTACCCACACTGGCGTTGTGGTGTAAACAAAAAAGACTTTTCCTCTCTGTTAAATCCTAGCTCACATTCGCGGTCTATCATGACCTCTGGCAGGATACACATTTCAAATCTGACATATTGTAATCATAAAATAGAAAATAAAATTATTTTTTCTACCTTTTGTGGTCTGGTCATTATTCAAATCATTTTGGTCCCAGGCTCTGGTCTCGCTTGCCAGGGTCTCCTGCCCATTTGTTGTTTTCTTCTTTCTCGGTGCTAACCATCCTTCTTCCATCTTTGTCCTCCCCTTCCGTTTCCCTTCCCTCTCCCAGAGGTCTGGCATCTTTCCTTTTTTTTGGTCTCCATCCCCAGATTCACCTTTTCTCAACAACCCTTTCATCCAGCATCTCTCCCTCCTTCCCCATCACCTCAGGGTCCACCATCTCTCCCTTTTTCTTCCCAACTACTCACTATCCAATATCTCTATCCCCCCCTTCACACAATCCCTTGTGTCCAACTTCTCTCCCTTTCTGTTCCTTCCCTCCCTAAATCCCATTGTCCATCATCTCTCGCCCTCTCCTCTGTTTTTAGACTCATTATTTCTTCCTCCCCCCATCCCCCTCAGTCCGGCATATGCATGTCTCTTTGAACCCCCTTCCCTCCCTCCCTCCGTGTACTTCTACACCAGGGCTCTCCTCCCCCAAAGGCCTGTCCCCCTCTGAAGACCTGCACCCCCTGATAGGCCTGTCCCCCTTGAAGGCCTGCATCTCAATCCTGAAGGCCTGCATGTCCCCCCAGAAGGCCTGCTCCCCACCCCTTGAAGGCCTGTCCCCCCGAAGGTCTGCACCACCACCTCTGAAGGCCTGCCTGTCCCACCTAAAGGCCTGTACCCCCCTGAAGGCCTGTCCCCCTTAAAGGACTGCACCTTCCCCCCCCCCCCCTCTGACATCAGAGGTAGGATTGTGGCAGAGGAAATGACAGCTCCTGAGGCCGATTGCAGCCTGCAAGGATTGCTAGCACTGGCGATCCTCTCTGCAGGCTGCTCCTTGGTGGAATTAGGTAAATGGATGCGCGAGAGGCCAGTGGGGAAGCCGGACACCACATCACTTCCCGATTTACCCTCCCTCCTCGCCCTCTCCCCCCCGATTTACCCTCCCGATTTACTCCTCCTTCCTCGCAGCGGCCAGCCAACAAGAGGCAGCACTGCCGCTTCTGCTTTAGGGGGCGAGGGGGGAGGGTCAGTCACAGAATCAGAAGGCCGAATTTTTTTGTTTTTGAATCGATTCAAATCAATTCACCCGAAGTGAGTTGGTGAATCAATTCAAATCGTAAATCGGGCAGCACTACTGGATACCAGAGACTGTCATTCTCTAGTGTCTATCTTAACCTCAGTCCTTCTACACCAGCATTCTTCAATGCAAGGCTTGATGGTCAGTGGCTGAACCCATTCATACTATGATTCTTATGTGAATCAGGTATAGGATAATGAAGCCATTGTGACATCACTGATGAGGTTGACTCTTAGGCATTGGTGGAATGAGGCATTATGACATCACAATATCTGCTCTGGATATCAGAGATTGTCATTCTCCAATGTCTATCTCAACCTCAGTCCTTCTACACCAGCATTCTTCAATGCAAGGCTTGAGGGTCAGTGGCTGAGCCCATTCATACTCTGATTCTTCCCTCTTTCCTTAAAGAATGACATGGAGATGATTTCCCACAGTTATCCACGGGGAGAAGAACGGTAATGAATTCTGTCACCGTGTCATTCTCTACTACCAACCCTCATATTCTATAACTCTAGAAGGACACCATACTGCCAGTTGTCCCTAGATGTTACTAGATTCCCTCCATCGTGCTCTCTCTTAATTTAGCTCCTGTGATAATTACTATTCAGTAAAGGGCCTCTTCTATTAAACTGCGCTGAATGGCCCGTGCTGCTTCTGACGCTCATAGGAACTATATGAGCGTCAGAAGTAGCGTGGGCCATTCAGTGCAGCTATATGTGCTAGCATAGTTTATTAGAAGAGGGGGTAAGACACATTAGAGAAACATATTACTTCTAATATGACAATAAATCCAACAGTCTTCTGTTACCTAATGGCTGTCAAAAATAGAAAAAAGTAGCCTTTTAAAAGTTTATGAACAAATTCCTTCTGTTTTGCCATTTTGAAAAGCAAACATACTCTCAGGTAATTGCTGGCATTCATGGTTAATGGAAGATGAAAAGGACATGACTGCACTAGCTCGAATTTCTCTAGAGAAAGAAAAGACTTGCTGTACTAAAGGCAGTGAAGCAGATCAATCAAAGGATGTATCTTTCTGTCCCAAGAACCGTTCGTAACACCTTTATCAGCAGCGTCGTTCCAAGCAATGTGCCACAAGAGAAAATTTGAAACAACAATAAATTGGATGGCAAAGTGGACGATGTCCAAAACCATGCAAAATTTTTAACCAAGCATTTTCCCTACATTCCAGAATAATATCCACCTTTCTGCAGTACAACAGAAACATAATAATTTGATACTCTTCTTTGAGGCATTAGCTTTTGGTACAGCGTCACCGATCTTCTCACAAGCATTTGATACTTTTACATAGGGGACCTTTTACTAAGGCGCTCCAACTATTTCATTGGCTAGGAACGGCTCCTGGATGATTAAATAGCATATTGGTGCTTAACTGCAGATATTCAGCAGAAGATAGTCGGCAATTTTCTGCTGAATATTTGCGGTTAGCGGCTATATCACGCAACATAGTCAGCTAGATGAGGAGATTCTACGCCTAGCGAGCTATTTTTGGCAGCTATAATAGGACACACAAATAGCAGGTCTGTTATTAACCACTAAGGCCCGGATTCTCAAAATGACACCGGTAGGCGCCTGAATGGTGCCCACGTGTTTTAATTGGCCATTAATGGCGTGGCAATTGACCGTGCCGGTAAAAAACAATTAAAAACTAATTAAGAAAAAATAGTAGGCAACAACAAAAAAAGGCACCAGAATCACATCTATACAGACGTTTCCTGGCACCGAAAGTCAAAAGTGGCGGGGGTTGATGTTTGGCGCCACTAAGCATGCTTCTACATGAAAGATAGACGCCGTAAATGTACCTGTAATTTTTTTTTTTTGACACAGACTATGATTCTCAAAACGGCACCATAGTTTGAGTGACGTGCAACCGGCACCAGTTTTTCAGATGTCGGTGGATTCCAGGGCCGTTTTGAGAATTCGGGCCTAAGCACTTAACCGGTTAGCACTGAATATCGACATTACCAGTTAATTTGCCGCAACTAAAAATAGATCCAGATAATCAATGTTAGTTGCCAGCAACAGGCCCTCATTGAATATCCAGGTTGATCATTGTCGTCAAATGGACAGCGTGCTGCCAGGCATCTGCTGAATATCGGCCCCAGTTTCTATTTCTCTCTGGTTCTTCATGTATCATTGTCAGCACTCTCGAGGGCTGGCTCCTAGCCTAACCCAATACAACATCTATTAACATCTTCTTGAGTTCCTTCTAGACATACATCAAAGGCAATTACCTTCTGACTATAATTCAAGGTTGTTTCCTACATAAGAACATAAGAATTGCCATACTGGGAGAGACCGAAGGTCCATCAAGTCCAGCATCCTGTTTCAAACAGTGACCAACCCAGGTCTCAAGTACCTAGTTAGATCCCAAGAAGTAAAACAGATTTTATGCTGCTTATCCTAGGAATAAGCAGTGGATTTTCCCAAGCCTTAAGGTCAAGCAACATGACTTCCTCAGGTACTACAGTTCAGCTTAGAGTGGAATCCTCTTCCCCCAGCACCTCCTTCCTGGAAGCCTCTACACTTGGGGCCTCTCCCTCTCCACCCTAACTCAGGTATTCAACTTCAACCTGGTCGTAGCCCCACCCCTCTGACTCAGACCTAACTGTACCATCAGTGAGGGAGTGTCCGTCACTATTCCATCAACTCCCTCACATCCCATACTACAGTAAAAATGTTATAGGAATGACTTCCATGGGAGGGAACCTATTGAAACATTGGAATAAACTGTCTTGTTAATTAGCTGTTTTAATATGATGAGTTCTGCTGCACAATTAATCGGGCAAGGAGGAAATATGAAGTACAAACTCATACGTCAATACCCTCATTACCATTTTCATGAACAATTTGTACCTGTGCTAATTATGCTTTCCATCATCATAATTCAAATGTCAACAAAGTGAATGATTTGTAAATATTCAAAGAAACAAATGAAAGCCTGACTTCAAGAGGGAGAACTTGGTGAACAGAAAGCTTTTAAGCAGGAAATATCAGCCTGGTCGATATTTAAAGCCTTTTATCTAGTTAAGAGGTGCCATTTACCAGATAAATGGCCTATTAGGGGGCTATGCAAGGCTATCAGCGAGGTGTTGCTGAATGCCCTTACAGATCACTTTAGCGGTGGGGGCAGAGCTGACTATTATTCATTTAGCAATGATATTCAGTACACCAACCAGATAAATATGTACATAGCAGGGCAAATATCACTGTTATTTGTTTATTCAATTTTCTATACCATTCTCCCAGGGGAGCTCAGAATGGTTGAATGGATTTATTCAGTTACTCAAGCATTTTTCCATCTCTGCCTTGGCAGGCTCAACATCTATCTAATGTACCTGGGGCAATGGGGGGATTAAGTGACTTGCCCAGGGTCAGAAGGAGCAGCGAGGGTTTGAACCCATAACCTCAGGGTGCTGAGGCTGTAGCTTTAACCACTGCACCCCTCTAGAAATCAAAATGTAGTAAAAGTGAGCCAAGTACCGTACAGGACAAACAAGCCATTGTGACATCACTGATGAGGTTGGCTCTTAGGCATTGGTGAATGAGGCATTATGATGTCACAATACCAGCTCTGGTTATCAGAGGGTGAAGCTTTTCACACTATCGATTTATTCAATTTTCTATACTATTCTCCCAGGGGAGCTCAGAATGGTTGACATGGATTTATTCAGGTACTCAAGCATTTTTCCCTGTCTGTCCCAGTAGACTCACAATCTGTCTAATATTCCTGGGGCAATGAGGGACCAAATGATTTGCCCAGGGTCACAAGGAGCAATGTGGGTTTGAACCCACAACCTCAGGGTGCTGAGGCTGTAGCTCTAAACCCTGCGCCTCAGCCATAGTATGGTAGAAGATAGCATGGCAAACATTGTCTGACAGAGATGGCACAACATAGTTAACAAAGCATGGTAAAATTTAATATGACAGAACATGGTATGGTGAAACACAGCACGGCAAACATAGTATTACAAAGCATAGTTAACAAGGCATAACCCGATTTGGCAAAAATGGTAAGGCAAATGTGTATGATGCAACATAGCCAGGAAGACATGGAGTGGCAAACACTGTGTGGCCAACATGGCATGAGAGATTGTAGCATGGTAGACATAGTATGGTACAACACAGAATGGTAAATATGGCATATAGTAGGATGGAGAGCCGTATGACAGAGTGTGGAAGAACATTTTATGAGAAAACTTGACATAGTCCATCATAGGACGAAGCACATAGCATTTGAGACTTGAGACAGTAGGGGGTCGGAGCACTCTGTCAGAAGATTCAGGGAATTTGGATTAGCATACTCATAGAGGGTCAGGGGAAGAGGGGAGCTTTCATTGCCTTCCTGACATTCAGTAGACCTTCCAATGATGATTGAGCCAGCATTTTGCACTGATTCTGGATACTCAGCACTGTAAGCTGCCCGGATACCGGAACTGGATATTTGGGGGTTGATTTCCAGCCGGCGGTGATTAGCATTTTGCTGACCGCTAAAGATGTCACACTTGCAGATTTAATGCTGGCCCTTATCTAGGCTTCAGCATTGAAACCTCCAAGTTTCTGGAGCCAGCTACACCATAGTCAGGTGGAGGGGAATAATTGAAAGGAACGTCTAAGTCCGTTTTCGTCTAAGTCGCAAGTCGTCCAAAGTAAAAACCAGCTTAGGACACATTTTCGAAAAATACGTCCATATTTTTTTTTTTCGTTTTGAAAATCATCAACAGAGGAAATCCCAGGAGATAGAAGGCCGCGAAGCAGACTGTGTAGATTGCTGCCGGGTGCCAACGCTACTGGTTTGTTATAAGGTATTCCTGTCTCGCGGTTCAGATGGGAGGGTGAGATGGGTCGAGGGGTGCGCGGCAGCAGCGGCGGGGGGAAGCGCTGCTGCTGCTGCTGGCGACTAGGGCTTATTTTCAGGGGTAGGGCTTATATTAAGACCTACCCCGAAAATCATGCTAGGGCTTATTTTAGGGGTAGGTCTTATTTTTGGGGAAACACGATACAAACAACTTCAAGTTAGGAGGCTAGCAAATCCAAACAATTCATTTATTTAATTCATTTTCTATCCCTTTCTCCCCAATGAGCTCAGAACGGTGATGGGTCAAAAGTGCGCGAGGACAAAGTTGCGCCGACAACCGAGCATGGACAACTGAGCACAGGGCTTAATCGTGCCAAAGAAAATCCGTATTTTAAAGGGCTCTGACGGGGAGTTTTTTTGGGGGAACCCCCCCCCCCACTCTACTTAATAGGGATCGCGCTGCCTCACGCTGCCATGTTGGGGGGGAGTAAAAACCCCCACATTATACTGAAAACTTAACTTTTTCCCTAAAAAAAAACAGGGAAAAAGTTGTTTCCAGTATAATGAGGGGGGTTACAACCCCAAAGTAGTATAGGACAAGAGAACAGATTAACCAGAATTAACAAGATCCCCAAAAAGGTTAATCTACCAAAAACTATAAACCATTAGATATAATGGTGGTTTTACAAATGAAGGAAAGATCTCAGAGTTGCCACTCCCAGGATAATATTATTATTGTCCAAAAGGGAATTGTGGCTTGTGGTATCTTTCATTGATCAACCTTCATTGTTAATTTGTAGTAATTAAATTATTCTTTAAATCTACTTTAAAAATTATTAAATATTACCACTCTAAACTATTTACTTATATTCTTTAAGGAGTATTTATCCTATATATTTTTTCTTTGTTTTTTCTTATTTTTGTGCAAAAATGCAAATATTTCCTAAAGTGACTAATGCAAATCTAGCTTATTTATCTAAATATGCTGTGCAAAATAACAAAATAGCAAGGATAGAACATCATGAAAGAGGCCTTAAAACTGGCACTTATCTGTTAAACATGATGTATCAGAAAGACGGCACATTCATCTGGCCGTAGGAAACCCGTGTATCCCAACCAACGGGAACCCGTTTCGCCGCACTTGAGCGGCTTCCTCAGGGTAATATAAGGCAAACGGGTTATATCACATAGCAATTCGGGCTGTTGTTGCACACACCCGCTTTTTTTGAAAGCTATGTGATATAATCCTGGGAGTTGGTTGGGATACACGGGTTTCCTACGGCCAGATGAATGTGCCGTCTTTCTGATACATCATGTTTAACAGATAAGTGCCAGTTTTAAGGCCTCTTTCATGATGTTCTATCCTTGCTATTTTGTTATTTTGCACAGCATATTTAGATAAATAAGCTAGATTTGCATTAGTCACTTTAGGAAATATTTGCATTTTTGCACAAAAATAAGAAAAAATATATAGGATAAATACTCCTTAAAGAATATAAGTAAATAGTTTAGAGTGGTAATATTTAATAATTTTTAAAGTAGATTTAAAGAATAATTTAATTACTACAAATTAACAATGAAGGTTGATCAATGAAAGATACCACAAGCCACAATTCCCTTTTGGACAATAATAATATTATCCTGGGAGTGGCAACTCTGAGATCTTTCCTTCATTTGTAAAACCACCATTATATCTAATGGTTTATAGTTTTTGGTAGATTAACCTTTTGGGGGGTTACAACCCCCCAAACCCCCCACAACGCCAGCGTGATCTCTATTAAGTAAAGTGGGGGGTTCCCCACCAACACCCCCCGTCGGAGCCCTTTAAAATATGGTTTTTCTTCGGCGCAATGAAGTCCTGCGCTCAGTTGTCCGCGCTCGGTTTTTGGCGTGCTTTTGTCCTCGCGCGCTTTAGACTATGAACCACTCAGAACGGGTTACAGGTGCCCTCTTTATGCTTTCTCTATAGCAGGTGGTGGCTAAAGATGGAGCTTGTTTCTTCACAGAAAAGAAGAGAAAGACTACAGTCACATGCTTCCCCAATGCCCTCTGGGTGTTCGACTTAAAGACACACACTCTCACTCTTTACATATCATGCCCATTAAGAGCCTGAGGCTCTACTTACTAAGCCCTCAACAGTGCACATTAGTTGCATCTTAAACAGCAATCTGATCACATGATTAAGGGGACAGAACAACAATACTGTGACCGCTTAGAATAGATTTGCCTTCTGGTTTTATATTTGCGGTATATTAAATAAATTGAATTTGAACACATCAACAAAGCAGAAGGTCATTGATAAAGACTTTTTTTGTCACCAATCAGTTATAAAGGCCCCGTTAGACAGAGGTGATCGTACCTTTGGAAGTCAACGTAGCATCTACAAAAATATTTTCTCCTCTGCAGCGAATTTAAAACCTTGAAAGAAAGGAACAAAGATGGAGCAAAACTATAAAGGAAGATGTTCACAGTAGGGTTAGAGCGGTTTCAGAGCAGTGTATAACAACATTATAATGGTATAGCCACATGGGGCTACAGAAAGTGACAATGCGTGGTAGCCTAGAACATCTGGCTTACCAAGATGGAGTTACACTTAAAACAGATTTAAACATGAATTTCCGGATAACTGTCAAAAAGTCTCCACAGCTTTTCTTTTGATAACACTGTCAACCAGTCACAGAAAATGTCAAGATTCTACAAAAGTGGATATGTGAGAGGTGTTATTAGGTACCAGTATGGACTTTTGGTCAGATTCTGACATGAATAAAAACAATTTTGCTTTGCTTTATACACTGGAAAGCAAAGATAAGAGCCTCATCTGAAGTTCCCTGTCATTTCCAGACCAAAATGGTTCCACTCTGATTCGCTGTGGCTTGATGACTTTCCTTGTACATTTTCCTGTATTATTTTTTTTTATGAGATTTAACGGTTTAAGCTGAAAACAGTTTCCTAGGTCCCATCCTCATTCCTTTTCTTCTTTGAACATTGCTTGTGCTTGGTTAGCCTGTGCAAGTCACTTAATCCTCAATTGCCCTAGGTACAAAGTAAGTACCTGTATATATGTAAACCGCTTTGAATGTGTAATCACAAAAGAGTGGTACACAAGTCCCATTCCCTTCAGTGGCGTATTAAGGGGGGGCAGGGCGGATTGCCCCGAGGCCATCTTGGTGAGAGTGCCAGCAACTCACTTCCCTCATGCCATGCTCGCGCCCTTCCTTCCCTCACCTCGTATCTCTTTAAATCTTCGCCAGTGTGAGCAACTTCTCCGGCCTGCTGCTCGCACCAGCCTGGCTCCCCTCTGAAATCACTTCCAGGTCGTGGGGCCAGGAAGTGAAGTCAGAGGGAAAGCCAATGCTGGCGTGAGCAGCAGGCCGGAGAAGCTGCTCGCGCTGGTGAAGATTTAAAGAGGTGTTGGGGAAGGGCATGAGTGTGGCATTAGGGGCGGGGAAGAAGTGGGGGGGGGGTACAGAAGGAGCAAGGGATGGGGAGGAGGGCGTGGGAAAGTGCCAGTGCCGCAGCGGGTGCCTCCTACCCTTGCTATGCCACCGATTCCCTTTCCCTTTCCCTTTTAAAAATATCGCCAGGCTGTTCAACATAGAAGCACCTAATTGCACATATGTAGGTTATAAATAATTGGGTAGGGATCCTTTACTGGTTCTGTAATGGTCACATTGGATCCAAAATGTTATTTGTAGGGATGGGCAGCCAGAAAATGTGTGTTTCTTTTTTATTTTTCAGAATGAATGCCATTATTAATGCACCCTACGAGTACATACCCCCAGTGGCGTAGTGAGGGTGAGTGGCGCTCAGGCTAGTGGCTCCCCTCCCCCACCCTCTTCTCCACCTCTGCCCATTCCCGACCTCCACTGCCATGCGTGCGCCCCCCTTCCCTTCCCCTATACCTCTTTAATTTTCCAAGCGCAAGCAGCATTGGGCCATCTCTCCCTCTGGTGTCACTTCCCAGGCATGGGAACAGGAAGTGATGTCAGAGAGAGCCGACACCGACGCGGGCAGTAAGTTTGTGACACTGCCTGCGTCGGGAAAATTAAAGTGGTACCGGGGAAGGGAAGGAATGCACGTGCACAGCAGGGGGGTTCAAGAAGGAGGGGGGGGCAGAGAGAAGGACCGGTGCCAGTGCCCCCACCAAGACGGCACCCGGGGTGGACTGCCCCTGCCCCTCTTACTACGCCCCTGCATATCCCCAGATTTGGATTATTCTTCCCGACGTGCATCACGTTGCATTTGGCGTTTGGATGCCCAGTCTTCCAGTTTTCTAAGGTCGTCCCTGTATTTTTTCACAGTCCTCATGTGTTTGCACAACTTTGAATCGTTTTGTGCCATCTGCACATTTCATTACCCCACTGGTCATTCTAATTTCAAAATCATTTATAAAAATGTCCCAGTTCAGAACCCTTTGGCACTCCACTATTTACCTTCCTCCATTAAGAAAAATAGTCATTTAAATCTACCCTCTGTTTTCTGCCCAATAACCAATTCCTAATCCACAGCAGAACTTTGCCTCCTATCCCTCCTAAAGCTTTCTAAAATGCTACATCAACCAACTCATCTTTACCCAATGGCATAGCTAGTGAGGTTGGCACCAGGGCATTACCAAGCATGTGTTCCCCCTCCCCATGCTCTTTCCCACCATTTGAGTATACCCCTCTCCCCTCACCGCTTAAGCACTCAGCACCTGCATACCACTTGAAACGTTCACCGGTGCCAGCAGCATCTGCCACCTGCTGCTCGTGCCGGTCTCGGCTGCCTTCTGAAGTTACATCCTGGTCCCAAACCAGGACGTGATGTCAGAAGGGAGCTGAGGCCTGGCGTGAGCAGCAGGTGGAAGATGCCGCTCACGCCAGAGAATGCTTCAAGGGGTACGCAGGGTGATGGAGAGGATGAGAGGCGATGGTGCCCCCGTGAAGACGGTGCCCGGGGCGGTCTGCCACCCCTTACTACACCCCTGCCTTTTATCCACAAGTTTATTCATGACTTTAAAGAAATGATGCGAATTGGTGAGGCAGCAAATCTTGGGCTTTGGTAAAGCAGAACTTCCCCCCAAGAAGTTTCCTCAGGCACTACTTTGCAGCGTTCAAGATGTTGCTTTTACTGTTTGACAGAGCTGTAATTAAGGATTTTATAAGTGCCTTCTCTAATGTGTTTAATCATCTAACAGCTACCTTGCTCAAGAGAAAAGGAGCATTCCTTTACCTTAAATTCCCATAAGCAATATAATTACTTGAAGAAAAAGTTTTTTTTACAATCCAATGAAACCAGCCACCCGTTCAATTTCTATATGCAACATTTGATAATTTAATAGAAAAGTCTTTAAGGGACTAAAACAATTGTCAACATAAATTTAATCCACTAGGTTGGAAACGAGAGAACATTTGAGCACTAATTGAACAAAGTTGCAAATCCAAACTCGTACATGTCAAGTTTTTATTTAGTTGTTCAATCCCACCAATCAGATAATCAGGGGTGTCCAATGTCGGTCCTCGAGGGCCGCAGTCAAGTCGGGTTTTCTGGATTTCCCCAATGAATATGCATGAGATCTATTTGCATGCACTGCTTTCAATGCATATTCATTGAGGAAATCCTGAAAACCCGACTGGATTGCGGCCCTCGAGGACCGACATTGGACACCCCTGAGATAAATCATCTTGACGGCTTACATTTTGCAGAAAGGAAAATAGGGGAGTGCTATGTAACAATACAGTACAGTGAGGGCTAAAGGGTAGAAAGCACAGGGAGGGAAAGATATAAAAGGTTTTGTAAGCTTACTCAGTGACTTGCGTCCAGAAAAAGTCTCTGCTTGTTTGGCTAACATTGCTGCCTGGATGTCTTGCCGTCATCTGAAGCTAAATATGTCCAAGACTGAGCTGCCCTTCTTTCCTCCTTCCTCCATCACGGTAAATAATACTGTCATCATTCCAGTCTCCTCTGCTTGCAACCTTGGAGTCGTCTTCAATTCTGACCTGTCGCTTCAATCTCTTCAATAGCACCAAAATTTGCCCCTTCCTCTCTGAGCACACTACTCGGACCCTTGTCCAAGCTCTCGTAACCTCACGCCTAGATTACTGCAAATCTACTCCTAACTGGTGTCCCGCAGTGGCACCTCTCCCCCTTGCAATCTGTGCAAAACTCTGCTGCACAACTCATCTTCTACCAACCTCGCTACGCTCATGTCACCCCTCTCCTTAAGTCTGGCTCCCTATCTGCCTTCGTATACAGTTCAAGCTCCTATTACTGAGCTACAAGTGTGTTCATTCTGCTGGCCCTCAATATCTCGCCTCGCTTCTCTTTCCTTATACACCTCCCAGAGAACTCCGTTCCTCAGATAAGTTACTCTTAACATTACCCTTCTCCTCCACTGCCAATTCCAGACTTCGTTCCTTTCATCTAGCTGCCCCCTATGCCTGGAAAAAATTACCCGAGTTTGTCCGTCAAACCCCTTTCCATCCCTTGTTTAAAAGCAGACTGAAAACCCACCTTTTTGATATAGCTTTCAATCCTTAACTCTACTCCTCTGCCCTCCAACCCAGCCAGCTGATTGACCGTTCCCCTTAACTGTATCCATGACATCCTGTTTGTCTGTCTTGCCTGTTTAGATTGTAAGTTCTTTCGAGCAGGGACTGTTTTCTTTCTCTTTGTGACTCTGTACAGCACTGCGTGCATCTGGTAGCGCTATAGAAACAATTAATAGTAGTAGTAGTAGTAGTAATATAGGAGAGTATAATTAGTTTAACTGGAAACAGCTACATCTGCAGAGCCCTTTTACTAAAATGTGGCAAAGTTTTACACTTAACGCAAACCAAAAAGCAGATCAGTCCAAATAACCATTAGTCTGATTTATTAATTGCAATGACCCAAAGTATCCACGTTTCGCCCACAGGCTGCATCAGGGGTAGTGACTGCAGGAGAAAGCAGCAAGAAATAAACCCCTGCGAATGATCACATCTGTATCACGCAGCAAATCAAAACTTCTTGTTTAAAATGGCAGCAGGGGATTATTTCTTGTTGCGGTCACAACCCCTGATGTAGCCAGTGGGCAAAACATGGCCACATCAAGTCACTGATATTAATAACCCAAACAAGTTTTGGGGAAAATATTTTATATCCACCCGGTGCAATAAACCTCTTTGAGTCAAACCATACAGTGTACACCAGACAAATTAAATTATGCAAACACTTAGGGCTCCTTTTACAAAGGTGCATTAGCGTTTTTAGCCCATGTACCGGATTAGCGCGCGCTACCCGAAAAACTGCCGCCTGCTCGAGAGGAGGCGGTAGCGGCTAGGGCATGTGGCATTTTAGCGCGCGCTATTACGCGCGTCAAGGCCCTAACGTACCTTTATAAAAGGAGCCCTTAAATTCTTTTTCATCTGTGCTCAGAGCTTTGTGATTATTGAACGGATTTTGTCCCAATCATCGCACAGTTTTGCTAGTTGATACTTAGGGCTCCTTTTGCAAAGCCTTAATGCGCGGAATAGCGTGCGCTAAAATGCCGCCTGTGCTAGCTGCTACCGCCTCCTTTTGAGCAGGCGGTAGATCTTTTTGCTAGCGCACACTGTAACGCACGCTATTCCGGTGCGTGCGGTAAAACCCGTAACGCACCTTCGTAAAAGGAGCCCTTAGTGGCTATTAAATATGCTTATTCTAAACGTGCTTTTTAAATATTACGAACTTAGCTTGTGAGCCAAAGGTTTGACGTCTTCCTTTCACAGGTCCTGATGCATTTCATCAACAGCTGCTTCAGAGAACCCTTATGGTCTTGTATGGACTCTGCTCACATCTGGTAACCCTACCTAGGTGCCTATATCTATAACTGGATATATGCTGGCATTCTAATTATTTATACTCACATTCAGCCTGTAAATGCTAGCACTCACTTTACAGAGGCAGGGCAGGATTAACCAGTAGGCTAAGTAGGCACATGCCTAGGGCACGAAATGGTCAGGGGGGCCCGATGAAGGAGGGCATCAACATTGTTTTTTCCAAATGGCGATGGGCCCCTCCAGCATCGATTGGCAACGCGGGCCCCCCCGATCAGCAACGCGGCCCCCACACCCCTCCCCCATCGATGGAAAGTAAGACAAGCAAGCAACACAGGTAAAAAAGGCAACGGGAACTGTAATTGTGCAAGCAGTGCTGCTTGCCCAAAACTTCCCTCTGACGCAGCTTCCTGTTTCCACCTGGGCGCATGGTGGGGTGGGGCGGGGCAGGGGGGCCCAGTGTACTTGTGTACCTAGGGGCCCTCGACGAATTAATCCTGCCCTGTACAGAGGTGGCACCCAAACTGCCAGATGCAATGCGCACTCATTCCCCTCATGACCCTACCATACCATCCAGCTATCGCCCAATTGCAAATATCCCTCTCCTAACCAAGATGCTAGAGTCCATCATTTCTACCCAACTCTCATCATACTTAGAGAGATTCTCTATGCTTCTACCCTATCAATATGGCTTTCGTCCTAACTTCAGCACCGAATCCCTACTGTCCTCCCTGATCTCAAAGGTTCAACAACTTCACTCTCGAAACAAGTTCACCGTCCTCCTACAATTTGACCTTTCCGCTGCTTTCGATGTTGTCCACCATGATATTCTTGTTTACCAACTCTCTGAGATAGGCATCAACTCCACAGTCCTAAACTGGTTCTCTAAATTCCTCCGCTTTCGTTCTTACATTGTCAACATGAATGGCACCTCATCCTCCCCCTGGAAACCGAATTGTGGAGTCCCGCAAGGCTCTCCCCTATCTCCTATCCTTTTCAACATCTATATGTCCTCCCTAAAACTCCTCCTCCTATCCCCCCTTGAAACAATTTACACTTATGCCGACGACATCCTCGACCTCCTTGAGACCGATTCGAACCTCACCAACCTGTCTAAGAACATATCCTCTTGTATAATGAACCTACAATCCTGGGCCCACACTGTGCAAATGAAACTGAATAAGTCCAAAACAAGACTTCTTTGGCTCGGCCCAAAACTAGACCAACTACCCACCTCCATCTCACTACTCTCTGGCTCCTCTCTGCAGCTTGAGTTCTCAAGCAATGTCTTGGGCATCATCATTGATTCCACATTGTCCTTCAATGACCACCTCCAATCCTTGGTTTAAAAAAAATGCTTTTTCAGCCTTCATATGCTGAGGAAAGTTAGATCCTGCTTCCATCAAAAACATTTTACCCTCCTTGTCCAATCCATCATCCTTTCCAATTGACTATTGCAACTCTATCTACTTAAGCCTAACTAAGAAAAACCTCCACAGACTTCAGCGGATTCAGAATGCCGCGGCCAAGCTCATCTTCGCTAAAAGTAAATTTGACCATGTCTCCCCGCTCCTATCCAAGCTTCACTGGCTTCCGATAATCGCCAGGGTCCACTATAAATGCGCCTGTTTAGCTTTCAAAATCCTACACGGTATCCTCCCTCCCTTTATCCCTCTTTCTTGGAATTCCTCAAACCCTAATACCACCAGATCCTCCCACAAATTAAAACTATCCTTCCCCTCGCTAAAAGGCATTTCCCATACAGGAAAGCTAGGGACCTCCCTCCCCTTCAAAATCACTGAGCTCTGGAGCAACCTTACCTCCCCTCTTCGGAACTTGAGCTCTCTCCAAGTTTTCCGCAAACATCTGAAAACCTGGCTTTTCTCAAAAATGTAAGCCTCTCTCCAACTTTGGTATCAAAAATCTCTCATATCTGGCATCCCAAGTCCTCTAAATATTCTTCACACTTTTACCTCTAACCCTTTGTTGTAGTTCCTTCCTATTTCATCTACTGTAAACCGCGCCGAGCTCTATGAACGTGGAGATGATGCGGTATACAAACCTAAGGATTAGATTAGATTAATATGATTTAGACATTCAAATACTTGGAAGGTATTAACATAGTCCTGGATATCCAATATATACAACTGGGAAAAATTTCAAAAAGAGGTTTGTTCCCAAAATGTGTGAATAGGCAAACAACTAATAAAGGAACAAGCTACTTAGAATACCTTTTTAAACGAGTAAAGGTGCTCAGAATCCAAGATGGAAAAAAACTTCAATTTGGGTACAAACCCCTAAAAGGCGTTTTTTATAGAATCAATCATTGCACCATTTTGAGTAAAAAGGTAATAGAGAGTGCTTGTTGAGAAACACTCGAGTTAAATGTCCAATAAAGTGATTATTCTCCAACTACTATATGAATTCTATGAGTTTAAGTTCAAAAAATAATGAGAACTTATCTAAGTGGGTTCAGATAGCGTTGACCCGGCGAGGTTCTGACGCGTTTCGCCAATCCTGGCTGCTTCAGAGAACCTGCTACGCTGCTAGTGAACTGTTGCTTAAATAGTCCAAAGTTAAAGGTGCTTCTTATATCTAAACAAAGTAACAAAACACAAAAAATGATGCTAGTTTGTAACAAACACTTGTGAAAATCCATGTAACAGCTAATAAACAATTGTCATAGCACTGACAGCAGGGTACCTGGTTCAGAAGAACTTTTTACGTTTCCTGTGACGTGGGAGCTCAGCTGAACTTCCTGTATTTGTACAATGACGATGTGTCAATCACCTAATGAAGAAACGCCCACCACTCAACTTCTTCCTTATTTAAC
Source organism: Geotrypetes seraphini (assembly GCF_902459505.1). Lineage (NCBI taxonomy): Eukaryota > Metazoa > Chordata > Amphibia > Gymnophiona > Dermophiidae > Geotrypetes > Geotrypetes seraphini. Next base: position 103,983,617 of record NC_047094.1, on the reverse strand, counting down.
CCTTTAGGAGACACAGTTTGCCAGTGAAATATCAACCTTTGTTCTTGTTTCCATAACCACACTTGTTCATTGCCTCCCCTATTCAGGTGAGCCACTTCCAAAACCACAAAACGGAGATCTTGCAATTGATGTGAGGTGTCTTGCCAATGTTGTACCAGGGGGGCCCCCAAATCCCCCCTCCTAATTTTGCTCAAATGTTCAGTGATACGCGTTTTAATTTTTCTTGTGGTGTGGCCAATATAAACCATATTGCAGGGACACATGATCATATAGACTACCCCTTGAGTGTCACAATCTGAGTACTGCTGGAACATGTGTGTTTTAGATAAAGTGGGATGTTTGATACTTGTAGTTTCCAAAACATAAGGGCATATGCTACAATGCCCACACTTGAAATGTCCAATAGGGTGCATAAGCGCTCTGGCTGAAACGCTGACAAACTGGGAGGAGGTCATACGATCACGCAGATTTCTACCCCTGGAATACGTGAACAATGGAGGTTGTTCAAGGCTGTTATGGACCTGTAGAATATGCCAATGCGTGTTAATGATTTTTTTAATGGCAAATGTTTTGTAAGAATAAGGAAGAGTGCATACCATCCGGGGCTCTACATGGTCAGATTTTGGCTGCAACAGATAGATACGATGGGCATATAAAGCCCTTTTGTATGCCTTTTTGATGATACTGTGGGGGTATCCCCGTTCTACAAATCGTTGCCGCATGTCGCGAGCACGGGTCTTGTACTCGACTTTATTACTACATAAGCGTCTTAGCCTCAAAAATTGGCCCACAGGTAAATTGTCTCTAAGGTGACGAGGGTGGTAACTGGTATAATGAAGCAAATTATTCCTGTCAGTATTCTTCCGATAGATGGTAGTTTCAAAAGAACCTTGATGCAAAGTAATGAAAATGTCAAGAAATGCAATCTGAATGTCTGACATAACTGCAGTAAACTGTAAATGCGAGTTGCACGAACTGAGCCACTGTAAAAAAATTTTTGAAAGGCTTCCATGGTGTTGGTCCAAACTAAAAAGACGTCATCTATATATCGTTTCCACACATAGATGTCAGAAAAATACGTAGAAGAATAGATATATTTATCTTCAAAATCCGATACATAGAGACAAGCCAATGACGGGGCCATCGTAGCCCCCATGGTGGTGCCCTGAATCTGCAAGAAAAAATCTGTGTCAAACATAAAATAGTTTTGTTTTAATGCAATGCTGGCAATAGCTACTAAAAAATCCACACGTGCTGGAGTTAACTGGAGGGTACTTAAATGTTTCCGCACTACTTCAATCGCACTGAGTTGGGGAATGTTGGTATATAAGGTTTGTATATCAAGGGTAACCAAAAAAGCCCCCTGAGGAATCAAATGGGGTTCTTGGAGCCAAGTTAGCATAGAGGTGGTATCTTTGACATATGATTTCGCCAAATTGACTAAAAGTTTCAAATAGAAATCCACGAAATCTGATAAAGGCTCCAACACTGAACCGATCCCTGAGACGATGGGACGTCCCGGAGGGTTTGTAGTGCTTTTATGAACTTTAGGGACGAAGTAAATCACTGGAATGACAGGATGGTTTTGATGTAAGAACCGGAATTCTTTATCAGTGATGGTGCCCTGTTCTAACGCCCTCACAAGAGTATGCTGAATAAGGTCAGAAATTTCAATAGTGGGATCATGTAATAAACCCTGATAGTATCGGGTGTCACTTAGTTGCCTGCGAGCTTCGTTGACATAAGCAGTAGTGTCTTGCAATACGATCCCACCACCTTTGTCAGCGGGTCGTATAATGATATCAGGATCTTTGGCTAAAGTTTGCAATGAATGAGTCATCTCCTTAGAAATATTGCGCCTGATGTGAGTAGGATGGGTTTCTAAACTGGCAATATCTCGCTCAACTAAGTTGTGAAATACTTGTAGATGAGGATCCAAGATGCCCGGAGGATTCCATGTAGACGGTCTACTAAGCCCCGTGGGGCCTGAGTCCGTCACTTTGTCTTGAAAAAATAATTTCAGATTGCACTTTCTGATAAGTTTATATAAACTGATGCGAGTGTCCAGGGGGTTGTAGTTTGTGAATGGAACAAACGACAACCCTCTAGACAAGACAGACATTTCACTGGAAGTTAAACTTCTACTGGATAGATTAAACACGTTGTTCATGGCTGCTAGGGCTTCGGAGGACGTCTCCCCCTGGTGGTCCGAGGTACTCCCGGCCTTTGAGAGGCCGGTCCTTGAAAATTTACTGTTGTTGAACGGGTTTGTATTGGACCTGATGTAATAGATCCACTGGAATCAGAGCTGGAATCTTCACCGCCTGTTCCGCTAGATGTTTGAGCATATGTTATTTTTCTAGGCTGACGGGACCGCCTATTGCGATCCATCCAGGGATACACAAATCCCCGGATGTAGTCTCCCTCATCTCTCTTGAATTTCCCTATCTTTGTCTTTCTGATATCTGTTCTAAATTCTTCCATTTGCTTTTTTAATTCTCCCATTTTTATAGTGAAATCTTCTGGTGGAATAGTGATTTGCACCGCTGTTATCTTATCTTGAAAATCAGATTGATAGGTGTTTAACTCAGTTTTTGTAGTGTCAATAATGAGCAACATTAGATCTTGTGAACATTTGTTTAATATAGCGTTCCATTTTTCTAAAAAACTCACATTGTCAAGAAAAAGTCGTGGCTCCGTGCGCATGCGGAGCCCTCTGGGGATCCGCTTAGCTCTACAATATTCCGCCAGTGTGGCTGCATGTAACTCAGCCCTGATAGTTCTTTTCTGTAAAAATAACAATTGGTCCCAATCTACAGTGGTTGCTGACACATCTTCCTGTGTAAATAATTTGAAAGATGACAAAATGTCATCTGCTTGTTGGTCTGTGAATGATAAGGTGGTATCCCAGCCTACAGATGCCATGTAGAACCGCCCCAGGTGAAAAAGTCCTGGATATCCAATATATACAACTGGAAAAATTTCAAAAAGAGGTTTGTTCCCAAAATGTGTGAATAGGCAAACAACTAATAAAGGAACAAGCTACTTAGAATACCTTTTTAAACGAGTAAAGGTGCTCAGAATCCAAGATGGAAAAAAAACTTCAATTTGGGGTACAAACCCCTAAAAGGCGTTTTTTATAGAATCAATCATTGCACCATTTTGAGTAAAAAGGTAATAGAGAGTGCTTGTTGAGAAACACTCGAGTTAAATGTCCTTAAATGTCCAATAAAGTGATTATTCTCCAACTACTATATGAATTCTATGAGTTTAAGTTCAAAAAATAATGAGAACTTATCTAAGTGGGTTCAGATAGCGTTGACCCGGCAAGGTTCTGACGCGTTTCGCCAATCCTGGCTGCTTCAGAGAACCTGCTACGCTGCTAGTGAACTGTTGCTTAAATAGTCCAAAGTTAAAGGTGCTTCTTATATCTAAACAAAGTAACAAAACACAAAAAATGATGCTAGTTTGTAACAAACACTTGTGAAAATCCATGTAACAGCTAATTGTACCCCAAATTGAAGTTTTTTTTCCATCTTGGATTCTGAGCACCTTTACTCGTTTAAAAAGGTATTCTAAGTAGCTTGTTCCTTTATTAGTTGTTTGCAGGTATTAACATAGAACATAATTTTTTCCAGAGAAAGGAAAATGGTAATACCAAAGGGCATAATTTGAGACTGAGGGGTGGTAGACTGAAGAGCAATGTAAGGATATTCTTCTTTACGGAGAGGGTGATAGATGCCTGGAAAGCGCTCCCGGAGAGGTGGTGGAGAGGAAAACGGTGACGGAGTTCAAAAAATCGTGGAATGAAAACTGAGGATCTCAAATCAGAAAATAATGGTATATATTGAAGAACTAAGGCCAATACTGGGCAGACTTGAACGGTCTGTGTCTGTAAATGGCCGTTTGGTTGAGGACAGGCTGGGGAGGGCTTCGACAGATGGGATGGTTTAGATGGGCTGGAGTGAGCTTTGACTGTCACTTCAGTAGATGGAACCTAAGCACAGTACCAGGCAGAACTTTGGATTTCTGGCCCAGAAATAACTAGGAAAAAGGACAATTTAAATTAAATCAGTAATTTAAAGAGAGGGTTAGGGTTAGGGTTAGGTTGGACAGACTGGATGGACCATTCGAGTCTTTATCTGCCGTCATTCTTTCACACTCCATGAAATGCAATCACCGTGTGAATTATCACATGCTTTCACAGCCATGTGCTAACAGTGTTTGCTAATTCATATGGTAACTGCTTACTACACTTCAGTACAAGGACCCCCTACTGCCTACACTATTTGTTATATATGTGTTTTGGGGTATATGGTTTTAATGAGATTTTTTGTTTTATGCTATGCCAAACTGTGCTTTAGTCACTGTGTCATGATGGTTTTATTGCTGCTTTAATGCTTTTTGGGAAACATCTCAAAAGCAAATAACTCAGGGATTCATATATAAACCAAAAGTGTTTTTATTGCTGCACAGAGGAGCCCCCAATGACAAACCAGCTCTCAGCACAACTGCAAAGTCTTAACCCTTTCAGGACCAAGGGACATATTTGTCCCATAACTTTAAAATCCTATAAATTTTGATTGGGATAGTCTACAGTTCTAAATTTGATATGTACGGATTCCATATGATACTGCCTTTATGTAAACAAACTGGTTCCGACATTCATTCATTAGCGTCGTTGCCAGATTGACGAGAAGATTCACTTGCCACACTGTCCATAAGCCAGAAGTTTGATTTTTTTTAAAAAAAAATAATGATATTTCACAAAAAAAATCAATTTTTTGGCATCTGCAAGCCCTTTTTACCATAAAAATGTCGTCAAAACCACAAAAATTGGCCTACGATCCTTATGGTCCTGAAAGGGTTAAATCAGCCTACAAAAACTGTGCAGTTGCATGAAGCTAGGGAACATATTTTGCCAACTAGTAGTCAGTGCTGAATATCTGGACAAGATAGCCGTCTGTCCTAAGTTATTCAAACACTGCCACTAGTACATCAGATATTGCATCACTCATCTCCTACTGTTTTGCAAGGATTTTTTTTTAATTTCTCATCCCCAAAGGTGTTTGAGGTTGGAAAATAGTCAGTGTGTGGGTGGTAGGATGACAATTTCTCATGACCCTACGTTGTCAATAGGGGGTGCAAAGCTTTGGAATGCTCTGCCAGGAGTGCAGAGAGATTAGGTTTCAAGAAAATGTTGAAAACGCAATTGTTTGTAAATGCTTTCCTATGATGAAATATTGTGTAATATAATTACCTGCAAATTCCTTAGCGCGATAGATATTCTGAATCATATAGAAAATTGGGTGTTTTTTTAAATTATCAAACTTGTATGTACTGTCCAGTATTTAAGAATGTTGTGATGTAAACTCTATAGGATATATACGGTATATATGTTTTTAAAGAAATAAATACTATTGTCATTGTGCATTTTAAGCCCCCATAGACCGCTGTAAATGCAGGCTTTTCCTAATTATGACAGGGATAGCCATGCAAATGGTAACTCGCAATTGGAAAAACTGCGATCGCCTTAATTTTCCTTTTTGGTGGGCGAGTTTATGTTTATGCTATAGATATGAGAAGATGAATGCTGATATGTTGGGGCATAGTAATTGGTTTAAACTGGTTTGGGGGTCCGTTGACATCTTTCATTACTTCGTTATAATTATCTTTTAATTTTATTTTATTTCCATACACATCCAGGACAGGGTGGGGGGAGGGTATCTCCTTGGTTTATTCTTTGATCAAATGTGTTGGAAGGGATGGTAGGGATATTTTTCTTCTGCATTGTTATTGATTGACTATAAGTGCTTATTTTGATTATTAATGTTCGCATAAATCTTGACACTTTGTATTAGTTTTGGAAAATTAATAAAGATTTAAAAATAAATAAATACAGTGTACTACTAATACTGATCATTTCTATGTCACTACTAGATGTTCGCAGCACTGTACACATTATATGCAGGTACCTTCTCTGTCCCTAGTAGGCTCAAAATCTAAGTTTTTATACCTAAGGCAATTTAGGGTTAAGTGACTTGTCCAGGGTCACAAGGAGCTGCAGAGGTGTTCTGAAAGCAGACTGAATATTGCCACCATCTGGATAGGTTCTGGGACCACCCTGTGCCCCAGCACTATCCTCATAGTGTAGAGGTGGCCAATAAGGATACTGAGAGCCACTATCCAGATATTCCAAGGCCAACCCTGGTTCCGCTCACATTCCAGCACTTTCTGTATAATGCAGAGGAAGTCTGTAAAGATATCGAGAGCCCTGATCCGGATAAGTTCCGGGACCGCCTTAGCTCTGCCCATGCTCTATCCCGGCACTATCCACATAGGACTAGATTCAGTAAATGACAGCCAAATTTGGGGCCCCCCAAAACAGTGTGCACTGAGCTCTGTTCTAGGAACACTGCTCCAAGTTGGGGACCTCTTATAGAATAGCATTTAGAGCCGATTTCCGCGTGAATTTTCGGGCATTACATTACTGACACCAACTGAAACCCGTTCTTATGTTCACGTATGTTAGGCGCAGATCCCCTGAATTCCATATTACTGCATGGAGTTTTAGTGAATGCCCCTGGCCCACCCATGCCCCTCCCATGGCCACATCCTCTTTTCATTTGTGCGCTAAAAAAATTTGCGCAGGGAACTTTATAGAATAGCGCTTATCAAGAGGCGCGATGGTTAGTGCCCAATTATTGCTAGTTATCAGCTCGTTACTCGATTATAATGTACGCACAACTTGTGTTGGCTCCCAAATTTGGGCACCATATACAGAATCCAGGGGATAATGCAGGTGGTCTGTAAAGATATTGAAAGCCACTATCCAGATAAGCTCTGGGACTGCCCTAGTTCTACTCGCGCTCTCTCTCACGTAGAATTTTGAAAGCCTCTAATTCGATACTGCCTCTGAATGTCCTGATCAGCAATATTTATCTGTATACAGTTGTGTAGTAAAGGGGAGGGGGGGCAGAATACTCTGGATCTCCACCCCGCATACTTCTTTAAATGTTTGCACGTGCTGCTCGCACCAGCATCGGCTGCCTTACGACGTCACTTCCTTGTCTTGGGACCAGGATGTGACGTCAGAAGGGAGCTGACACTGGCCAAGCAGCGGGTGGAAGATGCTGCTCATGCTGGCAAACATTCCAAGAGATACGCGAGGGCAGAGGGCGGGCGAAGAGTGGCTGGACACCCGAGCAGCGGGGAAGAGCGAGGGGCACCCAAGCAGTGGGGAAGAATGGGGGGGAACACGGCGTGGTGATGCTGGACGCCACTGCCTCAGGTACCAAATTCCCTCGCTATGCCCAGGCAATAAAGGTCAAGCCCCTACCCCCACTCCCAGACCCACATCTCTCTCTTTCTCTCCAGAGGTTCACCTTCTCCCTTTGCATTTATCTCAAAAATTCCTTCCTCTGTACAGAACCCTGTAAGGATGTGCCCCCACAACTGGCTAGTCTATTGTGGGTGTACAAGAGGCCCTGGGTACAATGCCTTCAGAGGAGGTTCAGTATGAAGTGAAATTAATAACAATGACAGCCAAGTGTGATTGCATTAAATATATTGTGTAGAAATAGACTTAATATTACATAGATGCAATGCTTGGAAGAAAGATACCAAAAACCAAACAAGGACTGCAGAATGGAATGTACAAGGTACAGCAGGGGTCTCAAAGTCCCTCCTTGAGGGCCGCAATCCAGTCGGGTTTTCAGGATTTCTGCAATGAATATGCATGAGATCTATGTGCATGCACTGCTTTCAATGCAGTGCATGCACATAGATACAGGAATGTTTATTAAAAGTCTATACAAAATTGTAATCCAACGAAATGGCTCTCATATACATGAAGTACGGACCCAACACAGTTCGTGTTTCGAAGAAGCACTCTTTCCTAAGGGGTCTGAGATATCCTATGTATCACAATTAGAGAGTCACTTGGAGAACATCATGGTTGTCTAAAATAATTAAAATTTGTGAATCAAAAGCAAAACTTCTGGGCTAACATGGCTCTCTAATTGTGATACGTAGGATATCTCGAACACCTGAGGAAGGAGTGTTTCTCCGAAACACTGGGTGTTGGGTCTGGACTCCATGTATATGAGAGCCATTTATTTGGATTACAATTTTGTATAGACTTTTAATAAACATTCCTGTACCTTGCACATTCCATTCTGCAGTCCTTGTTTGGTTTTAGGTGTTTACCTTATACTGCAGACCTGTTGGATTTCTCTTTGATTTGCCTAGAAGAAAGATATACCATACATGTGCTTGGTACTAAGGTATAGAAAGATATTTTGTAAGAGAGCTGTTTCTGTGTGTGAGGATGAAAACTTATGGCTTTTCCGGAACAGAGAGACTGCGGTTTACCTGCATAAATGTGTGTTTGTCTTAAGCCTGGATAGTGGGTGTATAGGTGTGAAAAGGCAGAAAAGGAGAAAGAGGCAAAGAGAGAAATCAGCAAGAGAGGAGGAAGCTAGAGAGAAGGAGTAGGGCTTTTAACTTCTATTTATAAGTCTGAGGCTTGTTCTAAAAATAGCATCTATTGCAGTTAACTAACCATTTTCTAGTATCTTTCTGTTCATAATTTGGAAACTGTTTGAAACAATGGTAAGCAAAGTGTGAAAGAGAGAGAAACAGGAGCTAAGCTTGCCCTCATAGACTTGCGTTTCTGCTATTTTCTAGTATCTTTCTGTGACAATTATCTGTCTTTAAGAACATGCAGCTGGAGCTATTCTTTGTCTTAAGCATCGGACCTTAGAATCTCTATTGAAACTCAGGGCTGTGGAGAATCCTCCTAGCTCTGATAATTTAGAAGGAATTTAGTGGCATTCTGTGGTCTGTCTTTACTGACATGCCCAGGATCAGATCTGTTTAATATAATTTCCCATAGGCCTTCGCTAACATCGGTTGGGCCAACAGAAAATGCTGACATTGTAATGTAGGCTGATAGACCCCCAACATAGGCTGTCTGCCGCTGACCAGAAACTTTCCATGGATCACCCTTGCAGAAGCAGAAAGTTCCATCAGAAAGGGGTATGCCACAGTAAAGTTAATGTTCTGGTCATCAGCAGACAATCTATGTTGGGGCCTTGTATGGAGAAGGGAGCTTTTAAGGTAAACTCGCAGTGGGGGTAGGGGGGACACATACAGGGTTGATGCTGGAGCAGGAGAGAGAGGGGGCATGCCGGACACAAGAACAGAGAGGAGAGGAGATACCAGACCTTCTCCCCAACTGCGCTGGGTCCTTGGGCACTGTCTGGTTGCCTGCATGGTCAGTCTGGCCCTGGTCCTAGTTTCCCTCCAAAAGGAGCATCCTCTTACCATTACTTCACTGGTCAGGAGAGACTTCCCCTTAATCTAGAAACTGCAGGGGTTGAAACAAATCACATCACAGTACTTTAGTAGAGTCACTAGAGGTCTCTGCCAGCTAAGCATCTCTACACACATATCCACTTTGGTTCTAAAAAACACATTTCAAACTGCAAACAGTATATAAGACAAAATACATATATAAAAAAGCTTAGAAATCACCAGCCCCCATTTTATAATATATCCACTTCTTATAGTCCTCAGCCCACAACTCTGTCAGTCAACTAATTTCTAATCCAATCTGTTGACATATATATTATTTGATACCTCTGTTATGTTATACTGATGTTATATGATTTGAAATTTGCTAATGCACAGTCTGGACATGTTCACCTGAGACATTTGTTACTAGGATAAGTCATTTGACATTCACTAAATAGTTTATGATACCTCTATTATACTGTTATACCTCTGTTATACTTTTATACTGTATGTATAACATAACAGAGGTATCATAAGCTGTTTAGTGAATGTCAAATGACTTATCCTAGTAACAAATGTCTCAGGCGAACATGTCCAGACTGTGCATTAGCAAATTTCAAATCATTTACCTCTGTTATAGATTTTTCAATGAATTAGTCACTTCATGATTCAAAACCTAATATTTCAATGTTCATAATAGTGAGAAGTCCAGTTCCATAAAATTATTAACATCAATTCATTTTACTTAAATTTTGGAGCCTGGAATGATCATGCTGCAGACTTGAACATCTAAAAGCGGCCATTGCCCTCCTAGCTGCTTGGACCTATGCCCAGTCTCCTTCTTATGATATATCAATTTGACTGGCTTTCTTCTTGAGTTTCAATCAATTAAAAGATGTTAAATTGACTTGAGTGGAAAGCTTAGAAACATACAAAATAACCCAACCGAAGTTTTCTATTTTTAACTAAAACTATTCTATTGTATCCTTTAGGCATTGTAAATTACATTTTTTAATATAATCAAAATTCCTCTACCTAGCCATGAGGTTTTCTCTTCAGAAAGCAATAGCCTTCACCTCTATTTCACATCCATTTTCGTTCTCTACCAAACCGAGAATTGCAAGCTTTTAGTTATAAATGCTTTCTATTTCCCTATGCTATAAATGTGTGCAGCATTTCAAACCTACGAGGGGCCGCTGAAAGGTTCTCAGCCCAACCAAAAAGAAAATGATGTGGAGCCATGAAACTTACAAGCTATTCCACACTTTTCTTGACACTTTTCATTTCATATCATCGAATGTCAAGAAAAGTGTGGAATAGCTTGTAAGTTTCATGGCTGCACATCATTTTCTTCCAGGTTGGGCTGTGAACTTTTCAGCGACCCCCTCATATGTCATATGGATTATAGGAGTAGCCTGAGAACCTGGGGTACTGGGTTCAATTCTCACTGCAGCTCCTTGTAACTCTAGGCAAATCACTTAACACTATACTTAATCTGGTGAAAGTGGATAATAAATAATAAATAAATTGTATGGATGCTCCACTAACTGGTTTGAGAGCACTATCTCAACGGAAGAAAAAGCCTCAGGTTTTTGTTTAGGTAGGTCATAAATGCTCAAACCTCTTCCACCCACATCATCGGTAAAAAACTTCCGAAAAGAATGTGCAAATATCACATTCAATTATTTGTGCAGGACTGAGTCGGCTGCTGCCTCTATATTGCATGGAAACAAGTGATATTTAAGTGATAGCCAACGTTTCATGGTACAAACCGTTTCTTCAGGGCTTGTCCACTTTCACTCTCCAATACATTTTGAGTTGCTTGCTTGCGTCACTTAACACTCCACTGCCCTGGATATAAAATAAGTACCTATATATAATGTGTAAACCATTTTGATTGTAACCATAGAAAGACATAAGAACATAAGAATTGCCGCTGCTGGGTCAGACCAGTGGTCCATCGTGTCCAGCAGTCTACTCTCGCGGCAGCCCATAGGTCAAAGACCAGTGCTCTAACTGAGACTAGCCTTACCTGCTTACGTTCTGGTTCAGCAGGAACTTGTCAAACTTTGTCTTGAATCCTTGGAGGGTGTTTTCCCCTACGACAGACTCCGGAAGAGCATTCCAGTTTTCTACCACTCTCTGGGTGAAGAAGAACTTCCTTAAGTTTGTACGGAATCTATCCCCTTTCAACTTTAGAGAGTTCCCTCTCGTTCTCTCTACCTTGGAGAGGGTGAACAACCTGTCTTTATCTACTAAGTCTATTCCCTTCATTATCTTGAATGTTTCGATCATGTCCCCTCTCAATCTCCTCTTTTCAAGGGAGAAGAGGCCCAGTTTCTCTAATCTCTCACTGTACGGCAACTCCTCCAGCCCCTTAACCATTTTAGTTTCTTTTATTCCGCCAATCCCTTGCGGTTCTAGGTGGATTACAAAAGGATGAGATTCTGCTTACATGCTTTAAATCAGCTCTTATAAAATTCTATCTGGTGTGAACGTACAAGCATAAGATTTGTGGTGACTACTTTCAATATGAGCATTCACAGGGGCAGAGTTTCCATACAAGGGCCTGATTCTATATAGAGCACCTAAAAAGTCAGCACCAATCAAACCAGTGCTTAGCAAGATTCTACAAAAGGCACATTGCATATATAGAATGATGCTCAGCAATAACATAGTAACATAGTAGATGACGGCAGATAAAGACCCGAATGGTCCATCCAGTCTGCCCAACCCGATTCAATTTAATTTTTTTAATTTTTTCTTCTTATCTATTTCTGGGCAAGAATCCAAAGCTTTACCCTGTACTGTGCTTGGGTTCCAACTGCCGAAATCTCTGTTAAGACTTACTCCAGCCCATCTACACCCTCCCAGCCATTGAAGCCCTCCCCAGCCCATCCTCCACCAAACGGCCATATACAGACACAGACCATGCAAGTCTGCCCAGTACTGGCCTTAGTTCAATATTTAATATTATTTTCTGATTCTAAATTCTCTGTGTTCATCCCACGCTTCTTTGAACTCAGTCACAGTTTTACTCTCCACCACCTCTCTCGGGAGCGCATTCCAGGCATGCACCACCCTCTCCGTAAAGTAGAATTTCCTAACATTGCCCCTGAATCTACCACCCTCAACCTAAAATTATGTCCTCTGGTTTTACCATTTTCCTTTCTCTGGAAAAGATTTTGTTCTACGTTAATACCCTTCAAGTATTTGAACGTCTGAATCATATCTCCCCTGTCTCTCCTTTTCTCTAGGGTATACATATTCAAGGCTTCCAGTCTCTCCTCATACGTCTTCTGGCACAAGCCTCCTATCATTTTCGTCGCCCTCCTCTGGACTGCAAGTTTTCTTACGTCCTTCGGCAGATACGGTCTCCAAAACTGAACACAATACTCCAAGTGGGGCCTTACCAATGACCTGTACAGGGGCATCAACACTTTCTTCCTTCTACTGACTACGCCTCTCTTTATACAGCCCAGCAACCTTCTGGCAGCAGCCACTGCCTTGTCACACTGTTTTTTCGCCTTTAGATCTTCGGGGTCCCTCTCCCCGTCCGTGCATATCAGCTTCTCTCCTCCCAGCATATACGGTTCCTTCCTATTATTAATCTCCAAATGCATTACTCTGCATTTCTTTGCATTGAATTTTAGTTGCCAGGCATTAGACCATTCCTCTAACTTTTGCAGATCCTTTTTCATATTTTCCACTCCCTCTTCGGTGTCTACTCTGTTACAAATCTTGGTATCATCTGCAAAAAGGCACACTTTTCCTTCTAACCCTTCAGCAATGTCACTCACAAACATATTGAACAGGATTGGCCCCAGCACCGAACCCTGAGGGACTCCACTACTCACCTTTCCTTCCTTCGAGTGACTTCCATTAACCACCACCCTCTGGCGTCTGTCCGACAGCCAGTTTCTGACCCAGTTCACCACTTTGGGTCCTAACTTCAGCCCTTCAAGTTTGTTCAACAGCCTCCTATGAGGAACTGTATCAAAGGCTTTGCTGAAATCCAAGTAAATTACATCTAGCATATGTCCTCGATCCAGCTCTCTGGTCACCTAATCAAAAAATTAAATCAGGTTCGTTTGGCACAATTTACCTTTTGTAAAGCCATGTTGCCTCGGATCCTGTAACCGATTAGATTCAAGGAAATACACTATCCTTTCTTTGAGCAACACTTCCATTATTTTTCCAACAACTGAAGTAAGGCTCACCGGCCTGTAGTTTCCTGCTTCATCCCTGTGACCACTTTTATGAATAGGGACCACATCCGCTCTCCTCCAATCCCCAGGAATCACTCCCATCTCCAGAGATTTGTTGAACAAGTCTTTAATAGGACTCGCCAGAACCTCTCTAAGCTCAGGTCATTAACATTTAGGCACACCCATTTAAGCCAGGCCTAAATACCTGTGCTTAAGTTGTTCACAGATTGGGCGTATTCTATAACAATGTGCTTAACTTTGTGGAACGCCCATGTGTTCTGAAGCCAAGTATCCTGAAGTCCCTATGCACAGATAGCATCAACAGATCTCTCACAATGAACCCATGTCACAAGGAAAAGTCCATAGTCTGTTATTGAGAAAGGCATGGAGGAAGCCACTGCTTGCCCCTGTATTGGTAGCATGGAATATTGCTACTCCTTGGGTTTTGGCCAAGTACTAGTAACCTGGATTGCCACCGTGAGAATGGGCTACTGGGCTTGATGGACCATTGGTCTGACCCAGTAAGGTTATTCATATGTTCTTATGAGACACGCAGCAGAATTCACCAAATAGGACTGGCAAGATAAATCATTCTGCCACAAGTGCCTGGAACTGAACTGAGACCACCTCATTTGACACAAGCCACCTTTGCTGGATTTGGACAGTGGCTGCAGATGAAAGATTATGTAAGGCTCCGATCATTCTCTGAATCATTCATTGCCTTTACCAATGCTTAGTATGCATAAGCAGTTGTTCCAGATCTTTACCCCATAATGCTGCTTGATGTGAGAAAAGATGTTGATGATGACTTTTGTAAATTTAAAAGTCATCATCAACATCTTTTCTCACATCAAACAGCATTATGTGTAAAGATCTGGAACAACTGCTTATGCATACTAATTATGGGGAATTTAGGAAAAACCTAAAAACATATCTGTTCCTGAAGTATTTAGGTAACTGACCTATATAATCTTAGTCCACAACTACTGATCTCCAGAACTGTTAATCACTAACCCTTAACTTTGTTAAATCTAATCTAATCTAATCTAATCCTTAGGTTTGTATACCGCATCATCTCCACGTTCGTAGAGCTCGACGCGGTTTACAGTAGGAGAAATAGGAAGGAACTACAACAGAGGGTTAGAGGTAGAAGTGTGAAGAAAATTTAGAGGACTTGGGATGCCAAGATATGAGTTTCCTTGATTCCTAAGTTGGAGGGAGACTTACATTTTTTGAGAAAAGCCAGGTTTTCAGATGTTTGCGGAAAACATGGAGAGAGCTCAAGTTCCGAAGAGGGGAGGTAAGGTTGTTCCAGAGCTCAGTGATTTTGAAGTGGAGGGAGGTCCCTAGCTTTCCTGTGTGGAAAATGCCTTTTAGCGAGGGGAAGGATAGTTTTAATTTGTGGGAGGATCTGGTGGTATTAGGGTTTGAGGAATTCCAAGAAAGAGAGATAAAGGGAGGGAGGATACCATATAGGATTTTGAAAGTTAAACAGGCGTATTTATAGTGGACCCTGGTGATTATCGGAAGCCAGTGGAGCTTGGCCAGGAGCAGGGAGACATGGTCAAATTTACTTTTAGCGAAGATGAGCTTGGCCATGGCATTCTGAATTCGTTGGAGTCTGTGGAGGTTTTTCTTAGTTAGGCTTAAGTAGATAGAGTTGCAATAGTCCAATCTGGAGAGGATGATAGATTGGACAAGGAGGGTAAAATGTTTTTGATGGAAGCAGGATCTAACTTTCCTCAGCATGTGAAGGCTGAAAAAGCATTTTTTTACCAAGGATTGGAGGTGGTCATTGAAGGACAATGTGGAATCAATGATGATGCCCAAGATCTTGCTCGAGAATTCAAGCTGCAGAGAGGAGCCAGAGGGTAGTGGGATGGAGGTGGGTAGGTGATCTAGTTTTGGACCGAGCCAAAGAAGTCTTGTTTTGGACTCATTCAATTTCATTTGCACAGTGTGGGCCCAGGATTGTAGGTTCATTATACAAGAGGATATGTTCTTAAACAGGTTGGTGAGGTTCGAATCGGTCTCGAGGAGGACGAGGATGTCATCTGCATAAGTGTAAATTGTTTCAAGGGGGGATAGGTGGAGGAGTTTTAGGGAGGACATATAGATGTTGAAAAGGATAGGGATAGTGGAGAGCCTTACGGGACTCCACAATTCGGTTTCCAGGGGGAGGATGAGGTGCCATTCATGTTAACAATGTAAGAACGAGAGTGGAGGAATTTAGAGAACCAACCTAGGACTATGGAGTTGATGCCTATCTCAGAGAGTTGGTAAACAAGAATATCAATCTAAAATATAAATCTACTCAATATAAAATATAAATCTACTCAATCTGTAACATCTTTTAATCATTGTAAACCGCATAGAACTTTAAGGTCCTGCGGTATATAAACTGTTGTTATTATTATTATTATTATGAGACTCTAAAATCCATTAAGAGCACTTTGCTTTAGCAAGAACACATTAATGCAGCTACATATAGGGCTTCTTTTCAGTAGTTTGTTATATAACTCCTGAAAACATAGCACCATCATCTTTAAATATATTTAAAAAGTAATTAACCATAATGTTACATAGGTTAGCAGTACTGATTTAAAAGGGTTTTGTGCATGTGGCTTATTATATACAGTAAAATCTATTAGAGGCAGTGACCTGTTTGAACACTTTTGTTCAAAATTGCAAAGCCCTCTGGTATTTACACAAGTATGCAAATGAGAGACCAATATGAACATTTCAGAATTATCTCTCTTTGTTTGAAAATGGAGGAGTTAAAATAAGTGCCAGCTGCCTATATTAAATGCAAGGACAGAATTAAATTGAAAACAAAAAGGTATTGGTTTTCTAATCTAGCATTACATTATCTTTAATTAATGTGGGTGTCTAGGGGTATCAGAAGTCCAGAGTTGCAAAAACATGTTTCTGGAGCTCTGGTTTCTGCACCTTCATATTGGTTAATACAAAGTAATGTTTCAGCCTTCTGCATGGAGATTGAGTTCTGGCTTTGCGAGATTATTTGACGCATAAACCCCCAACTTCATCACATTTTAAAGACTTTTTCACATATTTCAATGATTGAAGGAACGTAGCAAGCGGGGGTGAAAAGGCGGGTGCCACGGGGAATGCAGAGATACTAAAGAACTGATGAGCGTTTGCAGTAAAGGGGATTGGAAAAGGGCCACTGATAGTTGGCTGGAAGGTGGGATATTGTAGAGGAGCAGATACCATTCCATTCACAGGAGAGAGGGTTTACTTTGAATTAGAAATCTGAGCTTGCACCAGGCAGATGGTGTGCTCTCAGGAAACTCAGGAGTGTTTCTGGCAGCCTCACTGGCAGTCCTTTGTGATCTCTTTTCAGAGATCGGCGGGGGTTGCTGAGGATGGGAAAAGCGCAGGTGGTGTCTCACTCCATGATCGTGAAAGTAGGAAGGACACCCTGACCTCTCATTAGTTAGTCTGATCTCAGTGAGGGAGAAATTAATGGAATCAGTACCGAAGGACAGTGGAGAATTTTGCATTCAGTATTTGCAGAATCCAAGACAGCATGGTTTTACCAACAGCTGGTGCAAGAGTATTAGATGCCAGGAGCGGGCAATCATTATGCACTATCCCTGGCGTGCTACAACATTGCATAATGTCGGAACTGGGAATGCACAGAACTCCATAGATTTCCTGTGATAAATAAATAAATAAGCTAAAATTTAGCTAAAAACTATCCAGCCGATATTCAGCTTGAGGCGATCATTTGATTTTATGTCCACCGCTGGCTGTATTTCCAGATATCCAATGCAAGACCATTTCTAGGCACCAGCATTGAATATCCAGCTACAAGTTTGGCCACTAAAATTAATGCAATTAAGCGCTCTCGCATTCAGCCTTTAAGCACATAAGTTAGTACTGCTTTTTATGCAGTCCAGCTGGGTTGTGCAGTTAAGAGCTGAATACTGGCATTTAATGGCATAAGTGCCCACTCTGCCCCTGGAGATATGATTGAAATCCACAAAATCCTGAGTGGTGTAGAACGGGCACAAGTGGATCGATTTTTTTTTTTACTCCATCAAAATTTACAAAGTCTAGGGGACACTTGATGAAGTTACAGGGAAATACTTTTTAGAACCAATAGGAGGCAATATTTTTTCATTCAGAGAATAGTTAAGCTCTGGAACGCATTGCCAGAGGCTGTAGCTGACTTTAAGAAAGGTTTGGACAAGTTCCTAGAGGAAATGTCCATAGTCTGCTATTGAGACAGACAAGGGGGAAGCCACTGCTTGCCCTATATCAGTAGCAAGGAATGTTGCTACTATTTGGGATTGTATATGGAATCTATGGGTTTCCGGAACGTGCTACTATTTGGGCCAGATGGGCAGTTGGTCTGACCCAATAAGGCTATTCTTATGTTATGGTTTTGGCTCATGGGGGAGGAGAGCTCCCCGGTTACCTTACCAAGATGGCACCTGGGGCAGGTCAAACCCCCCCCCCTTGCCACTGCATAGAAATGACCAGAATTGTTCTTCATAAATAACATCCAGACTCCTGAGGCAGGCCCTTTAGGCTGAAACACAATTGTGTCGAGTCTTGATCATTCAACAAAGTGACATAGCACCAGAGGTCACCTTCACTGTTGTTTTTTTGAATCTGTACAGTATATCATCAGTATATACATAGAATGTGAAACCTAATGATTAACCTAAAGTCCGTAAAGGGACCAGGAAAAGATTAAATAACAGTGGTGATAAGATTGATCCTTGGGGTATCCCAGTTTTTGGTTTGAACATTGTCGATGTTGAATTTTGAAAATTTACTTTGTAAGGATGATTGGATAAGTAAGAGGAGAACCATTCTAACACTGTATCATGTAAACCAATTTCGTCTAATCTTTTGAAGGAGAAGTATATGATCAATTAGATTAAAGACTGCGGATAGATCCAGTGTAATCATAACTGGGTTTTTTTTTTTTTTTAATAAGCATTGTAACCATTAATGAACTTTCCTTTTGTTTCTAAACAATGTCCAATAATCTATGTTTATTTTAATATTGTGATTTGTGTTTGTAACAGTATTTATTTATATAATATTTTACCTATGTTTTATAACTACGTGTTTTATTTTGTACATCGCCTTGAATTTTGATATGGCGATTAATCAAACTATTTAATAAACTTGGAAACTTGGATAAATGAATGATGTTATACTTAGAAGAGTAATTCGGTACTGTGTGTTTTCCTGAATGCTGTTTGGTGTGGGTCCAGTGTGTTTGTATTTTTAATGTAGTCTTGGAATTGTTTAAAAACAACAGACCTGCCATTTTTCATATAAATGGTAAATTGTCTACTGGCTGATAATTTGCCAGGAAATGGATAGATTTGTATTTTTGATTTGGGGGAATAGGATAGCACGTTTCCATTCTTGGGAAATAATCCAGTCATTAGGCTGTTTGAAATCATAGAAAGGATGAATGGTAGTAATGCGGATAGAGATCTCTTAAGGAATGTGGTTGGAATGGAGTTGGTGATTGTTGTGGTACGCATCGATGTAATAATACGTTGAAGTTCTTGAGAGGACGATATATTGAAATTTGAGAATGTACTGCAAGGACAATGGAATTTCCATGGTTGTTGTGGCAAGAGTTGATTTTAAGGTGTTGATCTTGATATCAAAATATATAGTTAGGCCCTGTACTTGATTGAGTTATCTGTGAGTGGTATCTTTAAGTGGTAATTGGTTAGAGATTTTATTAGTGTTTTGTATAAAATTGCTGTTTGGGGCATTCTAGATTTTTTCATATCGTAACTCTTATTTTTTTAACTCATAAGTGCTTGTCTGTAAGTCTTTTGAATATGTTTGAAGGCTAAGAACTGTGTGTTAGTAGGATTGCGTTGCCATTGTCTTTTAGCTTGTCTGACTTGCCTTTTCTGTTGTTGAAATTCTTTTGTGTACCATGGCTGGGAGAACTTGTAAGTGATTGGTCTTGTGTGGGTATGTTGGGATGCCAGAGTATTCAAAGCGGTTTTCAGATTAGCATTCCAAAGTTGGGATCGTTCTTCTAAAGTTAGTGAATTAAATTTGTCCAGGGTTAGATCTGCATGCGTTATTAGGGCTGTGGGGGTATCATTTGTAAGTTCTGTAGGTGGGTTCATATGCTTAAAGATGTACAGGAGAAAGGGATGGTATACAGAGTAAAGAGAATGTATTACAAAGTGCGGGGCAGGGTGTGGAAAGGCTACTTAACCATGGAGCAGTGATATCTGATTATCTTAGAGCTGCCTAGGTGCATTTTGAAAAGAAAATCAGTCAGCGTAGGGGTATTATTGTTACTGTCATCAGATGTCATTAATGGTCTAATTTACTAAGCTTTTACCCATGGACACCCAATGAGAAAAAAGCCCGTACTGAATTAGGCCCTAAAATCTTCTAGAATAAGCTCCCAGGATTTAAGTGTTATTACCCTCCCTGCTGAGGTACCTGTTCCTGGCTTATCTGCACTGTTTAAGGGCTGATTACCTTAGCTCCTTATCTGTACTTAGTACAGCTGATTATGTTCACTTCTTATTTCTCTTCTTGGTCTTTCTAATGAGCTGATCAACTGACAATAAAAGCTGGAAGAATAAGCTTTGAAGAAAACTGAAAGCTCTGCAAGTGGGGAACCGTGCAGCTTTGATCATGGGGCTTCTGAAGATTTATTTCAACTGTCTGTGGGGAACTGTACTTTTTTTTTCCTTTCTTGGAGACTGACACATTGCTCACGGCTAAAGATTTCAATCAACGTAAAGGTCATTGCGGGACTTTAGAAGATAAAAGTTCTCTTCAGACCAATATTTTTTTTTTAGTTTATTATATAGGGAGGCTGTTCACTTTTGTTTCCTTATACAGTACTCCCCAGAAATTCGCAGGGGTTCCGTTCCAGGAATTTCAAAAAATTGCATTCATAAGGCAGGGGAGGCAGGAGAGAGCAGCTCAGTGCCAAGACCCTCATCCATACCCTCATCACCTCTCACCTAGACTACTGCAACCTGCTTCTCACTGGACTTCCACTAAACCCCTTCAATCTGTTCAGAGCTCTGCTGCACGCCTCATATTCTGCCAATGACGCTATGCGCACATTACTCACTCCTCAAGTCACTTCATTGGCTCCCTGTTTCCGCATACAGTTCAAACTCCTCTTACTCATCGACAAGTGTGTTTGCTCTGTAGCTACTCAGAATCTTTTCTCTCTCCCCACACTCCCCTCCCCCTCCCCAGGGCACTCTGCTCATTGGATTGAAAACTCAGGTTTTCAGGATACCTGCAATGAATATTCATGAGAGAGATTTGCATGAAGTGAAGGCAGTGCCTGCAAATCTCTCTTGTAATTGTGAATATTTTGAAAACCTGATTGATGTGGTACCTGCAGTGCCAGGTTTATGGTCCCCATAAAATCCTGCTGTGCCTACTCACATGACTCACTTTATCCTAAATGGCTATAATAATGAGGGTGATGACCTCATTGCCCTACTGCGGTATTCACTCTGGCATATTCTACCTGAAATGGCATTTCAGCCTCAGTGATGGGAAGCCTAATGTGACAGAGTAAAATGTGATAGAGCAGGGGTAGGCAATTCCGGTCCTCGAGAGCCGGAGTGTAGGGGTGTTTCTTTATTTGCACCTGAAAATTAGGCCTCTCTGACATCATCAAGCCTGAACCATTGTCTGCAAGAAATCTTTCCAGCATGAACTTTGCAAGAAGAGAGAAAGAAGAACACATCTTTGCTGTTTCTGCCTGATGCATTCTGGGTATGTACCAGAATGGTATTCTAGTCAAGGACATTCATCTATGTCTTCATAATTAGACTGTGTGATTCTTGTGGGAGGTATACTCCTATCCTGTTCTTATCTGTATAACGGTGCCTGTGTCTCCCAGCCTGTATGAGACCTTACACAGAAAGGCTATTCATCTAAGTTCTGTTTCTGGATTGGTCCGAGGAAGTCATCTGACGAGATCCAAGTGAAAAGGTGCTAATTATAATTAGTCTGTGTCGGGATGTGAGGAAGCTCACATCTTACCACAGGTGTCCTGCACGCATCGCTTTCTTAATAATTTGACCTGGACAGTTACCTCATGTGACTCTGCCTGAGAGAGAGTGAATCGGACCTTTAACAGCTCTGAATTCCATCACTTCAAGGAAACTTGGCTGCCAATAAATTATAGCTGTACCAGTGGCTGACGAACACTCGTTCCTGTAACCAAAGGATTTTCTATGTCTACTAAGCTAAAAAGAAACGATTTTCATTTCACCTAAGTTTCGGCGGAGACCTTACTGAATGGTGAGAATAAGGAATTTATTATCTTATCAGCTGGGGTTAGATAAGTGCATCTGATTGTGATATAGGATAAGGTTTGTAAAGCTACCTTGGTGATAACTGTAATCATTTGCTGTTAATCAGGGATTATTATTATTATAAGGAATTGTTTAGTGTGTGTAAGAATTAGTTTACTTAGTTATCTAACAAGTGTATTGTGATAATTATGTACTGAGTTTCATTTATGTAATCAGATATTTTGTGAACAATATTTAGATATTGCAGCTGGCTTGTGAATTATATTTTTCTATTTTCATAATAAAAGTATTTCTCATTAGCCTGGATTTTGTGTCGTATAAATAGACAAAGAAATTTGGACCTGGCAGAGTTTATGGTTTTCCCTAGACACATCTATCAGACACGTAATTTGTTTATGTAACTGATTAGTGTACCATAAATCTTGCTACAGGAGCCAGGTCAGGTTTTCAGGATATCCACAATGAATATGTATGAGAAGGATTTGCATGCACTGACTCCTTGAGATGCAAATCTATCTCATGCATATTTATTGTGGATATCCTGAAAACCTGACCTGGCTCCGGCTCTCGTGGACCGGAATTGCCTACCCCTGTGATAGAGTAAGGGTGGTAAGTAAACTCGAAAGTGTTCACTAAGAAATTGCTTCGAGAATCATTTGGTGCATGTTGCCAATTTCAGCTTCCTTTCCGTGTATTAACAAAGTCTTCCAAACATAACTCTAATTCAGTTCAGGAGCCTCATGGGACATTTCAGCACATTTCTCTTATGAAATATATTGTTAATTACTTCTATGGATGGATGGATAATTGAAGAAGTGCTTGTACAATACTAACGACTGACTCTGCCAGGGAAGCCAGAGATGCTTATAAAGCACTGAAACCTCATCTCCCCTGAGAAACTGCAAAACCCGTTATGTGGGTACACTGGATTACATTCAAACACTCTGTGCTTGCTTCACTCAAAATCCTCTGTGGTTTATAGGCTTCTGAAGAGCAAATAGGAAAAATGTTGTTTATTGACAAATATCTCAAAAGGGGATAAAAAAATAAGACAGTAATAAAAAAAGAAAACAAGTTATTGGACACAGACCAAAAACAGGATGTTTTGAGTGCATGGGAAAAGCTAGCTTCCATTCTGCCTATAGATCAGCTTCCAAACACCTGCTCTCTTAAATACTGATACACCATTTATTTAGTTCTCAGAAACCTGATGGGAGCTGATGAGCTGATGTATAGGAGGGATAAAGGGAAGTATCCTCCTTAACTCCTCCCCCCATTACTACCCCCTCCAAATTGTAAATATTGTGGCCATGAATGGATTTTTTTGGATTCCAGAATCTTGCCACTCTTTCAGATTCCCGAATCTGGTTACCGGTATTCTTTCAGATTCCAGAATCTTGCCACTATTTCAGATTCCAGGATCATGTTGCTCTTATGGATTCCTGAATCTTGATACTCTTTGGGATTCCTGAATTGTGCCGCTCTTTCGGATTCCAGAATCTTGTTACTCTTTGGGATTCCAGAATCTTGCCATTCTTTCAGATTCCCGAATCTGGTTACCGGTATTCTTTCAGATTCCAGAATCTTGCCACTCTTTCAGATTCCAGGATCATGTTGCTCTTAAGGATTCCTGAATCTTGTTACTCTTTGGGATTCCTGAATTGTGCCGCTCTTTCGGATTCCAGAATCTTGTTACTCTTTGGGATTCCAGAATCTCGCCACTCTTTCAGATTCCCAAATCTGGTTACCGGTATTCTTTCAGATTCCAGAATCTTGCCACTCTTTCATATTCCAGGATCATGTTGCTCTTATGGATTCCTGAATCTTGTTACTCTTTGGGATTCCTGAATTGTGCCGCTCTTTCGGATTCCAGAATCTTGTTACTCTTTGGGATTCCAGAATCTCACCACTCTTTCAGATTCCCAAATCTGGTTACCAGTATTCTTTCAGATTCCAGAATCTTGCCACTCTTTCAGATTCCAGGATCATGTTGCTCTTATGGATTCCTGAATCTTGATACTCTTTGGGATTCCTGAATTGTGCTGCTCTTTCGGATTCCAGAATCTTGTTACTCTTTGGAATTCCAGAATCTCGCCACTCTTTCAGATTCCCAAATCTGGTTACCGGTATTCTTTCAGATTCCAGAATCTTGCCACTCTTTCAGATTCCAGGATCATGTTGCTCTTATGGATTCCTGAATCTTGTTACTCTTTGGGATTCCTGAATTGTGCTGCTCTTTCGGATTCCATAATCTTGTTACTCTTTGGGATTCCAGAATCTTGCCATTCTTTCAGATTCCCGAATCTGGTTACCGGTATTCTTTCAGATTCCAGAATCTTGCCACTCTTTCAGATTCCAGGATCATGTTGCTCTTATGGATTCCTGAATCTTGTTACTCTTTGGGATTCCTGAATTGTGCCGCTCTTTTGGATTCCAGAATCTTGTTACTCTTTGGGATTCCAGAATCTTGCCACTCTTTCAGATTCCAGAATCTTGCCACTCTTTCAGATTCCCGAATCTGGTTACCGGTACTCTTTCAGATTCCAGAATCTTGCCACTCTTTTTGATTCCAGGATCATGTTGCTCTTTTGGATTCCAGAATTTTCCATTCTTTGGGATTCTGCCATTTACTTGTGATCTGGATTGGCCATTGTTAGGCACAAGATACTGGGCTAGAAGGATCATCGGTCTAACCCAGTATGACAACGCTTATGTTCTTATACCCATATAAAGGCCAACACTTGGATGTATAAATTGCATAATGCCATTTTTCATCTACTGGGTTTTCCCATGTGTATGTTTGTAAAGTGACTGCTCCCAATGCATATACTGGCAAATACAAGTGCACTCCTGCAAGTGTTGTAGAATTGGTTCTACGTCAGCAGGTCCTTTTCTAAAATACCATTGAGTGCGACCCAACCTGGATGGCTCAATTCTGATCTCTATGTTCAATGTAAAATGGGGCTTTATGCTTACACTTTGCATGCTGTGCATTGGGGTATTGCAAATTGATTTGCATGCTGCATATGTTTGTGGCACTCAGTTCCCTGGAAACAAATTGGCATATATGACATGTTCTGACGCCAGTTGAACAAGTGCATGGAACAAGTACAATGGAAAGCAATTCTGAGCTGGTAGTGACAGTCTGATTAATCCAGCTGCAAAGACAGAAGATAGATAATGAATCAGAAAGTGCAGAACATATTTACACAGTCACTCTTTGCCTTTAAGGTTAAACCAACTCTGAGCTTGACTTCCATAAACCTTCTACTGTTGTTCTCATTTCTAGATCACAAGGGTCTCTTCTGAGCGAATACTCTTTATTATATTATATGCTACAGAGATTGTCTAACTCACTTATAATGCATAATAAAATTGGCATTACTGTATTAGCTCTTACAGCAGGGGCATCCAACCTTGGCCCTCACCAGGTCGGGTTTTCAGGATTTCCTAAATGAATCTGCATGAGATCTATTTGCCAACAATGGAAGAAGTGTATGCAAATAGATCTCATGCAGATTCATTTAGAAAATCCTGAAAACCGACTGGATTGTGTCGTTCAAGGACTGAAGGACAACCCCATCTTACCGTGACACAGCATCATTCCTATATATGCTATGCTTAAATGGTCACAGATAGATATTTTGTTAACAATCTCTATTTGCACATTGCTTTCTTTAAAAAAAAAAAAAGTGTAATAATGTACGTTTTTTGCAACACACCACAGCTGGAACACTCTTTGATCCTTATCTGAGGAGACCAGTATCAGGATTCCAAGGAAACTTCCAAAAGGAGACTGGGAAGAAGATCATTGTCATTACAAATTATTGCTGGGTTTTACTAAACCATGGAAGAGCTTCATACCGCATGGTGGCGAGGTAAATGCTCTGACGCTCATAGGAATTGAATGAGCATTGGAGCATTTACCTCACCGGCCCACAGTAAGAAGCTCTTCCGTGGTTTAGTAAAAGAAGCCCCATGTAATCAATGCTAATAAGTATTGGATAAACTGGCCCTAAGAAGTGACATCAAAGGACGAGCCGCTCACCCTGATTAGAAATTGTATCAGCAAGAATATGGATTGATAGCTCTTTGAAGAGCTTTCTTTTTAAAGACGCTTTCAATCTATAATCACATCAAATGATTATCTTCTTTTTTATTTTCCCCTTCCTATTGTTCTTACCATTCATGTCTTCTTTTCTAATAAATAATATTGTAGTTCTGCCCTCCATTCCTTATGTAACTGTTAGTTTTTATGTCAATTTGTCAAATCTTTGTAACTTACTGTGAATACTGGTATATGTGGGGGGGGGGGAGGTTATTATGTAAATCGCTTAGTAAAATAAATAGGCGATTCAATAAGTTAAAATAAAACTTGAAACTTGTAAAGTCTGTTATATTAAGAGTCTAAGGCCCCCTTTAATAAAGCAGCAAAAGTCCCGAAGCCCTTTAAATCCCTATGGGCTTTGGAACATTTAGAGCAGGGGTATCCAACCTTTTGGCTTCTCTAGGCCGCATTGGCCGGAAAAAATGTTTCTGGGGCCGCTCAAACGCTGCAGCAACACAGAGGAGGGAGCCAGCAAGACGGTAAACACCCGGGGGCAGCAGAGGAAAAGACTGCATCACCCTCGACCAGGGCCGCACAAAATACTTCACAGGGCCGCAGGTAGAACATCCCTGAAGAGGGACATTCTCTAACCAGAACCTAAATTAATTAGCAAACGCCATTTGAAACAGCGATTAACATGACATTTTAAGTGCATACTGGTGTCTTAACAAAAGGCACCGGAATCGCACTCCGGAAGCTCCTACTGACACTTAACGCCACTGTAGGCCTTCACCTTCCTTTGCCAGAGACACGATTCTCTAACTGGTGCCACCGCTTGATTGGCACGCGGTCGGTGGCGGCTTTTAAGGCAGCCGCCGACAATGGTTCTGGGTACAAAATCCGGGCCTTACTGCGCTGGCCCACACCATAACACTTTGTAAAAGGGGATTGGGGGGGGGAAGCTAAATTCATTTGTACACTGGGTACTGTGACTTTGAAAATCAAAGTTCAGGGAATGACAGGCTAAAGAGAACGTGCAAAAAAAGAGAAATGAAACCATTAACCAGTGCCCAGTACAGAATAATATGTCAAATGGATTATTAAATAAATTCTCTCTTCAAATGAAGCCAATAGAAGCTGCAACATAATGGAATAATTGGATCAAATGCTGAAGAATATTTTCATATTTAGTGCGACGGTCAGGACATCTTGAATCATTTCCAACATCAAGCTAGCACAGAACATCATGTTGTCTGCCTGATAGCCCACAAATGAACATGAATTTAATAAGCGATATAGAACCAGACTTATGAGGAATTTTCTTACAACAAACAGATATCGTGGCATATTCTGTCAACCCTCAAAGCTTTCTTAGCAGCAGCAATTGGTGGGTATCTGAAAGAGCTGGACATTTGCTATATCACATACCTCATCAACTCCTCCTTTTACAAAACTGCGCAAGAGGTTTTTAGCGCCGGCCGGCACGCTGAATGCGCTGGACTGCTCCGATGCTCATAGGAGCTCTGTGACAAGCAGAGCAGTGCAGAGCATTGAGCGTGCCCGCCGGCGCCAAAATCCTCTTGCGCGGTTTTGTAAAAGAGGGGGCAAATTCTTAGGCTTCCTTTTTTGCCTAGTTCTTTCTTGATTTGTCATGTGGTGGATGATTTTATAACAGGGCCTATTTCATAAATATGAGGGAGGGCGTTTTTGATGTGACATTGAGACGTTTTGCTCAAAACATCTCAATCCATCTAGCGCATTGCCATAATTGGACCAGAAAAGCATCTAGACAAATAAATACATTTCTGGTTTGATTATGGCTTTGTGCTAAATGTTTTCAGACTGAACACATCCATCTGTAAGTACCATGTTCAAATAAAAATCGTTTCAGGGAAAACCAGAGTAAAACAAGCCATAGGGAGATTTGTCTGGTACCATTCATAGTGATTGGTCACAGATAAGAACAAATATTTCAGCAGTGCATAATGGTCAGTGCAGTGGAATTTACATAAAGGGACCCAGGTATAAATCCCACCTAAACCCCTTCATATTGTATGGTGAGCAATCCAGGAACAGAGAAAAACTTACTGTAACTAAAAGTCCACCCCTACAATAGCCCTCAGGCCTGCAGGTCACTTTTATATCAAGTTTTATTTCAGTTTGATATACAGCTTAAAAATTATCCTAAACGGTTCACATGCAAACATAATGTAAAAATTAATTTAAAACAGGGAGACTAACATAGACAATTAAGATAATGAGGGGGACAAACACAGGATACAAGAGGAAAACAGCCAGGATTACATCATGACATTAAAAATAATTGATAGGGAAAAGGAAAAAATGGAAGGGAGTGCGACTAAAACTGAAATCAGGATCCTAATTTATACCCCAAACGCATCTTTAAAAAGGGAGGTTTTGAGGCTTGCTTTAAATTTGGCGATATTTGTTTCTTGTCTCATATTTGAAGGGAGGGAGTTCCACAGTGTGGGTACTATGACCGAAAAGATTGTTTTGCGAGTTGTGTTGTAGACTATCTGGCAAATAGAAGGAATTGCAAGAAGATTTTGTTGCGTCGATCAAAGAGCTCTGGAAGGTACAGGAGGCAGAGGAGGAGCAGAATGTGTGGTGCAGTGGTTAGAGCTACAGTCTCAGCACCCTGAGGTTGTGGGTTCAAATCTCACACTTCTCCTTCTGACCCTGGGTAAGTCACCTAATCCCACATTGCCCCACATATATTAGATAGAGTATGAACCCACCTGCGACAGATAGGGAAAATGATTGAGTACCTGAATGTAAATAACTCAGCAAGGGATTGGGACTTGTATACCAACTTTTTGTAGTTATAAAACCACACTCAAAGTGGTTTACATTTTCTCTCTCTGTCCCAGTGAGCTCACATTCTATCTAATGTATCTGGGGTGGTGGAGGATTAAATGACTTACCTAGAATCACAAGGAGCAGCACAGGGTTTGAACCTACAACCTCAGGATGCTGAAGCTATAGCTCTAACCACTGCACCACACTCTCCACTTAGGTTATAAGTGGTATATAAATACTAAAAATAAATATATATTTATATGTTCTAAGAGAGCTCATATGTTTGTACTGAAATGAAAGAGTTAAAGTGGATACCTGGAATGCACTTCCAGATGGTGTCATAGGACAGAGTACTTTACAGGGTTTCAAAGAGAAATTGGATATATTCTTGAAAGAAGAAATTATTGAGGTGATATAGGATGAAGAAGGGTACAGTTAGAAGGATATAGATAAGGTAGAAAAAAAAAAAAAGGTTTGAAGGGATAGAGGGGTACATATAGAAGACTACTACGCAGGTCCTAGACCTGATGGGCCGCCGCGTGAGCGGACTGCTGGGCACGATGGACCTCTGGTCTGACCCAGCAGAGGCATTGCTTATGTTCTTATGGAAATTAAACCTGTGTCCCGTTCGTCACTAGCCACTAAGCCACTCCGTCCACTTGCTTGCTATTTTTGTTCAGGATGGCCGTTTCTGGAGGTGTCATAGAGCCTGCTATCTATTGCTGCTGTCACATTTTTGAGTGATGGGAGGGTGTCGGTGATTACTGGGGATTACATTGGGACCAAGCCTTCATCCCTCCAGTGGTCAGCTGGTCAGTTAGGGTAGCCTATTCTGACTTCATTGTGACTGAAACAAGTACTTCTTTTCTGTCCTAGTCTCCTTTTTTCTGTTCCGTTATCTTGGAAAACACCCAAATTGTAAGCCTGTCCACATAGTGGCCAACCAAATTTCGATTTCATTGATAGCACCGAAACTCACCCAAAAACCTTTTTCAGACCCGTTTCAGTTTTGTCTGAAAGGCTATGGGTATGGTTTTGGTTTCAGCTGAAACTGAGCTGAGTTTTCGGTGGAAGCTGGATATTTGTGCTTTGTCCTCCTCCCGCCCTCCTCTTAACATTTGCCTCACTCCCCTGTCCACTATATGTGCGCCCCTCAGACCTATCTTACAATCCCTGGTAATGTAGGCCCACCCCCAGGCCTGTCCAGTTCCACCCATCCCCACCCCATCATGCCCCAGGCCTGGCATGTTCAGAGGACCGTCGCTGCCGGCATTTCTGGTCTCAAAGAATGGTGGTGTAATCTGATTGCATGTAATGCAGTTATAATCTTGCATAGAGTGGCATAAGGTGAGGGGGGTCCACCCTGACTGCCATTTTTGTGGGGAGGGGGGTGCCATTGCCTTCGCCTCTTCTCCTCTCTGACCCCCCCACCCCCACCCCACACATACCTCTTTAAATGTTCGCTGGCACGAGCAGCATCTTCTATCTGATGCTTGAAATGGTGGCAGCACCCTTGTGATATCACATCCCGTGGCAGGACCAAGACGCGATGTCAGAAGAGAGCTCACACCGGCGCGAACAGCGGGTGGCAGATTGCTGCACGCGCTGGCTAGCATTTCAAAAGATATGTGGGGACGGGGGAGGGGGGCACTCACGCAGCAGGGAAGAGTGGGAGGACGCATGGCATGGCGATGCAGGCCACCATTACCGCAGGCGCCAAGCTCCCTCGCTACGCCACTGCTTGCATAATAATTTATATGGCAAATACAGTGTTCCAAATAAATGCTTCTCATATAAAATTTTAGCAGGAATCTACCGGTATGTCTGTAAATTTGGGATAAACTCCATGGGAATTAGCCTCTCTGTAGAGATATGCACAGCTCTCACTCCAAATATAGTGCAGTCAGCCTTTGTAAAGCATCGTGGCTTTTAGTTTCAGTTTTTATTAGCTGCGGTCTAAAAGACAGGTCGTCCAAGTGCCGATAATCGAAACGGCTTTTTAGACATATCCAGGGACATTTTAGGCTTCTAAATGCTGCTGTGTGCCCAGAGCTGAAAGGGGCGTTTTTGGAGGAGTGGTGAGGGCGGGATTTGGGTGTGACGTGGGCCGACCTACACCTAGTCGTACTATAGGGATAATCGAAAGTTTTACGAAGTTGCCTGGACGGAACTTATACATTGTGACTTAGGCGATCTAAAACCAGGTCTAAGTGCCCAGAAGGTATCCAAAGTGGCCAAATAACTACTGTAGACTGAGTCAAAAATAATAGGGAGTGAGGAAAATGCTCTCAAAAATATACAGAAGTGAGAGGTCAAAGTCAATGACAAAAATATAACAAGAAACAAGACTTCTCATGTAATGAACAATTAGAAGAGATCGTTTCAACTTATGAACACAAGTTGTCATCCGATTCACACAAGCACCCATTTCTCTGGCATTTGAAGTCTAATATTTCTTCTTTGGGTTCCTTGAAACAGACCCTCGAAACATGGCCCATGTCGGGACCTGCTAATTCGTTTTAAAGCTAAGTGGAGGGGTTGTTTTCTCCTCTCATTGCCATTGAGAACAAAGTTATTAATCAGTAGAGCATGTAGCCTCACTTACTATCTTTCACATCAAAGTCATACACAGTGATGGGACGGTGGGTTCGACTATAGGAGCTACGGCTCTTGGTCGGATTACACAAATCTGAGTGTATGTGAAAAATTGCATTATATTTTCAACATTTATATTCAAGCCTTATTATTTGATTTATATATTGAGAAGTCTTGTTTCTAGTTATATTTTTTTTTCAAATAACTACTGTAGACATAAAGTACAGACCCCCACACACTCCTCCAGTGATCACTGACACGCACACATCGCCATAAAAATCAGAATAAAAACCTGTCTCTGGAACATCAGCACCTGCTATAGGAAAGCCTAGTAGAGCTGCACAGAGATCTCTTAAGTAGCCTGGGTGGTGGTCTAGTAAACCATAGAGAGGAGGACCCAGGCCCATAAGCCACTCTAACCACT
This sequence comes from Geotrypetes seraphini, assembly GCF_902459505.1. Lineage (NCBI taxonomy): Eukaryota > Metazoa > Chordata > Amphibia > Gymnophiona > Dermophiidae > Geotrypetes > Geotrypetes seraphini. The sequence goes on along the minus strand of NC_047094.1, from coordinate 103,951,904 downwards.
ACATTCATGGTAGAAAATATGAGCCCACCAAAAAAATCCAAAACTCTACTGTACTGTCATATAGGTGCCACCTGTAGCCATAAGGGTTTTGGGGTTGTAGACAGATGGGTATACAGTGTTCATCCGGTCATTCGCATTCTGCGGTTCATGGTCCCGGTCATTCACGATATTTGAGACCGCAAACCGCAGACCAGGAGAGGACAGCAGGAGAGAGCAGCCGGAGCACTGGCGAGTGAAGGAAATCACTCACTGTATGCTCCGACCGCCTCTTCCTGCACTAAAGTCGGACCTCACCAATCAGGAGCTGCGTGTCAAAGCAGCTCCTGATTGGTGAGGCCTGACTTTAGTGCAGGAAGAGGTGGTCGAAGCATACAGCGAGTGATTTCCTTCACTCGCCGGTGCTCCGGCTGCTCTCTCGCTGCCCTCGCCAGTCTCCCCCATGAAAAACCATATTCGCGGTTTTTCAAGATTTGCAGGGGTTCCTGGAACAGAACCCCTGTGAATATCGGGGGGAGTACTGTAATGGGTTTTGGGGGTGTTTTGTGGGGGCTCACATGGGAGCCCCTTGTGGGGGTTCTGGTGAGAGGTTTATGTGGCACCCTTTTTGTAAAGTTCACAGCAGTTCTCTATAAGGTGCCCCGCTCAGGGCAGGATTAATTCTTCGAGGGCCTCTAGGCACACAAGTCCACTGAGCCCCCCTGCCCCGCCCCCCTTCCCCACCTCTGCCACACCCTCATTTATTTACCCATTTTCTTATTTACTTCTTTATTTCCACTTTATTTCTTTTATTTTAAAATTCAAAACAAATAACAAAGATTACCATACCAGTGCCAGTGTACAGTTTTTCTTCTATGCAACCTCCAAACATCTCTGACCAAATCCCCCCTTCCTTCCTAGAGGAAGAGATCTTCAGCTGGCAGGGCTTTGGGAAGCCCACTAATTTATATTTTGTATTTGGGTAGGAGGCATGAGGCATGGCGGGAAGAAAATTTAGTGCCTGCCATTTTATTGGAGTAATACATTTCTCAATTAGCTTTCAGAGGTTAAAACCTTTTTCTTCAGGTCAGTAAACTATATGCTGTTACAGTGTCCCTGTCCTGACCTGAGAAAAGGAGTTTTGGTCTCTGAATTAGTAAATAAATTTTTTAAAATTAGTCCAATAAAAAGGATCACCTTATTTCCATTTTCTGTTAATAAACTATTATCAACACAGCTACAATAATATTTTATCCTAAAGCAAAAACAAATAAATAAAACAATTAGAATTTTTTTCTACCTTTGTTGTCTGGTTTCTGCTTTCCTCATCTTCTCATCATTTTTGTCCTTCCATCCACTGTCTGCCCTCTCTCTGACTCTTCCATATGGCATCTGCTCTCTTTCTATGCCTCTTCCAGAAACTGTTTGCCGCTCCCTTCCATTTCTCCCTCCCCAATTGGTCTGGCATCCATCTACTTCTCTACGCTCCCCCCATGATGTGGCATCTGTCTTCCTCCCTTCTATCTCTCCCTCCCTCCCAGAAGATTTTAACATCTCTCTCCTCCTTTCCTCCTGTCAGATCTGGTAATTGTCTCCTTCCTCCTTTCCTCCTCCCAGGTCTGGTATCTGTCTCTTCTCATTCACCCAATACTCTGGCATCTCTCCTCTCCCTTCCTCCTTTTCTTCCTTGGTCTTCCTTCTCTGTCTAAATTATTTCTTACTATTCAGTCCTCAATTTCCATCTTTCATTGTTTCTAACTAAAGCTTGCCACCTCTTTCCCTCACCCCTTCCAGTATCTAACTCTATCCTCTTCCAGCATGTTCCCTTTTTTCTTTCTCCTCCACACTTCCTTTCAACGCATCTGCTCCCCTCTTACCCCACTTCCATTCAGCATTTGTCCCCCTAAACCTAAAGTGCCGCTTAACCTCTTTCTCTTATCGGACCATTTCCCTCCCTTCCCCTCACTTTCTCAATTGTAGCTCCTGTTCCCTCTCTGCAAGCCTTTCTTCTGAGCTGGTGGAAGTAGCCTCAAAATGGGTGCTGGACTTCATGGTTTCCTGCCTATGCCTGAAGATGGATCCGGGCCCGGCAAGACGGCAGCAGCAACCCTTCCCTTGCAACTTCCCAAGCGGTGCTGCTGCGGCTCCAAGGCTGCCCTCTGACATGAGCAACCCATGCAGAAATAGGAAGTTGCATCAGAGAGGAAGCTATTGGATGAGCACCTCTTGCAGGAACGGTTGCCGTAACTTGCCGCCGCTGCCGGGGGGGGGGGGGGCGCTGCTGATTTTTCCCAGGAGGGGGACCTGATGCTACCGATCTTTCCTGGGGGGGCCTGGCGCTGCCAATCTTTCCGGGGGGCCCGGTGCTGCTGATCTTTCCTGGGGGAGCCCAGTGCTGCTGGGCCCCCCTGACAACTTCGGGCCCTAGGCACGTGCCTCTTGGTCCTATTCATTAATTCCGCCCTAGCCCCACTGCTCTGTTGCCATGTCTGGGTAGCTAGTCCATCACATTGCTAGCCCCTCCCATGTCCAAAATGTCTTGCTCTGGGCATTTAGGAGTAGGACAAATTGTTGGACGAGAATGTGGTATAAAGAGAGACGTAGTGGCGGTCTGGACGATCAAACGCCTGGATGTATAGATGGACAATTTTCAAAAAAAGTATACTTTAGATGTATTTTTCGAGAATGGACATTTGTGCCCTGCCTACTTCGGGAAATTAGCGCTCCACGTCCAAATCGGACGTAGACATATGTTTTGATTATACCCCTCTATTTATTAAATATCTCAGAAGCAACTTGCATCACTTTTCCACATAATCACCCTGCTTTAAGATACATTTTTTTCCCAGCATCCTACTAACTTCTTAATATAATCAGGAAAGAATGTTTTTGTATGAGTGTGAAAATATGGTAGTGCGGGGTTCAAGGAAGGTTTGGATAGGTTCCTGGAGGATAAGGGGATTGAGGGGTACAGATAGAACTAGAGGTAGGTTATAGAGGTGGTCGGAAATCACTTCACAGGTCACAGACCTGATGGGCCAACACGGGAGCGGACCGCTGGGTGGGATGGACCTCTGGTCTGACCCAGTGGAGGCAACTTCTTATGTTCTTACCATGTTACTTGCCATCATAAAGTCAGATGAATTAACCCTACACCTTACCAGCAATCAAAGTAGTTGCTTCAAAATTGGAGTCGCAACTCGATTCCTCCCTGCCAAAACATGAGCTGCTGCATTCTGAATTCACTGCAGCACTTTGATTTTACATTTTGCCTTGCCCAAATATAGCACGTTGCAGTAATCAACTTTACAGAGTACTGGACTCTGCAATATAAGGCCAGATTCAAGTGGCGTGCCTAGGGTATGTGACACCTGGGGCCCATCATTTTTTGACAACCCCCGATCATTTTTTGACAAACCCCCCCATGTAAAAAAATATTTTTAGTAATAACCCTTGCTTTACCTTCTGTCAAGCTGAAAAAACTGCTGGCCTCGGCAGTGATTCAGCTACGTCGCCTGCGGAGCCCCTTCTTGCTTTCCGTCTGCCTCTGCCGCGATCCACCAGGGCGGTAACAGGAAGTTGCGTCGTTGGAAGGCGTGGAAAGCAAGAAGGGGAGCCGCGGGCGACGTAGCAGAATCATTGCCGAGGCAGTTTTTTTCAGCTTGACGGAAGGTAAAGGGACATCGGGCCAGATGAGAAGGCTGGGAACACCCCCCTCATAGCTGACACCTGGGGCGGTCCGCCTGCCCCCTCCCCTTGATACGCAACTGCCAGTTTCTCAATGCAGTGCTTTAAGTGAGGCGATGTTAGACGCTCTACCGCCGCCTAACTTAAACAGTTTAATTGGATTTAAGTGGTGTGATAATTGGTTGCGCCATTAAAACCCAATTAAATGCTAATTTTGAAAAAGTCCCCGCTATGTGGCCTACTTGACTGGTGTCTTGGTTCGTAGCACCTACCAGCATCTAGCGATGCTGAAGGTCAGTAGTAGGCATGGTTAGGGGCGATGCCAGCCTTCAGCATCACTAGACGATGCTGACTGTGATTCACGAAGGACCCTAGGTGCCTGAAATGTAGGCCTGTGACACCCTGGCATATATTTACAGAGCCTAAGGTCCTTGCTAGGCGCCCGTATGCCCGATTCTATACACAGCGCCCATCAGAGGTTGACACGCGGCAAGCGTCCATATGCTATGTATATGTTGTGGCAGGCGCCACATATAGAATTAGCCTCATAGAGTGAAAGTCATATTGTGAAACTAGTGGTTTTAACCTCTTCGGCATAAATAATTTTAAAAAGGATGACTGCGCATTCATAGTCAAATGGGAGCCTAAAACTAGCAGGTTTAGAGGAAGAATAAAGTTTTAATATCACTTTGATTTACTAACTTATCCAAAATACATCCGAAGGATAAGGCAAAACCCCTGACACTACGTATCGGTCATACAGCCTCGTTGGAAACCCAAAAGTGGGAGAAAAAAGGCCTCAGTTAAGCTTCATCTGGCCATAAAAAAAAAAACCCTTCCAGTCAGAAATGTTTTTCAAACTGCTTTTACTTTTAAGGTCTCCAAATCTGCTATTCCATAGTGCTAGAATTAGCATCTGAAATAGAAACCAAACACTTGGCTTGCTTTTTGGATTTGGTCTGTCCGTCGGCACTTCCCCAACCGATGGAACTTCGGCAACGTTTCCAACAGCCAAAGAACTGATAATCCAAGCAATCAGCAGAGATCCAACAGGGTCATCCCCTTTTCGCCCACCAGCTTCTTCAGGAATCTCCTGCCATAGTCTACTCAGATATCAGACAGCACAATGTCAAAACAAAAGCAAAATACAAACCCCCCCCCAAAAATAAAAAAATAAACAACAATGCAGCTGCAAACGTGGCTTCAGAGCGGCCTAATATCTAATATCACTAATATCACTCCCAACAGCCGCAAAGCTCTCTCTCCATAGGGACCACAAAATCTCTCAATCTCGCCTCTATAAACCAAACCTTTTCATCCTACTTTCTTACAAGCATAACTTGTGTTTTAGCAACATTCAAAGCCAGTTTGTTCTCATTCATCCACTGACCGACTTCATTCACACATTCATTTAACCCTCTACCAAATTTCTCATCCTATCCATTCACAGGAGATAAAAGGAAAGAAAAAAAAAATTTGATGGCAGTCGTTATGAGTTTCTTAATCTAAGCAGAACATTAATCCCCTCTAAGCGCCAAGCTTTTTATCGGGCGCTAAACACGTGCTAAACGCTATCCTATGGACGTGTTAGCGGTTAGCGCGGGCGTTGATTCGGCGTGTGCTAAATCTGCGCTAATACGCGTTTAGCACGCCTTTGTAAAAGAGGGCCTAGGCAAAACGTCTGAGGGATTATTTTGTGGCAAAACACATGGATAAATAGTTAAACAACGGAAATCAAGGACACTAATAGTAATGAAAAAAGGCCATATTTATTTATTCTAAAATGTATAGCCTGCAACATCGTGTTATTCTATCAAGCTAAAAACATGGCATTAGATGTTCTGTGATAAATTTTCACAGGTCTGAGTTTCACAACAAACGATTACTCAAATATTCTTTATAATTATTCTATTGTATAAATGCACTGGCTTTGAACAGCAGTCAAGGTTGGTTACATTCAGAAATAAATACTTACAGCTGCAGTAAAGCTGAAAAACATTTTTTATTGCAAAAACAGTGTTTAAAGTGTCTTCATGATGGCTGGAGAATTTGTAGAGTGTAAATCAGGGGTGTCCAACCTTTTGGCTTCCCTGGGCCGCATTGGCCGGAAAAAATGTTTCTGAGGCCGCACAAAAGCGCAAACGCTGCAGCAAGACAGAAGAAGGAGCCGGCAAGATGGTAAACACCCTGGGGCAGCAGAGGAAAACACCGCATCGCCCTCGACCGGGGCCGCACAAAATACTTCACGGTGCCGCTTGCAGCCCTCGGGCCGCAGGTTGGACACCCCTGGTGTAAATCCTCTCTAAGGACCAACAGGAAAAGTGTCACATAGAAGTTCTCTTATAAAGGGCCCTCTTGAAAGATCTCTATTACTACTTCTACTTATCACTTATATAGCGCTGAAAGACGTACACAGCGCTGTACATTTTGACATTTATAGGCAGTCCCCGCTCGGAAGAGCTTACAATCTAACTTGGACAGACAGACATGACATATAGGGTTGGGGATGCTGAACCCAAGGTGAGAAGAGTTAGGAGTCAAAAACACTCTCGAATAGGGCCTTGAACACTGCCAGAGACGGAGCCCACCGTTGAAATTCGGGTAGCTTGTTCCAAGCATACAGCGCAGCAAGGTAGAAGGGACGGAGTCCGGAGTTGGCAGCCGAAGAGAAGGGCACAAAAAGGAGGTACATAACATAGAGGGAGATAAGTGAGAAGAGATAGTGAGGGGCAGCTGAGTGAGTGCATTTGTAGGTAAATAAGAGGAGTTTGAATTGTATTACCTGAGTGACAGTCTTGTAAAACCTTCCAAAAGTCCAACTGTTATCTCAACCCAAAAAAGCTGCTGGAGATTTGCATTTAACTGATCACCCACTGAGGAGCTAGGGTGATGACAGGCACAACAGGAAGTCTTCATGGCTTCCCATAGATTTGTGAGTTTTTAGAGAGTAGCCCCTTTTTAAAGCAGGTTTCTTTGGATCAGCTGCAAATGGTATTACGCTTGGCACAGCTATTTTGTGAAACAGGACCACTGTTGGGTGGAGTTTGAATTTGCTACCACGAAGAAGATGAAAAGCTGAGTTTCTTGCTGTGTAGACAATTATTTTTTAAGACTCCATATTTGAATGAAACTCTTATTTGTGAATTTTTCGCCTTCAACCTATTGCCCACGGATTTTGTGCAGTGATTGGGGAGGTGGGGGGGATTATTTAGTTATTTATTTTTAGTATTTATATACCACTTATAACCTAAGTAGTTTACATTAAGGTACTCAAGCATTTTTCCCTATCTGTCCTGGTGGGCTTACAGTCTTATCTAATGTACCTGGGACAACGGGGGATTAATTGACTTGCCCAGGCAAGAAGCAGCAAGGGATTTGAACCCACAACCTCAGGATGCTAAGACTGTAGCTCTAACCACTGCACCACACATTCTGCTCCTCTTCTGCCTCCTGTACCTTCCAGAGCTCTTCGATCGGCACAACAAAATCTTCTTTCAATTCCTTCTATTTGCCAGATAGTCTATAACACGACTTGCAAAACAATCTTTTCGGTCATAGCACCCACACTGTGGAACTCCCTCCCTTCAAATATGAGACAAGAAATGAATATCGTCAAATTTAAAGCAAGCCTCAAAACCTCTCTTTTTAAAGATGCCTGGGACAATGGGGGATTAATTGACTTACCCTTCTCAAAAATAGTTCATAAACTTAATCCAAATCATTCAGAGGTGTTATTCTGCTCTAACATACTCCTTAAACACCTTAATTACTTTAAATATTATTAAAGCCTCAGATCCCCGTGTGTTGTAGGCAATCCTTAAATTCTTGCCTGCAAATGTAGGGTGTAATTGGACAATGGACCGGTGCTCTTGTAGGATCTGTGCTATTTCTCCCACTCCTCCAAAAGTGAGCACACAGGTTGGACTCCACAGGTTGGATCCACAGGTCCACAGGTTGGACTCCACAGGTTGGATCCTACGAGAGCACTGGTCCATTGTCCATTGTCCAATTACACCCTACATTTGCTCAACGTTGGCAAAAGGACTAGCAGAGACAGCAGGATTGAGTGATTAACGATTCTCACTGCAAAGGTTTCAACACACCCTGCCCGGGATTTGAAAGTTAAGTCCTAGTTTTTTGAAGAACTTTAAGCAAAATAGATACCAGTTAAAGAAAGGGCAGGAGAGGGAGCAGGAGCCAGTGAGGTCAATTCCCTTTCTAGTGTGTTTGTTAAAGTCTACAACATGCGGGGATCTGAGGCTCTGCCCCTTTAATAATATTTAAAGTAATTAAGGTGTTGAAGGAGTGTGTTAGAGCAGAATAACACCTCTGAATGATTTGGATTAAGTTTATGAACTATTTATGAGAAGGGTATTTTGCATAGGGGATTCTTTCTCATATTGGGGATTAATTGATTTACCCAGGGTCACAAGGAGCAGCAAGGGATTTGAACCCATAACCTCGGGGTGCTGAGGCTGTAGCTCTAACCACAATGCCACACACACACTCCCAGAGTTTAGACTGATAACTGTAGCAACTCCTTTATGTGACACTTTGGCCCTGCTTCTATAAATGGCGCATAGCTCTTAGGTGCCATTCGGCACAGTATCAATCAACCTCTAGGCATAACTTATAGAAATCGCGCCCAGCAGCACCTAACTCAACTTAGACGCTAGTAGGCTTCATATTGTTAGGTGCCATTATATTAGGCCAGGGTTTTCCTATACCTAGACTTAAGTCAAACTACGCCTATTCTCCTCCTTAACCACACCTACTTTTCAGGTGGGTGTGGAAAGACGTAGTTAGGTACCTCGGTGTAAGCATTGGTAAGAACCGTACTGAATTCCATGCACAACTTTAATTAATGTTTTTAAATCTTTTAAAATTAGCTTTTAAAGGTGTTTTCAATTAAAACGACAATTAAACTCATTAAAAAATTTTGGTTTGCTTGTAGGATTTGGCTAGGCACTGCTTGGCACCACTGATCTAGCTGCCACTTATAGAATCAGGGCCTTTGTGTATTGAATTCTTTCAGAAGCAAGGCCTCCAAAGTCCTTTTTTTCTCCACACCAGCACACGCACTACGCTCGAGCCCAAACCTCCTGCTGGAAATAGCTTCCTTCAGAGACATCAAATACAAAAGCATCAAGAAAAGAATGTTCTCAGTGACGGCTCCAAGGCGGTAGAATTGTTTTAGTTGATATTTGCCAATCAGTTCGTGGACATGGTCAACAGTTTCAGGAGCTGACGCTGTTTGAGGCCTCCCAGACCTTGCTGCATCTTCAGTCTCAAAATCTCCATGCTGAAAGTTTGCACACCACTTCTTCACTGTGGGGTATAATAGGCATTTGCCACTCAATGTTTGCATGATACATTCATGGATTTCCTTTGTAATTTTCTTCTGCAGGCTCTGAGTTCCATACATGAAAATTCCACATTTTTCGTTGCAATGGTTCAATCAATGATCTGAAACAATGTCAAAACATAGCATTATGATTCTGTAAATTGGTACTTTGCAAAATAAAATAACACTCTTTTCAGCTACAGTGGCAAAATAATTCTCAGAACTAATTGGAATAGGCTGATTTCCACCCCCACCCAAGTCATTTCTCTAAATTATGGATAACACAGTCTCACAGAACTTGCTCACTGTTCCTTCTCTGAGGCACATTAATACCATGCAGACTAATATCTTCTCAGTAACTGCCCCATCTCTCTGGAATGCCCTGTCCAATTATTTAAGAGAAGGAATGCCACTAAATAATTTCAAGTCCAAACTAAAATCTTTCCTCTTTGGTGATGCTTTTGGACTTTAACGGTCCTTCTAAGGACTAAATCAACCAAATGAAACAAAACCTGTGTCTTTCTCCCCACCTATTGTTTTCTCCTTGTATGGCCTTCACTTTCAAGATTGTAGTATTTCCCTTTTCCCTTTGGTTCCAGTTCGTCCCATGTAATAAGTTTGTTAGTTAACCAAAATCTATTACCTGCACTCCTGTGCTCGAGCTGCTGAACATCTTTGGCTTAAATCCCGCACGCTTGAGCACTTTGTCCATTTCAAATTCATGCTGATGTCCTTCTAGTCTACCTTCTTGCTTGCCAAACAGGACTACTACAACCATTTAACTAATTCTCTTAGTGCCAACCCTCATCATCTCTTTGCCATTCTCAACTCTCTACTCAAAGTGCCCCCGCCTTCCATCCCCTCTTCACTCTCCCCCCAGATAATGGCAGAGTTCTTTCACAACAAGATTCACAAGATCCACCTTGAATTCTCAATAATGTTGCCTAACCCACCGCCCATTCCAGCTGTCCACTCTGTCAACCTCCCTTCAACAACCCTTATGACCCTTTCTTCCTTTTCTGAACTTACAGAAGAGGAAACGTCTCACCTTCTGTCCTCCTCCATACCCACCACCTATTCCTCTGATCCAATTTCTACCTGCCTACTTGGATCCATCGCTCCCGCTGTAATCCCTCCCATCAGTCACGTCTTCAACCTTTCGCTCTCCACTGCTACAGTTCCTGATATCTTCAAACATGCTCGCTAGACCCTACGTCCCCTTCCAACTACCGCCCTATCTCCCTCTTCTCCTTCCTATCCAAACTACTTGAATGTGCTGTTCACCACTGTTGCCTGGATTTCCTTTCTTCTCATAATATTCTTGACCCGCTTCAATCAGGCTTTCGCCCTCTCCACTCTACAGAAACTGCCCTTGCCAAAGTCTCTAACGACCTATTCCTGGCCAAATCCAATGGACTCTACTCTATCCTCATTCTTCTCAATCTGTCTGCTGCATTCAACATTGTTGTTCATCACCTCCTTTTCAACACGCTGTCCTTGCTGGGATTCCAGGGTTCTGCTCTCTCCTGGTTTTCTTCCTATCTCTCTCATCATACCTTCAGCGTATGTTATGATGGATCCTCCTCCGCCGCCATCCTGCTATCTATTGGCGTACCCCAAAGCTCCGTCCTGGGCCTTCTCCTCTTTTCCATATATACCCGCTCTCTTAGTACACTGATCTCCTCTCATAGTTTTCAATATCACCTCTATTCTGACGACTCCCAGATCTACCTCTCCACACCAGATATCTCTACAGGAGTTCAGGCCTGAATTTTAGCCTGCCTGTCCGACATTGCTGCTTGGATGTCTTACTGCCATCTCAAACTGAATGTGGCTAAAACTGAACTCCTTATTTTTCTGCCTAAACTCCTCTTCCCCCTCTCGCCATTCTCTATTTCTGTGAATAACACTATCCTCCTCCCTGTATCGTCAGCTCGCAACCTTGGAGTGATCTTTGACTCCTCTCTCTCCTTCTCTGCTCAGATCCAACAAACCTCCAAATCCTGTCGCTTCCTCCTCTATAATATTACCAAAATCTGTCCTCTTCTCTCTAAACACAAAACGCTTGTCCATGCTATCATCACCTCACACTTAGACTACTGCAATGTACTTCTCTCGGGCCTCCTGTGCACCATCTCTCGCCTCTTCAATCCATTCAAAATTCTGCTGCATGACTCATATTCTGTGAGAGCTACTATTCTCACATTACCCCTCTCCTCAAGTCGCTTCGTTGGCTCCCCGTCCATTTCCGAATAGAGTTTAAAGTCTCTCCTCACTTATCTCCTTCTATGCCTCCCTCCCCCCCCTGTGATCTCCGCTCATTGGGCAAGCCCTTTTTTCTTGCGGCACCGTATGCCTGGAACAGGTTGCCTGAATCAATATGTCATGCTCCATCCCGGGCAGTGTTCAAATCCAAGCTAAAGGCCCACTTTTTCGAAACTGCTTTCAACTCTTAACTCCCACTCACTGTTGTCAGATATCTATACCCACTGTATCATTTCCTCTACCATAATCTCCCCAACCCTGTAATGTCCTGTCTAAATTAGATTGTAAGCTCTTCTGAGCAGGGACTGTCCATTGTATGTTAAAATGTGCAGCCCTGCGTACGACTTTTCAGTGCTATAGAAATAATAAATAGTAGTAGTAATAGTTCTTCCCTTTTCCCTTTCATTCCAATTCGTCCCATGTAATAAGTTTGTTAGCTAACCACATTTGTGATTGTTTTTTATTAATCTATGTTTTGTCCGATATTATTAATATTGTTTAAGTCAAACTTCAAGGTGGTGTACAGTAATAATAATAGGAGTTACTCCTTTTATTATTACTGTGCACTGCCTTGAAGTTTGATTAGGTGGTATATCAAATTTTAATTAACTTGGAAGGAGCATGGGCAGGTCAGGGGTCTTCCAAATATTTAGAGGCAATGTTATTGAATACTGGGGTTGCATACCAGGTTTCAGCAGATGGTAATACCTGGCACCCAAAATTGTGCACACGAATCCATACAAACCTCATCAACTTCTTTGACTGGGTAACAAAAAGACTGGACGAAGGAGATTCACTAGACATAGTGTACCTGGACTTCAGTAAAGCTTTTGACAGCGTCCCACACCGCAGACTGTTAAACAAGATGAAATCGATGGGGTTAGGAGAGACTCTGACGGCATGGGTCAATGATTGGCTGAGTGGCAGACTTCAGAGGGTGATGGTTAACGGTACTTTCTCTGAGACATCGGAGGTGACCAGCGGGGTGCCGCAGGGCTCGGTCTTGGGTCCACTCCTCTTCAACATATTCATAGGAGATCTGACTCAAGGGCTTCAAGGTAAAGTAACATTATTCGCCGACGACGCCAAACTATGTAATATGGTAAGCGAGGACAATCTACAAGATATTATGGCGCAGGACCTGCGTACATTGGAATGCTGGTCCTCAACCTGGCAGCTGGGCTTCAATGCTGGAAAGTGTAAGGTCATGCACCTGGGTAGCAGAAACCCATGCAGAACTTATACCTTGAACGGGGAGACCTTGACCAGCACTTCAGCAGAACGAGATTTAGGAGTAATCATTAGTGCAGACATGAAATCTGCCAATCAGGTGGAGAAGGCTTCCTCAAGGGCAAGACAGATGCTGGGTTGCATCCGTAGAAGTTTCGTCAGCAGAAAGCCTGCAGTCATAATGCCATTATACAGGACCATGGTGAGACCTCATCTGGAATACTGTGTGCAATTCTGGAGGCCACATTATCGCAAATACATGCAGAGGGTCGAGTCGGTCCAAAGGATGGCCACCAGAATGGTCTCAGGGCTTAAAGGTCTCTCGTACGAAGCAAGATTAAACAATTTGCAGCTCTACACTCTCGAGGAACGCAGGGAGAGGGGAGACATGATTGAGACGTTTAAATACGTCACCGGACGTATAGAAGTGGAAGATAACATTTTCCTTCTCAGAGGCCCCTCAACCACAAGGGGGCACCCGCTCAAACTCAAGGGCGGAAAATTTCACGGCGACACCAGGAAGTATTTCTTCACGGAGCGAGTGATTGATCAATGGAACAAGCTTCCAGTACAGGTAATCGAGGTCAACAGCGTGCCAGATTTTAAGAATAAATGGGACGCCCATGTGGGATCCCTAAGTGGGTCAGGGTAAAACATTGTATAGTATTAAGGGGAGGGTCTATAGAGTGGGCAGACTTGATGGGCCTTGGCCCTTTTCTGCCGTCATCTTTCTATGTTTCTATGTTTCTATACAATGCACTATTTTATAAAAGGCATTTTTTGACGACTATCACGCTTAAGGTGCCCAAATTTAGGCACCTAAGTGAAGCAGTGAGTTTTTTCTTTTTGAAGATTCTCATGCCTGAATATCTACAGCAAGGGAAGTATGCAATGTTGAATCAATATTAGCATATCTTTATTTATTAGCGCTGTTTAAGTGCTTACCCAAAAATTGCTTAAGGTAATGTTATTGCATTGCTCTACTGAGCCGTTGGAGAAATATGTTACTGCTTCAGATGATCTTGCCATCACCGCAAGCACATTTACTGTTCATTCTGCTGCCCCTCAATATCTCTCTTCTCTCTCCTTATACACCTCCCAGAGAACTCTGTTCCTCAGATAAGCCGCTCTTAGCAATACCCTTCTCCTCCACTGCCAATTCCAGATGTTCCTTTCATCTAGCTTGGAATAAATTACCCAAGTTTGTCCGCCAAGTCCCTTCCCTTGTTTAAAAGCTTGGAATAAATTACCCAAGTTTGTCCGCCAAGTCCCTTCCCTTGTTTAAAAGCAGACAGAAAACCCACCTTTTTGATTTATCCTTCAATCTATAACCCTACTCCCCACTGCCCACCAACCCAGTCAGCAGAATAACCATTTCCATGAACTATATCCATAACATCCTGTTTGGCTGTTTAGATTGTAAGCTCTTTCAGCAGGGACTGTCTTCTTTGTGACTCTGTACAGCACTGCGAATGTCTGATAGCGCTATAGAAATAATTCACAGTAGTAGTAATAGTGTGAAGAGTTTCAATTTTTGGGAGAGCTGAGATTGTGATGTCATAATGCCTCATTCCACCAATAAGAGCCAACTTCATCAGTGATGTAATAATGGCTTGATTGTCCTGTATTCCCCTCTGCCCACCAACCCAGCAAGCAAATTAACTATTCCCCTTAACTATATCCATGATACCCTGTTTGCCTGTCTTGTCTGTTTAGATTGTAAGCTCTTTCGAGCAGGGACTGTCTTATTTGTGACTCTGAACAACACTGCGTACATCTGATAGTGCTATAGAAATAATAGTAGTAGTAGGATCTTAAAATGCAATTAACAGCAACTCAAGGCACTGCAGAGAAAGTCTGAAAACATTATCAAACAACGGAAAAGAAACCTATGTGTGACAGTGTGACGCCAATTCATTTGCACTGTGGGAACAAGTTCACAGGGGAAGGAACAAAAGAAATGAATGCCAGAATCATGTCTCATGAATTGATTGTGCTTTCTGGAGTGGACGTGTGCCCCATGTGTAGTGAGATCCTGCTTTCCGACTAGTGTTCTCAGAAATTCTTCCAAGCATGGTGAGGAAAGAGCTTTGCAAAATCAGAACTCATCTTCTCAGATGTTGAAAAGCATGTTATGCCAAGACAGTCTGAACGAATCTCCCACTCATATAATGAGACAGCAATCAGTTTTGACAAAGGTAATTGTACTTTTAAAACAGAAGAGGTGTACTTGCAGATTTTTCATTATAATACTTTTTTTTTTTAACAAATCTTCACGAATTATTTTACTTCTTTTATTCAAGTATAAAATTTCTGGACGCTTAATAATAGTCTGATTTAATTGTAACAAGTAGAATATCTTACCGTATAATGAACAATTTTTATGCCATTCTTTCTCAATCACTTTAAAATCATTGCGCATCCTCTCATTTCGAGGCTGTAAGTTGTACTAGACTAGAGCACTGATCCCAGATTCTACTATACAACCATTTGGCCAAAAGGCCATTTGGCCTTTATCTGCCGTCATGTTTCTATGAGAAAGAGATGATGGTTACTGGGGATGGGCCGACTAGATGGGCCATTTGGCCTTTATCTGCCGTCATGTTTCTATGAGAAAGAGATGATGGTTACTGGGGATGGGCCGACTAGATGGGCCATTTGGCCTTTATCTGCCGTCATGTTTCTATGAGAAAGAGATGATGGTTACTGGGGATGGGCCGACTAGATGGGCCATTTGGCCTTTATCTGCCGTCATGTTTCTATGAGAAAGAGATGATGGTTACTGGGGATGGGCCGACTAGATGGGCCATTTGGCCTTTATCTGCCGTCATGTTTCTATGAGAAAGAGATGATGGTTACTGGGGATGGGCCGACTAGATGGGCCATTTGGCCTTTATCTGCCGTCATGTTTCTATGAAGGGTGATTCTATAAAGAGGCACCAAGAACATACATATTTAGAGCCTATTCAAAGAAATGTAGGCAAGCTTCTCTTTATTGAATACTAATGAAGAACCCGATAATGCAGTCATATGTTAGGTGCGATCATGTACATCAGCCATAATAATAATAATAATTTTATTTCTTATATGCTGCCAAAGCTGTAGTAGTTTGAGGCGGTTTACAACAAAGAAGGGCTGGACAATCAACAAATATAGGTACAATCTGCGAATATAGATACAAATTATAAAGGTGAGCAGGAAACAGGGGGGGGGGGGCTTAAGAGATCTTGGGAAACAAGAGGTCAGGCATAGAGGTCTTAGGTTACCAAACGTTTAAATAGGTTAGTTTTTAATAGTTTTCTGAAGTTTAAGTAGGATGAGGAGCGCGAGATAATACCCTGTTTCCCCGATGGTAAGACACTGTCTTATTTTTTTTGGAAGGCCAAAATATGCACTAGGGCTTATTTTCGGGGGGGATGCCTTATTTACATTTTTTTCTAAAAAGGGGGGGCTGTCTTATTTGACGGCTGAAGAATCGGTCGGCCGAAAAATCGTACCGTGTATGGCCAGCTTTATCCATCATACCATATATTGTACCATTTAATGTCCCCAATGTTCTCCATCAGGGAAACACAGTAAAGAGATTATTCTGTAGTGCAGCATCAGAGGGGACTTGACAATGTGAAACCATTGTTTATATACCGTATGCATTTTAAACAGGCTTTATATACAGTAAGTGGTATTGCTCACAGACAAAAGAAACCTGTCTGCGTGTCTCACTTTTGGATGTTCTGGCCGTGAACAAACTCCTGCAGTCTCCGTTAGGGAGGGATGAGGGAAGCTGCCTGTGTTTCCTTGCGCGGTGTCACGTGCGCGCGCTGCAGTCCTGTCACTTCCTCCTCTTCACTTCATGACGAGGCGCGGCACGCAGCCATGGAGGCAAATACGGTAGACGGAGGGACCACACGGAGTCACCCACCGTACCACCCGATTCGGGTAAGCGCAGGTATCGGTGGGTGGCTTATTTGCGGGGGGGTGCCTTATTTTACATTTTTTTCTAAAAAGGGGGGGCTGTCTTATTTGATGGCCCTGCCTTATCATCGGGGAAACAGGGTATTGCCCAGCCAATCATTTAGTTGCCCAGCTTGGAAGGCAAATGTTCTATTCAGGTATCTTTTGTAACGTCAGGCCTTTAGAGTTGGATGGCTAAACAGATGAGTTCTGCTTGTGGGTCTGGATGGACAATCTAAGATAAAATGGGGAACCAAGTATAAGGGGGCCGAACCAAGAATGGCTTTGAAACAGAGACAGGCAAACTTGAACTGCACTCTTGCTTCCAAGGGTAGCCAGTGGAGTTTTTGGTAGTAGGGAGTTATGTGTTCCCATTTTTTTTAGCCTAAAGATCAGTCGGAGAGCCGGTATAAATGCATACGCCTGGCTTACAAAAAAATGGGTGTCAATTATAAGACTGTATAATCTACAGATGTAATTGTGTGCCCCACACTCCATCCAAATTCTGTCCATGTGAAAACTCACCTGCAAAATACTCATTATCGCATGTGCTAATAGAATAGTTCTTAGCCGGAAATAGAGTATCAGCATTAATGTATGTTTGTGCAACCTAAAACTAAGTGGTTCATTCATGGCCGGCTTAACAGACTGTGGCACCTTGAGTCGACTGTTAGCTTAGCGCTCTGGGCCAACTATTGATATGGTGCCCTCCCTCTTTCTCAGGCCACCCTACCCCGGTTTTTCCCTCCCAAGCTCTGGCAGTGTTTCACCTACCAGTACCCACACTGTAGCATGAAATGATTTTATAATTCTGATATGATCTTAAAATATGCAACCTGATATAGTTATTGGTATTGAAGTTATGAATTTTGAATTTTAATTATTGCCTGACCCAATAGATAGTTTATTCTGAGGGACGTAAAGTAAAAATGATATGGTTTTATAATTCTGCATGGAGTTAAGATGGATTTAAAAGTGAATTTCTGATGTGCTCTTTGAACCAGTACAGCCATCTGTGTACACTTCTCCCTCCATATTTGCAGTTTCAGCACTCGCGGTTTTGATTATTCGTGGTTTTTGGGCCCGGGACCCTCCCCTAGTGAATCTCTCCATCCCCAATGTCCCCATACCTTACCTGATGGCTGTAAGGATGGTCCCCCACAATGTTAGGTGGGGTTATGTGAAGCGGCCTTACAATCCGCGGTCCCGAGTTCAATACCTTCACAGAAGATTCACCAGGAAGTGGTAAATGCCAGAGGCTGCATAAAGAATATATTATAGAAATAGACTTACAGAAAAGCAATCTTCATAAACATTACAATTAAGCATTACAATGAAGGAGAGAGCAAAGTTCCAGAGATAGAGAGCAAGAGATAGAGAGAGAGTTATAAGTTTTATAATTACAGAAAATGCTTCTGTGCTCTTGTGAGTGAGATAGAATAAGTGCTGTGAGGACAGAGAGGTAGAGAGAGAAAGGTGGGAGATGATGTTCCCAGTTTCAGGTTCCAGAGATAGAGCAAGAGAGGGGGGTGATGCAAGAGGAGCCTTTTATAGCTTGGAATCTTATTCTAAATACAGAATGTATTAAACTTCAATATAATCTATTGAAGTTAAGCATCCCATCCTTAGTAAACTGTCTGAAACAATAGTTAGTTTCATTGACCAGGACGGGGAGTGAGATGTGTTACACTGGAGAAGAATAGACTGGAGTCAAATGTACTTTCCAGTATGCTTCTGACAATAGTTTCTGATTAGTCTTAGTTATCTGGGCACCTGGACCCATTGTATTTCTTAAGCTGTCCATCCTGAGCATCAGACATTAACACATCTTCTTAGCACCTCTTCCCCCTCTTAGCTGCAAGTTGGTTTGTTACCTTTTAAGAATGATTTAATTAGGGCTGTTTGAAACTGTCTGCCTGGATGCTTTCTGTATGTGAATTCTGTGCCAGGGACCTACGGATCACGGATCACGGATCACAGATCACGCAGGTAAGAGTGCGCATGCAAGCTTAGCGTTTCATTATAGTAGATGAAAATGATCAGGATGAGCTGGAGTGGGCTTCGAAAGGCAGTTGGGAAGAAAGACTAGAGCCAGGCAGTCTCCTACAGTCTGACCTAAAAATGGCAAAGACATGATGATAGGCATGGTGACAAAATGCAAGCTGCTCTGTTCCTGATGTCATTCCTTAATCATGAAGAAGGAAAATCCATATAGAATGGCGAGTGAAGCTCAGGATGTCTTGTTGGGCAAACAGGATAGACTGTGAAGGTCTTCGTCTGCTGTCATTTACTGTGTTACTGTGGTTATCGTTCTGTTCTTTGTCACCTTCATCAAAGCTCATTATTTAGTGAACATCTGGTCAAAATATCCAGCAGAATGCAGGTGGATAATGGTGCCTGATGGTTTATATACCATTAGCCCAGTAGTTTAAGGAAATGGATCATTTATCTCTAACACATTTTGCCTGACAGCATTACATTAAAAAATATTTTTCACTAAAGTGTCTCAAGTACAAACTAGAAGCATAGCTACCATTAAGTGAGGCTAGCAAAATGCCCCAGACAACACACTGGTAAGGGCTGCCTGCTTTCCCTCACACCTTTCTGGATCTGGTATCACTTTAGCTCCCCCTGCTGCCAGTCCTCCACATGCAGCAGAGAGAGCCCTGAAACCTGCTTCTGTGGTTGATGGGACCTTTTCTATGAGAATCCTGCCCAAAAGAAGTTGTGTCAGAAAAGCAGAATGTGCACAGGAAAGGCTCTGCTGGCCAGAGAGGCAGATTTAAGCACTCTCTCTGCCTCAAGTGGAGCGGCCAAGGGGTTGAGCCAGAGCGATGCAAGACCTATACAGCTGTGAGAAGGAGGGGAAGGGCAGGAAAGGAACTATGTCTGACTTGGGCATAGGGGGAGGATGGGAATGGAGAGATGTCAAACTGGTCAATGGGGGTGAAGGTAAGGCAGAAGCAGAAGGGAAGGGATACTTCAGGGGTGGAGTAGAGGGGAAAAGATAGAGACCTACAGAAAAAGAGAAGGGGAAGAAATGGTGGACTAGGGCTGGGGAAGCAGAAAGGAGAAAGAGGGAGCAAAGGTTAGGGAGAATAAGGGGGCAGATGCTGGACCAAAAAAATGGAGGGGAAAAGAGAGATGTTAGACCACAGAGGATTGGGGGTGGGGGGAGTGTGTGCAGAATGAAGGGAAGAGACAGGAGCGCAAAAGAGGGTCGGGCCCTAGAGGGACCATATGGACATGGACAAAGAGAAGCAATACTAGACACAAAGGTTACTGGACATAAGGACACAGAGGGTTATGATGGATGGGACAGAGACAAAAGATATTGAACATGGGGGGAGAATAGAGACAGGGACACAGAGGGGATACATAGATCAGGACAGATAGGGTCACACAGAAAAGATAAATGTTGGACACCAGAAGTTTGAGATCAGAGGACAAAAACCTTCTAGTAATTCCATCGCTTAGAATAATAAATACAAGGCAAGATATGATCTTTGCTGTTACCGCACCCAGAATATGGAACTCTTTACTAGCACTTATTAAGGAAGAAAAATTGTTAGGTAAATTTTAAGGATTGTTAAAATGCTGGTTCTATAAGGATGCCTTTGAGACATAATCGCTGGATTCTCTTTTTGACCCCATTCATTGCAGAAATTTTCATGTCCTTTGTCCCAGGCCTCGAGAAATATAAAATATAAATAAATAAAAATCTTTTTACTTTTTTTTAATTGCACTTTTAAAATTCTTCCCACCCCCCCATTGTACTTACCTTTCTTGTTTACTTTACTATGCTTATTATAGTTCTCTCCACTTCCCTTATGTATGTCTATAATGTTTGTGAGTTTGTTGTAGTTGGTAACTAAGACCCTGTTTTTAATTGTAAATCGCTTTGAATTTATGATATTGCAATATATCAAAATTTTAATAAAACTGGAAACTTGAAAACAACAGAAGACCCTGAAGAAAACCAGAGAAAAGAAAGAAGTACATTGGGACCAAAGCAATGCTCAGACAACAAAGTAGAAACAAATTATTTTTTTCTTAATTTTTTAATTGCAATATGTCAGCTGTAGGAAATGTGAATCCTCCCTCTCCCTCCCCAGTCTTCACTATCTTGGGAGCAATGGTGTTATAGGGGATCCATCTCAGTTTTTCTGCCCAGGGCTCAATCAGTCCTAGCTACACTATTGTGCAAACATATGTCTTCAGACCATTCTGATTTTTTCCGGGATTAGTATGACAAACCCTGAAAAATAATCACATTTGAGGACATAAGAGCTTGCTCTGTGGGTGCAGTGACTGCTTGAGCACTCCCAATATTGGGTGGACCAAGATGGTGGCATGCACCCAAGGGATGAGAGATTCTCTAACCTTTCCTTAATCTGATTATTTTGTGCAAATATGCCCTTTAAAAGGAAGGGGCATTTGTGAGGACCCTCTGAAGCCCTTTCGGTTTCAGGACAACTGAAGATTTCTGCTTTCCTGTTGAGCTCTTCCACTGGAAGGACTTCGAGAGAGATTCCTGCTGTGAGCTCAAGTTCTTGCGGAGAAAGGATCATAAGAACATAAGAAGTTGCCTCCGCTGAGGAAGACCATAGGTCCATCCTGCCCAGCGGTCCGCTCCCGCGGCGGCCCATCAGGCCCATTGCCTGAGTAGTGGCCTATACCTATCTATACCCTTCAATCCCTTTTTCTTCTAGGAATCTATCCAAACCTTCTTTGAAACCATTTAATGTTTTCTTGTCTACAACAGCCTCTGGAAGCGCGTTCCATGTATCCACCACCCTCTGAGTGAAAAAGAATTTCCTAGCGTTTGTTCTAAACCTGTCCCCTTTCAATTTCTCCGAGTGCCCCCTTGTACTTGTGGTGCCCTTTAATTTGAAAAATCTGTCCCTGTCTACTTTTTCTATGCCCTTCAGGATCTTGAAGGTTTCTATCATGTCTCCTCTAAGTCTCCGCTTTTCCAGAGAGAAAAGTCCCAACTGCTTCAATCTGTCGGTATATGGGAGATTTTCCATTCCCTTTATCAGTTTAGTTGCTCTTCTCTGTACTTCCTCAAGTACTGCCATGTCCTTCTTGAGGTACGGCGACCAGTACTGGACACAGTACTCCAGATGCGGCCGCACCATTGCACGATACAGCGGCATGATGACTTCCTTCGTCCTGGTCGTAATACCCTTCTTTATGATACCCAACATTCTGTTTGCTTTCTTTGAGGCTGTGGCGCACTGCGCCGATGCCTTCAGTGTTGCGTCTACCATCACTCCCAGGTCTCTCTCCAGGTTACTGACCCCTAGTGGTGTTCCTCCCATTTTGTATGTGAACATTTTGTATTTTCCCAACGTGCATGACCTTGCATTTTCCTATGTTGAAGCTCATTTGCCATTTTTCGGCCCACTTTTCCAGCTGCGTTAGATCCTTTTGGAGATCTTCGCAGTCTTCCCTGGTTTGAGCCCTGCTGTATAGTTTGGTGTCATCTGCAAATTTAATGACCTCACACTTGGTACCCGCCTCTAGGTCGTTTATGTAGATATTGAACAGGAGCGGTCCCAGCACCGACCCCTGTGGAACTCCACTCGTGACCCCTTTCCAGTCTGAGTAATGGCCCTTTATGCCAACCCTCTGCTTCCTGTTTGCCAGCCAGTTTTTGATCCATCGGTGGACCTCCCCTTGCACGCCGTGGATCCATATCTTCTTAAGCAGTCTCTCGTGTGGTACCTTGTCGAAGGCTTTTTGGAAGTCAAGGTAAATGATGTCTATAGATTCCCTTCTATCCACTTGGCTGTTCACTCCCTCAAAGAAGTACAATAAGTTTGTGAGGCATGACCTGCCCTTGCAGAAGCCATGTTGACTCGTTTTTAGCTGCCCATTTTTTTCGGTGTGTTCACAGATGCTGTCTTTAATCAGTGCCTCCATCATCTTTCCCGGGACTGAGGTCAGGCTCACCGGCCTGTAGTTTCCTGGGTCGCCCCTTGAGCCCTTCTTGAAGATGGGCGTAACATTTGCTATTTTCCAATCCTCCGGGATCTCTCCGGTTTTTAAGGATAGGTTGTATATCTGTCGAAGTGGCTCCGCTATTTCGTTTTTTAGTTCCTTGAGTACCCTTGGGTGAATGCCGTCCGGACCTGGCGATTTGTCGCTCTTTAGTCTATCTATCTGCCTGAGTACATCTTTTTGGCTTACCTCTAAATTGACCAGCTTATCATCTTGGTCTCCTATTGCAATCTCCTCGGGTTCCGGAATGTTGGTTGTATTCTCCATCGTGAAGACTGACGTGAAGAACTCATTTAACCTGTCAGCTATCTCTTTCTCTTCTTTTACTACTCCCTTTCTGTCTCCATCATCCAATGGTCCCACTTCTTCTCTTGCCGGTTGCTTCCCCTTGACGTATCTGAAGAACGACTTGAAGTTTGTTGCTTCTTCTGCCAGTCTCTCTTCGTATTCTCTTTTTGCTTTTCTAACCACTCGGTGACACTCTTTCTGGTGTTCTTTGTGCACTTTTTGGTTCTCCTCTGTTTGGTCTTTTTTCCATTTTCTGAACGATGCTTTCTTGTCGCTTATCGCCTTCTTCACTGCATTTGTTATCCACACTGGGTTTTTTGTTCTATTTTTTTGCACCCTTTCCTGAACTTGGGGATGCACAGGTTTTGCACTTCGTGCACAGTTCCCTTGAGTAAGGTCCAGGCTTTTTCCATGAATTCCATCTTCCCTATGTTGCCTTTGAGTTTCTTTCCCACCATTTCCCTCATGGCATCATAATTTCCTTTTTTGAAGTTGAGTGCCGTCGTTGTGGTTCTTTTCCCCTTTGATGATCCAATTTCTAGCCTGCACTGGATCGTGTTATGATCGCTGTTACCTAGCGGGGCTAATACTGACACCTCCTTTGCTGGCCCCCCTAGTCCGTTGAAGATTAGGTCAAGAGTGGCGTCACCTCGTGTTGGTTCCATGACCAATTGCTCCATGAAACAGTCCCTCGTGACCTCTAGGAATTTGGTCTCCCTTGCGCAATTTGAGTGTCCAATACTCCAGTCTATCCCAGGATAGTTGAAGTCCCCCATCACCACCACATTTCCGCTTCTGCATACCTGCCTCAGTTCTGTCTCCAGGTCCTGGTCGATTTCTTCAGGTTGTCCAGGTGGGCGGTAGTACAGACCCAATTTAATGTCTGCCCCAGTTCCTCCCTGTAGCTTAACCCATAATGATTCCAAGCCATCCGCCCGTACTGTTGTTTCCATCCTGGTTGAGGATATGGAGTCTTTTATGTATAGCACTATTCCTCCACCCTTTTTATGTGCCCTGTCTTTCCTGTATAGTTTGTACCCTGGTATGGCCACATCCCATTGATTGTCCTCAGTCCACCATGTTTCTGTGACTCCAATTATGTCTAGGTCCATTTTGCTGGCAGTGATTTCTAGTTCTCCCATTTTGGCCCTCAGGCTCCTAGCATTTGTGTATAGGCAGTTTAAGACCCAGTTTAAGACCCTCTCTTTTTGTTTTCCTCGTGTTTTGGTACTCCTGCAGTCCTCCTCATGGTTTGCCAGCCCCCGAGCTTCATCCTCCTCCTGCTGCTGTGTGTCTGTGACGTCCTCAGCCTGTTTCCCCAGCACCTCTTGTTCTCGTAATTCCCACTCAGTCCTGGGCTCTTTTTCACAAAGTCTTTGCCCCTCTGGCTCCTGTTGTTCTGTGTTGGTGCCGCTTACCAGTTCCATTTGTGCCCTCAGTCCCTGCAATGCGTCCTTAGGTCCTTTTTCAAAACATACACACTCAGTCCCAAGTCCTCCTTTACAATGTCCCAGATCAGTATCCTTGTCAGGTACTGATGTCCGATGTGTCGAGGTCAGATCGACTATCGGCTTTCCCCTTCTCCTCAGTTTAAAGCCAAGTCTATGACGTTCTGGATGTTGCGTGCCAGCATCCTCATCCCAGCTGTGCTAAGGTGCAGCCCATCTCTTCTGTAGAGCTTGTTCTTCCCCAAGAAAGTAGTCCAGTTCCTAACAAAGTGGAAACCCTCCTCATCGCACCATCTCCTCAGCCAAACGTTAATTGCCTGTAGTTCGCTCTGTCTCCTTGTGTCCGCTCTCGGTACTGGCAGGATCTCTGAGAAGGCTATCTTCCTTGCCCTTAGTCTCAGTTTCCTCCCCAGGATCCTGAACTGGTCAGTTAGTGTAGTCCTGTTGAAGTTTCTCCTGCTGATGTCGTTTGTTCCGATGTGGATCACTACTGTTGTCTCCTCCGTCTCGGCTCCCTCCAAGATCCTGTCGATATTGTTGATGATGTCCTTTGTTCTTGCCCCCGGGAGACATGTTACCAGTCGGTCCTCTCTCCCTCCGGCTATATGACTGTCTACTCCTCTCAGGATCGAGTCTCCAACCACGATAGCCGATCTCCCCTTCTTCAACTGTCTCTCTGGTCTCAGATCTGTGTCATATGTGCAGTCCATTTGTCCTTCCTCTGGGTTCTGCTGTGTCTCCGCCCCTGGTTTCAGGTCTGTGTCATCTGCGCAGTCCGCTAGTCCATTCTCCTGGCTCTGATGGATCTCCTCCTCCTCTGTCTGCCTAGGTCCTCCGCAAGGTCCTACTCCCATGGTGGTTCCTGTCGTCCAACTGTCGGTTCTCTCCTGGTGAGTTGGTGGTCTTGTGCCTCCACCATCCTGCATGCCTCCTCAATGAACTGCTCGAGTTCCCTAACTTGTTCCGCGATGTGGCTCTCTCTGGTGGTGTCTTCAGTTTCCCAGCATTGCTCCTCCATGGTGCAGAGTCCCTCCAGCTCCTGGACTCTAACCTGCAGTCTCCCGACCTCCTGTTTCAGGCTATCCAGTTCCTGGCATCGTCCGCATATGTATGCCTGCCTCCTAGAGGGGAGGTAGTCATACATATGGCACCCGATGCAGTATACTGGGTAGCTCTGCTGGGCTCCCACAGCCTCCATTGCTCTTTTCTCTCTCCTATGTCCCACGGTGTGAAAGGATTGTGCCCGGCGCGCAGCTAGCTGAAAGAGTAGAAAGAGAAAGAGAAATGAGAGTAAGAAGAGGGGAAGTACCTGTGGTATAATTATTAGATATCGCTGCTGGGCTGCCCGGGCTCCTTCTTAAGGCTCCTTCGCAAAGGCGCTCTCGCTAAGGCGAGTGCCTTTGCCGCTCGCCTTCGCTGCACGCCGAACAGCCGCGCGCCGTTGGCTCGCCCCCTCTTAAGGGGAAGTCTGTGCTGAAGCCGCTGATGCGGTGGGGGTGGGCGGAGCTACCACTCGCCTGTCCCTGGCTCTCTGTGTGTTGTCGGCTTTCCCCTCGCGCTGGTCCGCTGAAAAATGTCCTTCTCTTCTCCTCGCCTGCCCTTCTCCTCTCCTCGCCTGCCCTTCTCCTCTCCTCCGACGCTGTAGCAGTGAGCCCCTTGCCGCGGTTCGCCCCCTCTTAAGGGGGAGTCTGTGCTGAAGCCGCTGACGCGATGGGGGTGGGCGGAGCTACCTCTCGCCTGCCCCTGGCTCTCTGTGTGTTGTCGGCTTTCCCCTCGCGCTGGTCCGCTGAAAAATGTCCTTCTCTTCTCCTCGCCTGCCCTTCTCCTCTCCTCGCCTGCCCTTCTCCTCTCCTCCGACGCTGTAGCAGTGAGCCCCTTGCCACGGTTCGCCCCCTCTTAAGGGGGAGTCTGTGCTGAAGCCGCTGACGCGGTGGGGGTGGGCGGAGCTACCTCTCGCCTGCCCCTGGCTCTCTGTGTGTTGTCGGCTTTCCCCTCGCGCTGGTCCGCTGGAAAATGTCCTTCTCTTCTCCTCGCCTGCCCTTCTCCTCTCCTCCGACGCTGATCTTGTTATCCCCGCCCCTCAAAGACCATTGAGGACAGTGAATGAGAAGCTTTTGTAGCATAGGCACTGGATAGGTGCTCTCCAAAGAAACTGTTGCAATCAACACAATGGGCTCCTTTTACAAAGGCGCGTTAGGGCCTTAGCGCGTGGATTAACGTGCGCTAAATTGCCCTGCGCGCTAGCTGCTACCGCCTCCTCTTAAGCAGGCGGTAGTTTTTCAGCTAGCGCGCGCGAATCCGATGTGTCTCCTTCGACATTTTTTTGCACCTCACTTGTTTGCTTATTTATTTAGATTTCCATCTCGTCCTCTCAACAGCTCAGAACAGGTTACAAAAGGACATTCACAGTGTAGGGAGAGGACATGAAGCCCCAAAGACAGGGACCATAGAGGACAAAGAACTGAAAAAGCACACAAGGGGACAGTTTCCTAGCTATATAGGGACGAGAGGTTAAAGATAGTAGCTTTGGAAAGGGTCAGTTTACAAGGAGTCAGTTCATTCAGTATCTTTGAAAAAGGCAGGTCGTTGCTCTCTGAAAGGCCATTACCGAGTCCAGTGACCTGATCTGAGTAGGCAGTTGGTTCCACAGGCGAGGGATAAAGTGGCTGTAGGAGCGTTTGCTTGCTGATTCTAGTCTGAGAGATCTTCCTGAGGGGATGCAGAGTCGCCTCTCCGAATCGGAGCGAAGGGAGCGACTGGGAAAGTATGGTTGTAGCTTGGCTGCTGTGTAGGTTAGGGTTTTGTGGTGGAATCTTTTATGTGCTATTACTAGGGCTTTGAAGGTGCAACGTTTCTTGACTAGTAAAATAATAACAACATGGTTTCCTCTACATACGCTAATTAAATAGATCTTCTGTTGTTCTGTTGTTTTATCTCCAAACATATTCAGGCTTCAATTCTGACTTTCAAAAGCATAAGTTATCTGGGTAAAAACAGGTCAATTAAATGGGAAAGAATGAGATCTAGCCATATGCGAAGCTCAGTAATTAAGCTTAAACAAAGACCACCTTGCAGAGAAGCTTAGAATAAAAGAGAAAATCACTCTACCACAGTTGAACACCAATAAACATCCTGCATTTGGTATCTAAGTAAAAAATAAACAGCTCTGCAGGAAAGGCTTAATGGGTTCTAATGCATGCAGTATATAAAATCTATTTACAGACGAAGACTGAATGATTGCTAACAGTGGTTTTGTGGGATGAGAGAAAGAGGGGAGTGTGTGGCGCAGTGGTTAAAGCTACAGCCTCAGCATCCTGAGGTTGCGGGTTGAAACCCACGCTGCTCCTTGTGACCCTGGGCAAGTCACTTAATCCCTCCATTGCCCAAGGTACATTAAGTAGATTATGAACCCGCTGGGACAGACGGAGAAAAATGCTTGAGTACCTGAATAAATTCATGTAAACCATTCTGAGCTTCCTTGGGAGAACAGTATAGAAAATTGAATAAATAAATAAAATAAGTAAGGATTTTGTGGTAATGGTTTGACTGGGATCAGTTAATGGAGTTAACTATGTTATACATTGGAGAGAACTTATATGCCCCTAGGTCCAAGAACATTACTGGGTTCAAAAGCACCCCAGGAGGTCCTAGGAGAAGGCTTCCTTCATGGCCAACTATGGCCAGTTTGATGGAAGGGGAAGGATTCTACTTCAATATCACAGTTGACCCCTGTAAGCCCTTGCAATAATGGGAAATTCAGTATTTAACAGACATATATAGTTACCATCAATGTTTTTGTTTGCTCGAGCTAGAACACCTCCCATATGAGGAAAGCTTAAACAATTTAGAGCTCTTCAGCTTGGCGAAAGACAACTGAGAAAGGATATAATAAAAGTATATAAAATTATGAGTAAGGATAGAATAATTAAATAGAAAATTGTTGTTTAACTTATCAAACAATATGAAAACAAGAGGACACGCCAAGAAACTAATGACCAGCAGATTTATAACAAACCATAGAAAGTCCATGTAGCGAATAATTAGGCTGTGGAAACTGTTGCCAGGCAACCATCATAGCGGGATTAAAAAGAGCATTGGACAAGTTCCTAGAGGCAAATGTCGTCTTTACAGAAGATATCTACTGGCTAGATTTAAAACCGATGATGCAAGAACCCAGAAAGAGTCCTGGTATATACCTCCCGGCCTCAGGACTGAGCTCCTATGACATTGACTAGTCTAGAAACAGTGAGAGGCTGAGACTATTGAAATGGGAGAATAAACCCTAGATAGTTGTAAAGGAAGGCTCGTGGTGCCAGAATCCAAACCTGGGTCCGACTGAGGGTCAGATGCACCAAAGTCAGTGATTGTCTAACTATTGTCACTAATGGTTTAGTAACAATCGCCTTTGCTGATCTGCCTGATGCAGAAAACGGCTCACCGTGTGGTTTTCTGCATGATCGCTCATTCTCCGATCTGACCATGCAAATAAGCTCATTAATATTGAAATGCCTTGTAAACTAGCAGAGCGATTGATGCTCTAACATGGCTTCCCGATGCGCAAAAAATGTGATCGATCAAGACAAGTCGCTTAACTGTCTAACCATAGTTTAATTCTTTTTTTTTTTTTTTAATGGTCACAGATGCTATGCATGTTACACATACACAATATCTGCCCCATTTAAAAAAAAATGAATAAAAGTACCCCCCCCTACCAATGACAGTCCTCCCCAATGAACCGGCACGGCACACACATACCCCTGTGGCAGTGAAAATAGCAGGAGGAAAGCCCACTCCCTTCTTCCATGCTGACTCTCCCCCCCCATGTGAGAAAAAAATGGCAGAAGGGATACCCACTCCTTCCTGCCATGGTGATTCCCCCCCATATGTAAGAAAATTGGCAAGAGGGATACCTACTCCTTTCTGCCATGGCAAATTTCCCCCCAAGATAGAGAAAATTGGCAGGAGGGAAGCCCACTCCCTCCTGCCAATGGAGGCCCCACCCCTGAACCATCCCCCACCCTCCCCTTTCCCCCCTAAACAAAAAAAGGCAGGAGGTTTGCTTCCCCAACCTCCAGAACCTCCTCCCCAGTACCTTTTTCCATTAGAAGCAGGAGGGAAGCAAGGTCCCTTCACCTTCAAGGTCCGCCAATCCATAATAGCGGGCCTTCCCTCCTCGATGCATCATGTGATGCATGGGGAGGGGCCCAAGGCGCTGATTGGCTCAGATGCCTAAGGCACCTCCTAGGTTTGAGGTGTCTACAGAGGGAGGAGCCTAAGGCCCTGATTGGCCACCGGAGAAGTTAAAACGGTATGGGGAAAGTGAAGGAGGCGCGTGCGCACAAGAGGGTGGGGAGTGATGCCACTCACCCTTACTATGCCACTGCTAGTACTTTAAACAACTCTGCTTATTTATTCATGAAATTTGACGACTTTTTATGAAAAATGCTTCCTTCACTGATGTTGGAAAAAATTTCTTAGTAGACAGGCTTAACACTTAGCAAAGCTTGATGAAAAATCTTTCAGTTAGGATGTTTCCTGCTTGTTAGGACCTTTGCAAATGGAATGATTTCCATATCCTGCCCTAACCCTGCCTGTGCTAAGCAGATTCATGGAAATTCTGAGCAACTTGATATTGTAAATATTGATACTGACAGTTTCATTCAATGACATATTTAATTTATAGCATAGATCATCTCTTCCTGACCTTCGGAAGAGTACACAGAAATATCAGTTTTAGAACATTTTGTTCTCTGATTCACTTCCATCTAAATAAACCTTCAAAGGAACACTAGAATATTTAGCTGTATTATTATCTTGATTTGTATAGCACATACTCGATGTGAATGGACACAGAGACACACAAGACAGTTCCTGCACTGTGGCGCTTATGATTTAGTTAAAACGCATAAAGTAATGAGGGACAAAGATGTTGTAATACCAGCTATTGCTCCAAATGAGATGGAAAGGTAAAGAAGGAAGGGGAAAGTAGGGATGTGCAGTTAGAGGTTGGGCCAGCCCAAGACGCTCCCCTGACGCACCACCAGAGCGAGGAATCCGAATCTGAGCGGCGCCAGGAGAAGATACCAACGTTACTGGTGGGGGAAGTGGATTCAACCCACGAGAAGGAGGTTGTTAGGATTTCATTGGCAGCCGCAGCCCAAGGAACCGTAACTGCGGGGGAGCTCAGAATGGAAGTTGCTCCTCTGCAGAGACCTTACCATAGAAACGCTATGGGAGACTCTATCGAATCTTCAGTCTTCCTTGGGCAGTCAAATGCAGCAATTATCTAACCGGTGTACATCAGTGCTATCTAAACACTTGGAATTAAAGAACAAAATCTCAAGCTTGGAAAGCAAGTCGGTGGACTATGATACCAGGTTGAAATCTTTGGAGGCATAAGCCCTAGTCTGGGTTAAAGAGTGAACATTTTCATTTCAAGTATGAAATGTTGGAAAATGCAGTTAGAAGATGTAACCTTAGGGTTATATATGGTCCTAAAACAGTGTATCTCTGCATTGGATATGTTTAAAAGATATTTAAATGAGATTTTGAAAGTACTTGAGACATCATATCCGCCTCTCTCTAAAATCTATTACTTGCCTAAGAAGGTAAAAATCTCAGAGTCCTAATCAGCGGAATCTTTCTGCTGACAGTTTGGACTTGACTAATTTCCTGGAGAGGTTGGAAATGGATGCCCGAGTCCCTGCAACATTACTCGTTTCTCTCGCTATTGACTCAGACAGGGAATAGTTGCTAAAACTGTTTTTTTAGATACGGAGACGTTCCCTTTATGACATAGAAAGTGAGGATGTGCCCAGATGTATCTAGGCCTACCCAGAAAAGGAGAAAACAGTTTTTGCTTTTGAGACTGCAGGCTTTGCAGTTAGGAGCGACCTTCGTTATGCGCTACCCTTGCAAATGTATACTAGTATATCAACAGAATAGATATGTTTTTTATGATCCGCAGTAGTTATCTAAATTTATTGCTACTAAAGGCCAACTAACCTCCTCACCATGAAGATTGAATCCAATAGTTCTGCTCAATGATAAATGGTTCTGAGGTTATCAAGCCCAGTCTTTATTTTCTTTTTATTTTCAGTTATCCTTATGATGTTTCTCAGTCTATTCTTCAGCTCCATTCTTTGTAATTGTGGACTAACCATACTTTGATAAGTTGTTTATTTTCCTAAAAGTAGGGATCAAGTGTTGTTGATCCTTTATGATGTAAATGATTTCACTTCATTGTATTTTTGCTTTTTAACTGATATTATTGTCAAATGTTTGAAAATGATAAATAAAGAATTTAAAAAAAAAAATATATATATATATATATATATATAGTCTGATGGGGGAGAGTTTGCCACAGTGGTTAAAGCTACAACCTCAGCACCCTGAGATTGTGGGTTCAAACCCACGCTGCTCCTTATGACCCTAGGCAAGTCAATTAATCCCCCCATTGCCCCAGGTACATTAGATAGATTGTGAGCCCACCAGGACAGACAGAAAAAAATGCTTGAGTACCTGAATAAATTCATGTAAATCTGTTCTGAGCTCCCTTGGGAGAACAGTATAAAAAATTGAATAAATAAATAAAATAAGAGCATGTACTATGCACACACGGTGTGTGATCTCCTTAAAGAGTGCACAATATTTGCACACAGTGCCCCCCAATTCTGTATGTTGTGTGCACAAATCAGTGTACCTTAACAATCTGTACATGCAACTTAATTGGCTAATAAATCAATTGGTGCCAATAATTTCCAATTAATAAGCAATTAGCACTAATTAGAATTTATGTGCACAACTTTCTAAGTGTATTCTACATGTAAATTCTAGTACAGACCATTTTCTCCTCCTTCAAACTGATACCTTCTTCACCCACCATTTCTTTAGCTAGAGACCAAAATTTCCTGGGCTCAATCTATACCTGTCGTCGTTACTGGGGACAGGGATACTTATAAGGAGGTGATACCTTCCCTGGATTACATTTTTTATTTTTTTTATTTATTGAATTTTCTATACCATTCTCCCATGAATTTATTCAGGTACTCAAGCATTTTTCCCTTTTGTCCTATAGAAGGTGTACAGGATAGGGGCTCATGGAATTGATGAGCATCTGGAAGGTTTCTGGTTAAAAGTAGGAGCCTTCTCTTTCCTTTCTCCATAGGTAACTTATCCCCCTCATCACAATAGATGGCTTCTCATTGAAGTCCCTTACCAACCAATCAGGATGACGTTTATTCAGTGCAATCATTATTGTACTTTAGTTCCAAGGCACACTATCTGAAGACTTAAGGCTTGCCCTATCTGTCTTCAGCTTTCTAGTATTAAGGAGGAGCTCTGTAAACTTAACAAGGAATTGGATGCAATTAAAACACCTTCTAACACTCCACAGAATTGTACCAATTTACCACCACTGCCTCACACAATAAAACAATCCAGGAATAAATGGATCACAATAGGCTCAGGTAGACTGTGACATGTGACAAAGAAACATCCATCCTCACAATTGTTGCCCCCTACAGAATTGTTTTGCTCTATTACAGCACTGCAATGCTCAAGAAAAAAGAATTGAGATGGAACTAAAACCAGTGAAGGTGAATCAAGAAGAAAAACACTTCCAAAAGAAAAATAAGAAAGTTCAAACCTGAAAATTATTACTGTTAGGGGATTCCATCATCAGAACACAAGTAAAGGAGCCTCAAATAGTGAAATATCTCCCAGGATCCTTGGTTACCAGGAGTATCAAACAAATACTGTCTTTAATTAGGAAAGAAACTAAGAATTCTAAAGCTGATGCTGTTATCCACTTGAGAACAAATGACCTAGCCAGGAATACCCCATTTGCAGCACAGAAAGATTTTGGGGAACTGGAAGAGAGGTTAAAATATTATGTAAATATTGTAGCTTTTATTGGAAGTACTGTCTACATATGGAAAAAGAAAGAGTACTAAATAGAAACATAGAAAATGATGGCAGAAAAGGGCCTCGGCCCATCAAGTCTGCCCACTCTAATGACCCACCCCCCAACTTCACCCCCCAAGAGATCCCACATACCTATCCCATCTTCTCTTAAAATCTGGTACGCTGCTGGCCTCGATCACCTGCAGTGAGAACTTCAATAGGTGGCTCAGAGCCTGGTGTCATCAAGAAGGTTTTAGATATATAAGAAGATGGGGAAATACATGGAAAAACAAGAGACTATATTGTAATAACTAGTGTTTAAGCCTGTTACAATAACGGGTGCTAGAGTAGATGTCTGTATGTCTGTTTTTTGTTTTTTATTTGTCTCTCTCTCTCTCCCTGGACGCTGTCTGTCTGTCATTCTTTGTGTCTGTGTCTCTCCCTGGTCCCCTGTCTGTGCGTCTTTCTTTCTGTCTGTCTCCCTGGCCCCCCTGCTTGCCAAAGCAGCCTCCTTTCCCTCTCCCCCTGTTGTGCCATGCCTGCCTGCTCTGTGGCCCCCTTATGTCCCCTCCCCATGATTGCTTTCTGCCCCCAGAACAACCAACCCCCAAAGCAGCTCCCTTTCCCTCTCCCCCTGTTGTGCAATGCCTGCCTGCTTCGTGGCCCCCCTTCTGTTCCTCCCCCCTCCCTGATTGCTGTCTGCCCCCAGCACACCCCTCCCCCCAAAGCAGCCCCCTTTCGCTCTCCCTCTGGCCCCCTGTTGTGCCATGCCTGCCTGCTCCATGGCCCTCTTTTGTTCCCCCCATGATTGCTGTCGGCCCCCAGCACAACCATCCCACCAAAGCAGCCCCTTTGCCTCTCCCCCTGTTGTGCAATGGCTGCCTGCCTGCTTCGTGCACTCAGCACAACCCTCCCACCAAAACAGCTCCCTTTTCTGTCTGCTCCAGGGCCCTTCTTTTTTGGCTTCCCCTCCCGTTCTTACCTTCCTCCATGCATTCATGTTTCCTGCCGCCGCTCCTGTTCCTGTTCAAAGCGGCCTGCTTAGGTTCATGGGCGGCTGTATTGAACCTCACAGGCCGCTCTCCATATGATAGCATGTTCCTTCTGACGCGATCGCGTCAGAGGGAACGTGCTTCATGTGGAGAGCGGCCTGCGAGGTTCGCTACAGCCGGCCGCGAACCTCATCAGGCTGCTTCAAACAGGAGCGGCAGTAGTTGGTGCGGGAGGGGGGAGTCGTCGACACTGCTGCGGCGCAAGGGGATCGGGGCCATGCTGCCAGCGGGACAGCCCTCAGCCCTCTCCCTTCTCCTCTCGCGTGCTGTGGAGGCGTTCGTTGGCTGGCTGCGGTCCCGGCTTGGAGAGGGCAGGGGGTGCTAGTGGCCGGCAGCGGTGGAGAGCAGAGAAGAGCGCGCATGCCACTTGTCTTGCCTCGCGTGAGGCCAGACCGTAAGCCGCGCATGCGCACTTCCTATGTGTGCTACAGCTCACGGAAAACGGACGCACGCATAGGAAGTGCGCATGCGCGGCTTACCGTTTTATTATATTAGATGGGCTGTATCTTATTCTGGCAGGTAAAATAATCTTTGCTGAGAAATTCAGGCATATGTTTCTAGGCATTTAAAATAGAAGGTGGGTTGGTATATGTAGCACCAGAACAGGAGATCCTACCTTCATAAGGTACAGACACGAGAAAGACAGAAAAAGTGGCCTGTGATGCTCAATTTCTTTATTATGATCAAGACTCAACATGTATGTGTTTCGGCCAATGGCCTGCCACAAGAGTCTGAATCTTTATAAAGGAATAATATTATAAACCTTGTTGCTACGATTCTTGAGATAAAAATATATTAAAATGCTAGCAGACATACCTTTTATGATCTACATTTTAATATACAATTTTTTACCATCCCAGGATATTTAGACAGGTTCTGGTGGGTCCACTTAAAGATTTGTTCAATAAATCTCTTGAGATGGGAGATGTTCCATGGGATTGGAGAAGAATGGATGTGGTTCCTCTTCACAAAAGTGGTCACAGAGATGAAGTGGAAAACTATAAGCTACTAAACAAGTTTCAAGTTTATTCAAGTTTATTAACAAAATTTGATTAATCGCCTATTATAATCACTAAGCGATGTACATAACAAAAATATATCAAGTAAAAAGGGATTAACAATTTAACAAAAGAACATTTAACTTGAACAAACATACATTTTGGTTAGCTTAGCAGGGTTTTAAAAAGGTTTGGATAATTCCTAAAAGAGAAGTCCATAGGCCATTATTAAAATAGCTTCGGGAAATCTACTGGTTGATCCTAGGATGAGCAGCATGGAATCTGTTTGCTACTTGGGTCTAGCCAGGTGCTTGGTGCCTGGGTTGGCCACTGTTGGAAACAAGATACTGGGCTTGATGGACCTTCGATCTGTCCCAGTATAGCAATTCTTATTGAAAAATAATAGAAGTGTTGCTGAAGGAAAGGATAATGAAATTCCTAGAATTTAATGGGTTACAAGATCCAAGACAAATTAGTTTTACTAAAGGTAAATCTTGACAAATGAATCTGATTGAATTCTTTGAGTAGCCAGAGAATTAAGAACATAAGAATAGCCTTACTGGTTCAGACCAATGGTCTATCAAGCCCAGTAGCCCGTTCTCACGGTGGCCAATCCAGGTCACTAGTACCTGGCCAAAACCCAAAGAGTAGAAATATTCCATGTTACCGATCCAGGGCAAGCAGTGGATTCCCCCATGTCTTTCTCAATAATAGACTATGGACTTTTCCTCCAGGAAATTGTCTAAACCTTTCTTAAAACCAGATACGCTATCTGCTCCTACCCCAACCTCTGTGCATTCCAGAGCTTAACTATTCTCTGAGTGAAATAATTAGATATAATTTACTTAGATTTCAGCAAAGCCTTTGACATGGTTCCTCATAGAAAGCTCTTGAACTAACCTGACCGGCTGAAATTGGGGCCCAAAGTGGTGAACTGTATTAGAAACTGGTTGACGGACAGACATCAGAGTGTGGTGGTTAATGAAATTTGCTTTGTGGAAGGAAAGGTGAGTAGTGGAATGCCTTAAGGAACAGTGCTGGGGATGATTCTGTTCAATATGCTTGTGAGCGATATTACCGAAGGCTTAGAAGGTAAGGGATGCCTTTTTGCAGATGATACCAAGATTTGTAACAGAGTGGATACCCTGGAGGGAGTGGAAAACATGAAAAAGGATCTGCTAAATTTGGAAGAAAGGTCTAATGTCTGGCAACTATATTTCAATGTAAAGAAGTGGGGAGTAAAAATCTGAGGGAGATGGATGTGCCGGGAGGTGAGAGGCTGATATGCACGGAAGGGAAGGGGGACATTGAGTTATAATCATGAGAAGAAAGGAGGTGTTGATGCCCCTCTACTGGTTGTTGGTGAGGCCCCACTTGGCGTATTGTGTTCAGTTTTGGAGGCCATATCTGGCCAAGGATATAAGGCTTGAAACGATCCAGAGGAAAGTGATGAAAATGGTAGGGGTTTGCACCAAAAGAAGTATGAGAAGAGAGTGGAAGATCTCAATATATATACTCTGGAGGAGAGGAGGGACAGGGGTGATATGATGCAGACATTTAAATATTTGAATGGTATTAATATAGGACCAAATCTTTTCCAGAGAAGGGAAATTGGTAAAACGAGAGGACATAAATTGAGGTTGAGGGGTGGTAGACTTAAGAGTAATGCTAGGAAATTTTTTTCCACGGAGAGGGTGGTGGTTGCCTGGAATGCCTTCCCGAGGGAGGTTGTAGAGAGGAAAATGGTGATGGAATTTATAAAAGCGTGAGATGAACACACAGAGGATCTCTAATTAGAATATGAATGGGCAGACTTTCAAGGTCTGAATCCCACAAAGGAGATGGTTTGGAGAAGCTGGAGTGAGCTTCAACTGTAACTCCAGTAGTTGGAACCTAAGGACAGTACAGGGTGGTCTTCTAAGGTCTATGGCCCATAAACAACAAAGAAAAAGACATTTTAATTTACACCTCCCCCCGCCCTTTTTTACAAAACTTTAAAAATGGTTTTTAACGCAGGCCGGCATGCTGAATACTCTGTGCTGCTCCCGACACTTACTATCAGCATCGGGAGCCGTACAGAGCATTCAGCGCACCAGCCGGCGCTAAAAAACGCTTTCGCAGTTTTGTAAAAGGTGGGGTTAATCATAAAATTGTAAATCATATAATTATAGGGCAGACTGGATGGACTGTCAGTTGCTATGCTTAAGCGTGGACTAAACACAGCTGCCACACCATTTCTCTCACAAAAGGTTGTGAGACGAAAGAAAAAAAGAGTCTTCAAGACTGGTAAATCAGGTTACACTGTCATTCAAGTAGGACGCAGTATCTTATCTGTTGACTCAAAAATTCACGCACCACATCCTCCCTGTATAAATCTTACTTTGGTCTGATAAAAGAAAAGAAAAAGTGTAGAAGTCAAATCTTGTATAGAATCTTGCTAAGGGGAAGAAAGAGGTTACAGGAGGGATTTTTTTTTTTAATTCACTGCTTAGATGTGTACAAAAAATAAAAATCTATGAATGACTACAAGTTACTTAGGGAACCTTTTACTAAAATGCACTAAATTTTGAGGTTACCATGGCTTAATGTGGGATTATATGGTGTGGTAGCTGCAAATTATACATGGCATTTTTGGGACATTTCCTTTATATTTTTGCAGGTGGTGCATTAATATCTCCATTAGCATGCAATACCTGCTGAGAGTTCACACAGGATCACTTAAAAGCAGTATGTGGTCCTGCATTAACTCTGCATGAACAGTAGCAATATGGAGCAGACACTACACAAACCAGTGAAAATACCTACAATTTATTGTAGCCAAATGATCAAACATCCAACTTGACCACATTTCAGAAGACTTGCTGCGCTTATTTAGAAAAAGATGAATTAGGGATAATAACACCATTAGAGATATTTCCATTAACGATTCCTTCTTCAAACTTTCAATATATGCTGATGACATAATGCTATATACCTCTGTAGACTCAATCTCACACTTATTATCTTGCATTAATGAGTTTTAAATTTTTTCGGGGTATAAAATTAACTGGAGTAAGTCATCATTATTGCCTTTGACTTCTGTACTAAAGCACCATACTTCTCATTTTGCTTTTAAATGGGAGACTGATAAGATCAAATACCTGAGGATATGGTAAGGTTCTACTGTGGAAAGAACATTGTCTTTAAACTCTTTATAAAAGAGTTAACGACAAATATTCTAGAATTCTGGTCCCCCTCCCCTTTTTCTTTCTTGGTGGGGTGGAGCCAAAGCCTTTAAAATGGTATTAGCTCCAAAGCTTAATTATATTTTTAGTATGATACCACTTCCACTCTCAGCTGGATTATATAAGAAAATAGATCAAAACCACCCAGGATTGCGCTCTATAAACTAAAATTGCCTCAATCAAAGGGTGGTTTAAACCTACTGGACTTTAAAAGGTGTCACCTAGCATTTAGGCTGGCTCAGGGACTACTGTGTTATCAAAATTTTGACAATTGGAATGCCCCTAGATAGGTAACTTTTGAAAAAAATGTTAGTTCTCCCGAATCCCATACACTTATTACCATTCATGGAGAAATATCCTTTTAATATCAATTTAAAAATAATTAAATCCTCAGCCCAGACTTTTTTTTCATTCTGCAAAGCTATTAATGGTGATATTAGGGAAAGGGATCATGTCCCTCTGTGATTTAGTAGTATCTTTGACTCCTGAATTCTATATGAAATAAAAACACTATGTCAATCCAAAAATATCTGGACTCTTTCTCACTTAACCACTGAGGATAGATTGTTTTTGAGAGAGGAATTGGAGTGTACTGAATTAGACAATATTTATTGACAGAGTGTTTCAATACCTCTTAATTTGCTATTATCTACATATAAGGAGACTTCTGGTCACTCCAATTTCTCTAAGTATGTAGGACCCCTATTGTTAGGAAAGAAAAAAGTCAATGCTATATAAACATTGAGAGAGGTTGATAGAGAAATGGATGTCCCCTTTGATCATAAATGGTTGGGAGACCTAAATTTAAACCCAGGGGAAGTAGATTGGAAATTATTTTGGACTCACTCAGTTAGGCCCACTATGATGGCTAGAGTACTACATTTGTCTTCTGATGTGTGTTGGTCTTGTAACCAGCAACCAAGAACCC
This sequence comes from Geotrypetes seraphini, assembly GCF_902459505.1. Classification (NCBI taxonomy): domain Eukaryota; kingdom Metazoa; phylum Chordata; class Amphibia; order Gymnophiona; family Dermophiidae; genus Geotrypetes; species Geotrypetes seraphini. Next base: position 103,912,603 of record NC_047094.1, on the reverse strand, counting down.
TCTTGCATCTTCCTTACACATGCCCCAACATGCAAATTTATTGGTCGTTTGGTCCAGAATTCAAGCAATATTGCATATGAATAATAATTTGTTGCCTTTGTCTTATAAATCAATCATATTGTGCTCCTCAAACCCGGAGGTCTCATTACCAACATCATTTTAAAACAATGATTGCCATCAAATTATATGAAACTGGAAAGATAACTCTAAGATTAATTTTCCTGAATGGTGGAACCATCTGTGCGTCATTAGGAAGTTTGAAGAAATAATAGCAATCAAACAAAATAATATTGCTAGTTTTACTAGAACGTGGGCCCCTCTAGATAAATTTTGTGAAGTTTTTAATGATAACTCTAATTGACCCTATTGTGTTTCGATTGTATGCAGCTGTTTTTTGTTTGTTTATTTTGTAATACTGTATTATTGTTATGCATCCTTGGGTTTAAAAAAAATATATTATTGTATTTAAAAAATTGTTTTATTGCTATTGTTGTATTTAAAATTCAATTAAAAAAAAGAAAGATATGATGAATGTTCTTTTGTGTGACTGTTTCCCTGTCCTGTAGTTAATGGGGTTCTTTTCCTGTTTTCATATTTTTATTGTACATCACGTAGATTTACATTTTAAAAAGGTGATTAATCAAATATGAATAAACACAAACATTATATAAGGCTGCATCAGGGGCTTTAAATGTTGATCAAATGCAAAAATGAAATTAAAAATAAATAATAATGTTTATTAAATCATAAATACAAATTCTATATGGGAGCCCGAGACCCACGTGTCGATGGGCGGAATGTAACACGGGGCTGGTTGGCCCCAGTGTTGCCCATTGGCCAGGGGGGGAGGTTGTCAGGTAGTTGGATGGGGGTGGGGGAGTAGTATGAAGCAGGGATTGGGTGGTGGGCCCATCAGTGTAGGGAATTTAAATTAATTGGTGGCAGGATGCTCAGGAGAGATCCAAGAATGCAGAAGGAGCGGTTAGCTGAGCGTACTGGTACAGATGTTCGAGTGAGAAGCTGACTTTTTCTTGCTTCTAAGAAGAACTTTTACCTTTGAAATGCCGAAAAAGAGAGGCAACAGCGCCGCTGGAGCCTTGTGGCGTTCCAGTCCAGCCAGGCTCAGTAGCAATGACGAGCTTCTGCGCCGGATGCAGGAAGTGTCAGCGGCAGTGTCGGCACCCCCGTTGGAGGCACTCTGTAGCGAGACAGAGGTGGTTTCCCTGGGACTAAAGATCGCGTTGAGCCCTGACTCCAGAGCACCTCCCCCTCTTCCTCAGACTGCCAGCTCCCCGCAGGTGGAGGAGCAATCGGAAGGCAGTGAGCTCTTCTCCCCAGAGGCTTCGGATGTCAGAGAGGGGAGCTTGGAGTTGGACTCCCTACATTGACAGGAGGGTCCCGTGGAGCCTGAGGTTTTTATCAACCAGAGGGTGATTTGCGATCGGGAGAGTCGCCAACAGGAGGAAAGGTCAGTTGATGTGAACACAAAAATTGATCCTGAAAAACTTTCTACTACATTAGTGAAACCCCGAGAGGTAACCCTGGATGCCATTTGGGATCTTGTGGCAGATCTGGCTAAATCAATTAAGCCTCAATTGTTTCAATTGGAACAAAAATTAAATACTCATGAAACTGATATTAAAAATCTCAAAACTGATCTACAAGACCTTAAAAATTCAAATGTTGTCTCTAAACAGATTACAGAAACATTAATGAGAGATAATAAAAATCTGAGAAGGAAATTAGAATTATTAGACAATTTTTCTCATAATAACAATCTCAGATTAATAAATTTTCCTAGAGTATCAACAATATCTCTTAGAGACATGTTAAAACGCTACATGATGGAAGTATTAGAAATTTCAGAAGAATTGTTGCCACCATTTACCCAGGTCTACTATTTGCCTATACGAAAAGAAGAAGAACACCACCAAAAATCACAAAAACCACAAGATGATCAGCAGCCACTAAACATTTCAATGATATTGGAACGTTCAGACAGGGAAATGGCTACACCGGTACCCCATGAGCGCCTACTAAGGAAACTGTGGAGCCACGGGGTGGAAGGGGACGTGCACACATGGATCAAAAATTGGCTGATGGACAAGAAACAGAGGGTAGGAGTAAAGGGACACTACTCTGGCTGGAAAGGGGTCACAAGTGGCATCCCACAGGGGTCAGTGCTGGGACCGCTGCTGTTCAATATATTCATTAATGACCTGGAATCAGGGACAAAGTGCGAAGTTATAAAATTTGCAGATGACACAAAACTCTCCAGTAGGGTTAGAACTTTTGAGGAACTACAAAGGGACCTGAACAAACTGAGTGAGTGGGAAATAATGGCAGATGAGCTTCAATGTAGAGAAATGTAAAGTCTTGTACATAGGGAAAGGGAACTAGAAGTATAACTACACGATGGGGGGATGGTACTGGGGGAAGGCAACCTAGAAAAGGACTTGGGGGTTTTGGTGGATAAAACAATGAAGCCGGCGGCATAATGTGTAGCGGCCACAAAGAAGGCGAACAGAATGTTGGGCATTATCAAAAAAGGTATCACTACCAGAACGAAGGAAGTTATCCTGCCACTGTACCGGGCGATGGTGCGCCCACATCTGGAGTACTGCGTCCAATACTGGTCGCCGTACCTTAAGAAGGATATGGTGATACTCGAGAGGTTCCAGAAAAGAGCAACAAGGATGATAAAAGGCATGGAAAACCTTTCATATGCTGAAAGGCTAGAGAAGCTAGAGCTCTTTTCTCTGGAAAAGCGGAGACTTAGAGGGGACATGATAGAGACTTATAAGATCATGAAAGGCATAGAGAAGGTGGAGAGGGACAGATTCTTCAGACTAGCGGGGAAAACATAAACAAGAGGGCACTCAGAAAAATTGAAAGGAGACAGATTCAGAACAAATGCTAGGAAGTTCTTCTTGATGCAGAGGGTGGTGGACACCTGGAATGTGCTTCCAGAGGAGGTGGTAGGACAGAGTACGATATTGGGTTTCAAAAAGGGATTGGATGATTTCCTGAAGGAGAAGGGGATTGAAGGGTATAGATAGAGGGTTACTATACAGAATAATAAATGATTAAGGAATTAAAGATTTAGGTAAAGGATCACTTCCAGGTCATGGACCTGGGGGGGCTGCCGCGGGAGCGGACTGCTGGGCAATATGGACCCCTGGTCTGACCCGGCAGAGGCAATGGTTATGTTCTTAGCCTTAGCACCAGCTAAAAACTGGTTGCTTAGACTTTTCTTCAAAAATAAACTAAAAGAATTCCTTGGATATAAAAGACAAATGTTTCCAGATCTGGCACGAGACACAAAAACGTCATCGTGAATTTATCGATTCTAAAACTGGGAGTTACTGCTCTTGGAGCAACTTATTTTCTTTGTCACCCATGTAAATGGGTGATAAAATATCAAACGCAAAAATATATTTTCTTTGATCCTACCCAACTGACATAGTAACATAGTAACATAGTAGATGACGGCAGATAAAGACCCGAATGGTCCATCCAGTCTGCCCAATCTGATTCAATTTAAATTATTATTATTATTTTTTTTTTCTTCTTAGCTATTTCTGGGCGAGAATCCAAAGTTTTACCCGGTACTGTGCTTGGGTTCCAACTGCCGAAATCTCTGTTAAGACTTACTCCAGCCCATCTACACCCTCCCAGCCATTGAAGCTCTCCCCTGCCCATCCTCCTCCAAACGGCCATGCACAGACACAGACCGTACAAGTCTGCCCAGTAACTGGCCTAGTTCAATCTTTAATATTATTTTCTGATTCTAAATCTTCTGTGTTCATCCCACGCTTCTTTGAACTCAGTCACAGTTTTACTCTCCACCACCTCTCTCGGGAGCGCATTCCAGGCATCCACCACCCTCTCCGTAAAGTAGAATTTCCTAACATTGCCCCTGAATCTACCACCCCTCAACCTCAAATTATGTCCTCTGGTTTTACCATTTAGCACAGTTACTTACCGTAACAGGTGTTATCCAGGGACAGCAGGCAGATATTCTTGACTGATGGGTGACGGCACCGACGGAGCCCCGGTACGGACAATTTTAGAGTGATCTCACTCTAAGAACTTTTAGAAAGTTCTAGCTCGGCCGCACCGCGCACGCGCGAGTGCCTTCCCGCCCGACAGAGGCGCGCGGTCCCTCAGTTAGTATAAGCCAGCTAAGAAGCCAACCCGGGGAGGTGGGTGGGACGCAAGAATATCTGCCTGCTGTCCCTGGATAACACCTGTTACGGTAAGTAACTGTGCTTTATCCCAGGACAAGCAGGCAGCATATTCTTGACTGATGGGTGACCTCCAAGCTAACAAAAAGAGGGATGGAGGGAAGGTTGGCCATTAGGAAAACAAATTTTGTAAAACAGATTGGCCGAAGTGACCATCCCTTCTGGAGAATGCATCTAGACAATAATGAGATGTAAAAGTGTGAACTGAGGACCAAGTAGCAGCCTTGCAGATTTCCTCAATAGGAGTGGAACGGAGGAAAGCTACAGATGCTGCCATTGCTCTGACTTTATGGGCTGTGACGGAACCTTCCAGTGTCAGTCCGGTCTGAGCATAACAGAATGAAATGCACGCTGCTAGCCAATTAGACAACGTGCGTTTAGAAACGGGGCGTCCCAAATTATTCGGATCAAAGGACAGAAAAAGTTGGGGAACTGATCTGTGGGGTTTCGTACGCTCCAGATAGTAAGCAAGAGCCCTTTTACAATCCAAAGTATGCAGAGCTTGTTCCCCAGAATGAGAATGAGGTTTTGGAAAGAAAACAGGTAGAACAATGGATTGGTTGAGATGAAATTCAGAGACAACCTTAGGGAGAAACTTTGGATGTGTACGCAGAACTACCTTGTCATGGTGAAAAACCGTAAAAGGTGGATCTGCAACCAGTGCATGAAGCTCACTGACTCTCCTGGCAGAGGTAAGAGCAATAAGGAAAAGTACCTTCCAAGTGAGAAACTTGAAAGGAGAGGTAGCCAAAGGTTCAAATGGAGGCTTCATTAAAGCGGAAAGAACTACATTGAGATCCCAGATAACCGGAGGGGCTTTAAGAGGTGGTTTCACATTGAAAAGCCCACGCATGAACCTGGACACCAGGGGATGAGCTGAAAGAAGTTTTCCATGGACTGGCTCATGAAAAGCTGCAATGGCACTGAGGTGGACTCTGATGGAAGAGGACTTAAGGCCAGAGTCAGACAAAGAAAGTAAATAATCCAACAACGTCTCCACTGCCAGGGAAGTGGGATCAAGATGATGAAGAAGACACCAGGAAGAAAATCTCGTCCACTTTTGATGGTAACATTGCAGAGTGGCTGGTTTCCTGGAGGCATCCAGAATGGAACGAACGGGCTGAGACAAAAGAGTATTAGTCGAAGTCAGCCCGAGAGATACCAAGCTGTCAGGTGTAGAGACTGGAGGTTGGGATGTAGAAGGGTTTCCTGCTGTTGCGTAAGCAGAGATGGAAACAGAGGAAGAAGAAAGGGTTCCCTGGAACTGAGTTGAAGTAGAAGGGAGAACCAATGTTGCCTGGGCCACCTCGGAGCAATCAGAATCATGGTGGCTCGTTCCCTCTTGAGCTTGAACAAGGTTCTCAACATGAGAGGCAGAGGAGGGAAGGCATACAGGAATAGATCCGACCAGTCGAGGAGAAAAGCATCCGCTGCCAGACGGTGCGGAGAGTAAAGTCTGGAGCAGAATAGGGGCAGCTGATGATTGTGAGGAGCTGCAAAGAGGTCTATCTGAGGAGTGCCCCATTGAGTGAAGATAGACTGCAGAGTTACAGGATCGAGTGTCCACTCGTGAGGTTGGAGAATTCTGCTGAGTTTGTCCGCTAAAGAATTCTGTGCCCCCTGAATGTATATAGCTTTCAGGAAGAGATGGTGATCTATGGCCCAAGTCCAGATCTTTTGGGCTTCCTGGCATAAAAGGCGAGAGCCTGTCCCACCCTGTTTGTTGATGTAGTACATCGCAACCTGATTGTCTGTGCACAACAGAAGGACCTGAGGAAAGAGAAGATGTTGGAAGGCCTTGAGGGCATAAAACATTGCTCTGAGTTCCAGGAAATTGATTTGATGCTTCTTTTCCTGGGCTGTCCAAAGACCTTGAGTCTGGAACTCGTTCAAGTGAGCTCCCCATGCATACAGAGAGGCGTCGGTGGTGATGACTAGTTGATGAGGAGGCTGATGGAACAGAAGACCTCTGGATAGATTTGAGGATACCAACCACCATTGAAGAGACTGACGAAGAGATGATGTCACAGATATGTGTCGTGAACAAGGATCCGACACTTGGGACCACTGAGTAGCAAGGGTCCATTGAGGAGTGCGCAGGTGAAGACGTGCGTGAGGTGTGACATGAACTGTGGATGCCATGTGCCCCAAAAGTACCATCATGTGTCTGGCTGAGATGGAAGGAAGTGAAAGCACCTGCTGACATAGAGACCGAAGGGTCTGAAGACGATTGGATGGTAGGAAAGCTCTCATTAGGAGAGTATCCAGGATCGCTCCAATGAATTGAAGTCTTTGAGTGGGGATGAGATGAGATTTGGGTAGATTGATTTCGAACCCCAGAATTCATAGAAACTGGATGGTTTGGTTGGTGGCCAGGAGAACTGCTTGAGCGGATGTGGCTTTGATCAACCAGTCGTCCAGGTAAGGAAATACATGAAGGTGGTGAGAGCGTAGAAATGCCGCTACCACAATGAGACATTTGGTGAATACCCTTGGAGATGAGGCTAGACCGAAGGGCAGCACCTTGTATTGGTAATGACAATGATTGATCATGAATCGGAGATATGGTCTTGAGGTTACATTGATCGGTATGTGAGTGTAAGCCTCTTTGAGATCGAGGGAGCATAGCCAGTCGTTTTGATTTAGAAGAGGATAAAGGATGGCTAAAGAAAGCATTTTGAATTTTTCTTTTACCAGATATTTGTTGAGATCGCGAAGATCTAAAATTGGTCTGAGATCTCCTGTTTTTTTGGGGACTAGAAAATAACGGGAGTAGAATCCCTGCCCTTTTTGATCTAGAGGAACTTCTTCTATAGCGTTCAGAAGGAGTAGGGATTGGACTTCCTGAATAAGGAGGGCAGATTGAGGACTGTGCAAAGCAGACTCTTTTGGCAGGCTTTGAGGTGGAAGAGTCTGAAAGTTGAGAGAGTAGCCGTGGCGGATGATGTTGAGGACCCATTGGTCCGAAGTGATTACTTCCCACCGGCTGAGGAACAGAGAAAGTCGACCTCCTATAGGCTGAGGCAGGAGAGCAGGAATAGGGATACTGGCTATACTGTGGAGAATGAAGTCAAAAGGGCTGTGACTTCTGCTGAGGAGGTTGTTTCACAGATTGTTGCTGCTGCTGCTGTCTAGGAGGCTGACGTTGTTGTTGCCTCTGACGCCTGGGTTGCTGAGCAGTGGTAGGTAATGGACGAGCTGTGAAGCGGCGCTGATAGGCCGACTGCTGTCTATATGGTTTTGGCGGAGGAGGCTTCTTTTTATTTTTAAGCAGGGTATCCCAGCGCGTCTCATGAGCAGAGAGCTTTTGTGTGGTTGAGTCCATGGAATCCCCAAAGAGCTCATCCCCTAGGCACGGGGCGTTGGCTAACCGATCTTGATGGTTAACATCAAGCTCGGATACCCGAAGCCAGGCCAAACGGCGCATAGCCACCGACATTGCTGTTGCTCTGGATGTAAGTTCAAAGGTGTCATATATGGATCTAACCATAAACTTACGTAACTGGAAAAGAGACGACAGGCAGGTGTGAAAAGAATGATGTTTTCGTGAAGGAAGATACTTTTCGAAAGAAGTCATGGTGGTAAGGAGATGCTTTAAATAAAAAGAGAAATGAAAAGCATAATTACTAGCCCTATTTGCTAACATAGCATTTTGGTAGAGCCTCTTACCAAATTTATCCATGGCCCTTCCTTCTCTGCCAGGAGGGACAGATGCATATACACTGGCTCCTGAAGTCTTTTTAAGGGTGGATTCGACAAATAAGGATTCGTGTGGAAGTTGAGGTTTGTCGAACCCAGGAATGGGAATTACTTTATATAGAGAATCCAGTTTACGTGGGGCCCCTGGGACAGTTAAAGGAGTCTCTAAATTCTTATAGAAAGTTTCCTTCAAGATGTCATGAAGGGGAAGTTTCAAAAATTCCTTTGGAGGCTGGTCAAAATCAAGGGCATCCAAAAAAGCTTTAGACTTTTTGGATTCAGCCTCCAAAGGAATGGACAAGGATTCACACATCTCTTTCAAAAAAACAGGAGAAAGAGGAAGTGACCTGTTTGGAGGATGGGTCAGGGACAGCCGAATCCTCCTCCTCTGAGGAACATTCGCCTTCAGAAAGAAAGGGTTCCTCTGAGTCTCCCCACAGATCAGGGTCCCTGACATGGGAAGAATGGTCCCGAGACTCAGGTGTCGACGTTTGTATGTGTCGGGTTTTGCGCACCGACTTACCCGACCTCATCGATACCGAGTCAGGAGATGTTATCGGTCGCACCGGTGCCGAAGTCTGTACCGATTGATGGTGAGCTCTCGGCTCCGGTGCAAGGACTGGCATCGATACCGATGAGGTTAGGTGAAGCGGTACCGAAACAGTGGAAGCGGGTAACACGGGTTCCACAATCGGTATCGATACGGGTTGTTCCACAACCGGTACCGATAGCTCGGTGCGGGCCGGCACCGGAAGGTTCGGTGTCATGATAGCAGGAAGGAGCCGTTCTAATTGCTCCTTAAGCTGCACCTGAAGGATGGCCGTAATGCGGTCATCAAGGGATGGCACCGGTACCGCTTTTTTCTTCTGCGGTACCTGCGGTGCCGCTCGACGCCCCGGAGATGAGGAGCCCGATGTCGAGGGACTCACCTCTATAGGGGCGGAGCGCTTCCGCTGGCGTCTTACAGGCGGCAGGATTGGACTCACTGCACTCGAGGCCGGAAGACGTTCCAGCGGGGAAGGCTTCTTAGCCGGCTTACCTGACTGTTGAGACGCCGGTGTGGAATCACGCGGCGTCGAAGACGAGGGTGCCGACTGAATCGGTGCCGAAGCCGGAGTCGAGGGAACGGGGTCGGACATCTCGGCACCGAACAGTAATCGCTGCTGTATTTGGCGATTTTTTAATGTCCGTTTTTTTAGAGTAGCACAGCGGGTGCAAGTAGAGGCCTGATGCTCAGGACCCAAACACTGTAACCAAACACAGTTGTGTGGGTCCGTGAGAGATATAGGCCTAGCACACCGCTGGCACTTTTTAAAACCCGGTTGAGGGGGCATGAAAGGAAAAACGGCTTCCGCCAAATCGAAGGCCGAGGCTTCGATGGTGGCAGAAGGCCCCGCCGGGGAAAATCAAATTAAGAAAAGAAAAAATTGTTTGTTTTTTTTTTTTTTTTACAAAAAAGAAAAAAGAAACGAAATAAGGCCAATTAGCCAAAAGTTTACGCGAGCGGGAAGGCAATAGAAAAAAAAGTTTCAACAGCCGTTGAAAAAAACGCGTCTTCTTAGCTCCGCGGAAACTAAGAAACTGAGGGACCGCGCGCCTCTGTCGGGCGGGAAGGCACTCGCGCGTGCGCGGTGCGGCCGAGCTAGAACTTTCTAAAAGTTCTTAGAGTGAGATCACTCTAAAATTGTCCGTACCGGGGCTCCGTCGGTGCCGTCACCCATCAGTCAAGAATATGCTGCCTGCTTGTCCTGGGATAATCCTTTCTCTGGAAAAGATTTTGTTCTACGTTAATACCCTTTAAGTATTTGAATGTCTGAATCATATCTCCCCTGTCTCTCCTTTCCTCTAGGGTATACATATTCAGGGCTTCCAGTCTCTCCTCATACGTCTTCTGGCGCAAGCCTCCTATCATTTTCGTCGCCCTCCTCTGGACCGCCTCAAGTCTTCTTACGTCTTTCGCCAGATATGGTCTCCAAAACTGAACACAATACTCCAAGTGGGGCCTCACCAATGACCTGTACAGGGGCATCAACACCTTCTTCCTTCTACTGACTACGCCTCTCTTTATACAGCCCAGAATCCTTCTGGCAGCAGCCACTGCCTTGTCACACTGTTTTTTCGCCTTTAGATCTTCGGACACTATCACCCCAAGGTCCCTCTCCCCGTCCGTGCATATCAGCTTCTCTCCTCCCAGCATATACGGTTCCTTCCTATTATTAATCCCCAAATGCATTACTCTGCATTTCTTTGCATTGAATTTTAGTTGCCAGGTATTAGACCATTCCTCTAACTTTTGCAGATCCTTTTTCATATTTTCCACTCCCTCTTCGGTGTCTACTCTGTTACAAATCTTGGTATCATCTGCAAAAAGGCACACTTTTCCTTCTAACCCTTCAGCAATGTCACTTACATACATATTGAACAGGATTGGCCCCAGCACCGAACCCTGAGGGACTCCACTAGTCACCTTTCCTTCCTTCGAGCGACTTCCATTAACCACCACCCTCTGGCGTCTGTCCGACAGCCAGTTTCTGACCCAGTTCACCACTTTGGGTCCTAACTTCAGCCCTTCAAGTTTGTTCAACAGCCTCTTATGAGGAACTGTATCAAAGGCTTTGCTGAAATCCAAGTAAATTACATCTAGCATATGTCCTCGATCCAGCTCTCTGGTCACCCAATCAAAAAATTCAATCAGGTTCGTTTGGCACGATTTACCTTTTGTAAAGCCATGTTGCCTTGGATCCTGTAACCCATTAGATTCAAGGAAATACACTATCCTTTCTTTCAGCAACACTTCCATTATTTTTCCAACAACTGAAGTGAGGCTCACCGGCCTGTAGTTTCCTGCTTCATCCCTGTGACCACTTTTATGAATAGGGACCACATCCGCTCTCCTCCAATCCCCAGGAATCACTCCCGTCTCCAGAGATTTGTTGAACAAGTCTTTAATAGGACTCGCCAGAACCTCTCTGAGCTCCCTTAGTATCCTGGGATGGATCCCATCTGGTCCCATCGCTTTGTCCACCTTCAGTTTTTCAAGTTGCTCATAAACACCCTCCTCCGTGAAAGGCGCAGAATCTACTCCATTTTCTCGTGTAACTTTGCCAGACAATCTTGGTCCTTCTCCAGGATTTTCTTCTGTGAACACAGAACAGAAGTATTTGTTTAGCACATTTGCTTTCTCCTCATCACTCTCCACATATTTGCTCCCAGCATCTTTCAGCCTAGCAATTCCATTTTTTATCTTCCTCCTTTCACTAATATATCTGAAAAAATTTTTATCTCCCTTTTTTACATTTTTAGCCATTTGTTCTTCCGCCTGTGCCTTCGCCAAACGTATCTCTCTCTTGGCTTCTTTCAGTTTCACCCTGTAGTCCTTTCTGCTCTCCTCTTCTTGGGTTTTTTTATATTTCATGAACGCCAACTCTTTCGCCTTTATTTTCTCAGCCACTAGGTTGGAGAACCATATCGGCTTCCTTTTTCTCTTGTTTTTATTGATTTTCTTCACATAAAGGTCCGTAGCCATTTTTATCGCTCCTTTCAGCTTAGACCACTGTCTTTCCACTTCTCTTATGTCCTCCCATCCTAACAGCTCTTTCTTCAGGTACTTTCCCATTGCATTAAAGTCCGTACGTTTGAAGTCTAGGACTTTAAGTATCGTGTGGCCGCTCTCCACTTTAGCCATTATATCAAACCAAACCGTTTGATGATCGCTACTACCCAGGTGAGCACCCACTCGAACATTAGAGATACTCTCTCCATTTGTGAGGACCAGATCCAATATCGCTTTTTCCCTTGTGGGTTCCGTCACCATTTGTCTGAGCAGAGCCTCTTGAAAGGCATCCACAATCTCCCTACTTTTTTCCGATTCCGCAGACGGAACATTCCAGTCCGCATCCGGCAGGTTGAAATCTCCCAACAGCAGAACCTCCTCTTTCCTTCCAAACTTTTGGATATCCACAATCAGATCCTTATCAATTTGCTGCGATTGAGTCGGAGGTCTGTAGACTACACCCACGTAGATGGAAGTTCCATCTTCTCTTTTCAGAGCAATCCATATCGCTTCTTCCTCTCCCCAGGTCCCTTGCATTTCGGTCGCTTGGATATTGATCTTTACATAGAGAGCTACTCCTCCTCCTTTATGACCATCTCTATCCTTCCTAAAAAGATTATATCCCGGTATGTTTGCATCCCATCCATGTGATTCACTGAACCATGTCTCTGTGATAGCAACAATATCTAGATCTGCCTCTAATATCAGGGCTTGCAGATCATGAACTTTGTTGCTTAGACTGCGAGCATTTGTGGTCATCGCTTTCCAGCTATTTTTCAGCGATAATCTCCTTTTTCGTATGGATTTTTGTGTCGTTTCACTTTCCGTTGCAATACTAAGAAATGAGTTGTTGATATTGCTTATGTTGCAGCCTTTACTACTATCACATTTTTTCTTTTGCCGGGGGTGGTCTCTATAATTGTCCTTCGTACATACACCACCCCCACCTTCTAGTTTAAATGCCTAGAAAAATATTGTCTAAATTTCTCTGCAAGGTTTCTTTTTCCTGCTGTAGTAATATGTAGCCCATCAGTGCAATATAGCTTCTTGTCTTTCCATGTATTTCCCCATCCTCCTATGTACCTGAAGCCTTCTTGATGACACCAGGCTCTGAGCCATCTATTAAAGTCCTCTGTGTTTTTCACTCTTTGCTCTCCTTTTCCATATGCAGGCAGTATTTCAGAAAAAGCTAAAGTCTTTACAAAAGGTTTCACGCCCTCACCAAGCTCCCGAAAAGCTTTCTCTGCTGCAAGTGTGGAGTTGTTGGCCAGGTCATTTGTTCCCAGATGGATAACAACATCAGTGTTAAAATCCTTAGTTTCTTCCTTAATTATAGTCAGTATTTGCCTGGAACTCCTGGTAGCTGAGGATCCTGGAAGACATTTCACTATTTTGGTCTCCTCGCCCTGTGTTCCAAGGTTAATGCCTCTGATGATGGAATCCCCCAACAGTAATAGTTTTCTGTTTTGGGCTTTTTTATTTGTACTTAGGGTGCTCTTGTTCTCTTGAGTTTCCTTCATTGGTTCAAGTCCCACCTCCCTTCTGTTTTCCTGAGTATCGCAGTGCACTAGTGGAGCGAAGGAATTCTGTAGAGGTAATATTAGTGAAGGTGGATGTTTCTGTGTTATATGTCGCAGTCTTCCTGAGCCTACTGGGCCCATTTATTCCTGGGCTGTTTTATTCTTTGAGGTAGAGGTGGTAAGTTGGTATGATTTTGTGGAGTGATGGAAGCTGCTTTAATTGTATTCAATTCCTGTTTAAGTTTGCAGAGCTCCTCCGTTTTGTCGGCTGCTCACCTGAAAGCAGGGATAGCATGAGTGCTTAATGTTTAATTTGGACACTTTCTTCAGCTGATTGAATTTCCTGATTGCTTCTTTTTTCTTGATTTGTTTTCAGTAATTGCTCGCTGATTATACTTCTTGGATCCTGGTATTGAGGACTTGAGCTGAGGTTAAGCTTAATTTCTTATTATGTCATATATATTATTATAATTTGTAATGTTTGTTTTCTTACTTAACTTCATCTTTCTGTACAAGTGGATACTTGATATGTTTTTGGAAAATATGATAAATAAATAAAAAATTGTTGGCAGGCAGGGCAGCGTGTGGGGGCGAGGTGATAAAGCCGGGACCATGGAGGGCTTCCTATTCATTGATGCTTTCGACTAATGAACCCATTATTCTTTAACAGTGGAACTTGGAGTGGCCTGCTCACACATCAAACCTCTTGTCACCCCACCCATCCTGGGTCCCAATAACACGCTCCACACTGTCATTGGTGAAACCTGGCCGCAGCCCTGTTTATTGAAATAAACATATAACTTCAATAAATTATAACCATGTTTAACAAACAGGCATTCTAAACAACATTGTAACCAAACACATCTTGAACCCGAGCTACTATGGCCATTAAATGCCCCCCCCCCCACCCGACCCCGCCAAGCTAGCAAGGGTCTGTAATATAAGAATTAAATGGCTCCTGACCCTGCCGTGCTAGCAAGGGTCCAAGGGGTGGCATGTCTCCACATGCCCCATTGTCCAGGGTTATCCGACCCACCAGGCACGGCTCCGCACCGGCCCACAGCTCATCCCATGATGAGCCCAGCAGCCAGTAGCTCGGGATACCGCTTCCCACCTCCCCTGCCCTCGAAATTCAGCATCACGGGCGGGTGGGTGGGAAGCTGCCTTGGAGGACTCGGCGACCGTTTGGGTCCTCAAGCTCCCCCCTCTTTATCCACTCTCCCATCATCCCCCTCGCTGCGGCCCCTACCAATCCGGAGCCTTCCCCCCCGGCGAGAAGATTCAATCCTTCCCCCTACTCTAACCCTTTTTGCAACCCCGTCTCTCATCCCAACAGGCGCTCTCGCGGGCCTCCAGCTCCACGTTAGATGCGCCCATCGAGACAGGCTCTCGGGCTTTCTATTCTTATTGACCCCCTCAGTCCTTTTGTTCTTCTCCTTTATTTGTTCTCTTTCCTGTATTTATTGTAGTTCCCCTCTCTCCCCCCCCCCCCCCCCCCCCCCGGCTTGTTCTTCGTTCGTTTAATTTGTGTTTTGTGTTCATCTGAGTTAAAATTTGTTTGTTTATCGTTGATGTTTTTAATTTGTTCTGCCCCTTATTTTACTGTTGTAAAACGCTTAGCATTTGATAAGCGTTCAATTAAATTGACAATAAACTTGGAAACTTGGAATAGCACTTATGACCTGATTCTATAAAAGGCACCTAAATGTAAGCGCCTACAGTGGTGCAGCTGATATAGGCGCTTAATTGTTTAATAGACTTAATCGGTGATGAAAAATTAGCACCTCGTAATTGACATAAATTGCACTTAATCGAATAGTAGGCACCTAGTCCAAGGTGGATCATGGATCGTGGGGGACAGCTGAGCCTTTTGGGTTAAACAAAGAGATTGAGTGGTATTTGCTTTAATTAGGGGCAGGTGTATGTGGCTTATAAAGAGGAAACAGGAAATAAGCTAGTAGAAGGAAATTGGTTGAGCTGGATAGAGGTCCTGGTTTGGATGTCTCGCTCCTGTTTGCTGCCAGGAAAAAGAATATTATGAAGCGTCAGGTAGGGTTATAATTTTTTTAGAATATTATGTTTAGTGGTTCTTTTTGATTTATTAAGTAGGTTGTAAGGTTATGTGTTGATAAATTTGGTATCATGTATTGTAGTGATTATGAAGACCTGGAGCCTGCTTCAGTCTTAAGCTCCTGATGATGCCTTAGGGTGAAACACAGAACTGTGTTGAGCTTATTTGTCTCCAATGCTCAGGTTGGACTGTGATAAGAACAGAGGAGATATTATGAACACTTGATTGAAGAAGCAAAGCAATTGAAAACTGATTCAGTGAAGAAGACAACGTATTTAAAACAGCACTTTATTGATGGAATTAACATTTTATGAATTTTAAGTGATTTGGGCGGGCTTCATGTTTGAGGATTGTATACATGTATGCTTGTACGTATTATATAGAACGATGATATTGGGAAAAATTTAAAATGCGATGGTGCAATATAAAATTATAATAAATGATTAAATATGTGTGAAATTATGAATAGTTTGTAGCTATAGCCCTTTTTTATTGAGTTTGTATAACGAATATGCATGAGATATTTTTGCATGCACTGCCGTCATTGTAGACTGGAAATCAGACCAGTTTGCAGCTCTTCTGGATTTCAGTTTGGTACCCTTGACCTAAGCCAGTGGTCTCAAACTCGCGGCCCGGGAGCCACAAGCGGCCCGCCAGGTACTATTTTGCGGCCCGTGGTCTGTACTAGTGCTGCCCGCTCTTTGCAGTGTCCTCTGGCTTCCCCCCTGGCCTCCAGCTCTTACCTTCAGATAATTACTGCAGCATGCAGAGAAGATTGCCAGTGCTTTAGCAATCCTTGCAGGCTGCCATCATCCTCAGCATCACGTTCCCTCTGCCGCGATCCTGCCCCTGACGTCAGAGGAGGGGCGGGACCGCGGCAGAGGGAATGTGCTGCGGAGGCCGATGGCAGCCTGCAAGGAATGTTACAGCACCGGTGATCCTCTCTGCAGGCATGGTAATTAGCTGAAACTAAGACCGGGAGGCCAGGGGAGAAGCTGGAGGACGCTGCAAAGAAGGGGGGAACATGCAGGCCTTTGGGGGGAAGATTTATAAACTATAAAGAGTTTTACCTCGTGCAAAATTGTCATTTCTATAATAAGACATTAACTTTTTTTTCTGCGGCCCTCCATGTACCTACAAATCCAACTGTGGCCCTGCAAAGGGTTTGAGTTTGAGACCACTGACCTAAGCTATTTCCTCTAGATAAGATAACTCAGTTCTATACTACTGTGTGTCATTTCTGTTGTTTACTTGGTACTCACTTTCATTTGCAGGCTACATTTTCCCTTAAGTACCATTCAAGGGGACGAGTAAAAGTTGGTTGAACAGAAAGTTCCGTTCACACGGACAGCTCCTTCATCATCACATCTGCAAAGCGTACGTGAACGGCACAGAACCAACTTGGCAGCTCTCCAAGCTGCAGCTGCATCCAAAATTGTACTGAAGAAGAGACAGCTAAATTACAGTAGATCTGAAAACGATAATTCAGGCTACCAGAATACTTTCTTTTCTCGTGTAGTTTTCATACACCTATCTAAAAGTTCCAAAAACATCTTTATTGTGTAGCGAGCAGTAAAAGTATGAGTGCAGGAAGTTCGCAAGTAGGTTAAACAGGCTGCTAACAAAGGTTCTCTCACTGTGCAGAGTAATGATTCTCAGCGTTAATTTTGCAATACAGTGTTCCCCCGGTCATTGGTTCTGGTCATTCATGGTATTTTCCAACCATGAACCGCCAGCAAGGAGAGGGATAGCTGGAGAGGCAGGAGAAAGCAGCCGGAGCGCCGGCGAGTGCAGGAAATCACTCGCTGTATGCTCCGACCGCCTCTTCCTGCACTGTCAGGCCTTATCCAATCAGGAGCTGCTTTGACACGTGATTCAGAAGGTAGGTGGGTGCCGTGCCGAATAGTGTCTTGAAGCATAGGCAACCAAATTTGAAAATTATTCTGGCCTCGACTGGTAGCCAGTGCAGTTATTTGAAATATGGGGTAATGTGAAATTTTGTGACTTCAAGAAAGACATAAAGAAATATTTTTTCATGGAAAGAAGGATGGATGCCTGGAGCTTTGTAGACGAGGTGGAAGGGGTAAAAATAGTAAAGGAATCCAAGAAAGCTTGTGATGGGTTCCTAAGTGAATAAAACCAGGGATCCTTGGACTTAAATGAGGAGTACAGTTCTGCAATGGTTCGGGAAAGCGAGCAGCCTGGATGGTTCATCCAATCTTTTCTGTCATAATCATCTGGGGGGTTTAATGCAGACAGAATATTATCCTCAGTTTTTAGGGCATGAAAGACAATATGCTTTGCAGCTTGACTGGGTTTTTTTTTTTTTTTTTTACCAAGTTTGTTCTGAATACTGCTCTCAGCAAATGTGAAACCCACCCACAGCCAGTAATATCTCCACTGGGCTGTTTTACTCCACTGGGCTGTTGCTACAAAATACAAAACTACAATTCCCATAATGCTTGGTATCAGGAGTTGACAAGAAAAAGGACTGATTCCAAATGGAATTGAGTTGTGAGAAGTTCATGACCCACTGAAAAAAGTATAGATAGAGTTTTCCCTTTCAAAATGTATTTCATTTATGTGCACCCTTGTAATTCCATTCCTGTTCAAGTATAAAAAGAGATCCAGTCCTGGTTTTTACCATCATGTAGCTGATGAATACACCTTTTGAATTTCCCTAAGTTAAAAATATACATAAGGAGGAATTGCCATAAGTTTCAAACTGGTGAGCACCATTAGTTACCTGCATCACTTAAGTTCCTCAGCAGAGGCAGACACTTGTTACAACACAATCTGAGATTGAAGCAATGTCTGACTGGCAAGAAAGGGAAAGCACCTCTGCCAGCTATCTTTCTATTGTTTACGAGTATACAGGAGATACTATTACTTAGCATGCAAGAACCGCAGCGAGAACTCTGGGAATTTGAGGCAAAGGATCTCAAGTACCAGACTGGAACTGACTTTCAAAAGAAGTGATGATTAAAACCAGTTTTAAGAAGTGATGATTACTGAAAATCATCACTAGTGGGTAGCAACCTTGCTGACATCCCCAGCCTCAATCCCATGAGACCTGGTCAGTTCAGCATAGTACTCTTGGTACAGACGATCTTAAATAAATGACTGAAAACTGTTTGGGAAGAGGTAATTATTTCCATATACTTGTTCTAACTTTGCACTGGTGCAGAGTTCGAAAGTATAGCATTAAAACAAAACAAGAAAATCAACTCATTGGAAATGTTGTCCATTACTGTATCAAGTGACTGAATAGATGGAAAAATCCTTGTGGTGCTTTGAGGTCCTTTATATGTTAACTCATGTTACAGCCATCAATCAGACATGGTTTTTCACAGAGCCGGCAGCGCCACCTTCTGTCTCTGTGATGAACAGGCACCATTTTCTCAATGACATTAACCTGGGTGTCATCAAACCCCTTTTTGCATGATGTTATCCCTGACTGGGAAGGGGTAAAACGTGGACCTCACGGACCTGACGGATCTAAACCCGTACAGCCTTAAAAATCTGAGGTCCGTGTCCGTGGCGCTTGTAGTTTCTGTCGCTGACAGACCTTGATGAGATTTTAGCACTGACGGATCCGTCTCAGCAAAGGGAGGGAAAAGTGGTAGGATCCGTCAGCGCTAAAATCTCTTCCAGGTCTGTCAGAGCCAGAGACTAGTGCTGGAGCAGCAGAGCAGAAGCCAAGAGAGCGGGGACATAGGTTTTGGACGTGCGTTATGGAAAAGAAGTCTCCAAACTCCAGCACTAGTCTCTGGCTCTGACAGACCTGGAAGAGATTTTTAGCACTGATGGATCCTAACACTTTTCCCTCCCTTTGCTGAGACGGATCCGTCAGTGCATAAATCTCATCAAGGTCTGTCAGCGACAGAAACTACAAGCGCCACGGACACGGACCGACACGGACCTCAGATTTTTAAGGCCGTACGGGTTTAGATCCGCGAGGTCCGTGAGGTCCGCGTTTTACCCCTTCCCTCACTGACTTATTTTTCTCCATGATATGAACAAGACAACCGGGTCCGTTAGTACAGGGAGAAGGTCTGTTCATGCTTTAGACCAGGGGTGTCCAATGTCGGTCCTCGAGGGCCGCAATCCAGTCGGGTTTTCAGGATTTCCCCAATGAATATGTATGAGATCTATTAGCATACAATGAAAGCAGTGCATGCAAATAGATCTCATGCATATTCATTGGGGAAATCCTGAAAACCCGACTGGATTGCGGCCCTCGAGGACCGACATTGGACACCCCTGCTTTAGACAGTTTGGGATCCTGTCTGAATGAAAGATGCTTTATAAATGTATATTACTGATATTGGATATCGCAAACATTATTGAAGTTATGGGAGCAGTCGAAATGGCAATTGTAAGAACATTAAAAATATGGGTAGGCTGAACTTTTCCTGAGTATAAGTTCATTACTACTACTACCATTACTTCTATAGCTCTACCAGATGTACGCAGTACTGTACAGAGTCACAAAGAAGACAATCCTTGCTCAACAAGCTTACAATCTAAACAGACAAGACAGACAGACAAACAGGATGTCAAGGATACAGCTAAGGGGAACAGTTAATCTGCTGGCTGGGTTGGAGGGCTGTGGGAAGTAGGGTTTTCAGTCTGCTTTTAAACAAGGTAAGGGGCTTGGTGGACAAACTCGGGTAATTTATTCCAGGCATAGGGGGCAGCTAGCTTGAAATTCGGACATCTGGTAACCCTAATTAATATGTACTTCTCAGTTCTCATTGTCCTCTTGCCACCACACCTAGAACCCTTCAGGAGAGGTGATCTGGGAGTAGAACAGACTGGAAATGGAGGAAGGAAGATAAACCATGAATCAAGATCCCTGGGGAGAGTGGCATAAAAGTTGAATGAGAGCTTGAAAATATATACTTGCCTAGGGCTCAATACAGTTGACAAGTACAGAAAACATCCACCTACACTGGCACATCAGGGAGAATTTTTGAATTACAAATCCTAAACTCTGAATTCATTCTGCGATTGCATCACACGGTAACCATACAACATTTCTCCACCTCTTCTTCAGTCCCTTGAGAAAAAGAAAGAGTGCAAGGAAGCAATCTTCATCACAGAGAAAAGCCACGGCACGAGGCTATGAATCAGAGACCTGCCAGCAAAACCCATTTGTTAGTGGACTTTAATTGGTATAGTGTAGGCAGCTGGATGAGTTATGACTCCAGCAGGCCTAATAATAATCTATATTTTGCTTGTGTTCTGACTTGTAGACCTTTTACGAGTATAAAAATATGATGTTTCCACTGTGAATCAGTTAGGACATGAAATGACATTTAAAGTCAGAACCATTGATCGATGCTGTATTTTAGTATGACACACTGGCGGCAAGCTTGTTGACTGGCTTGATTTCTAAGTCTAAAAAATAGAGAGCGTATAACCAAAAACAGGCTAAGTACATTAGCAATTACAGTAAACCCCCGCAAATTTGCGGTTCGTAAATCGCGGACTCGGTAATTCATGCTATTTTCCGACTGCCTCTTCCTGGTACTAAAGTCATGGTTACACCAACCAGGAGCTGCTTTGACACGCTATCTGGCTCCTGATTGGTGTAACCATGACTTTAGTACCAGGAAGAACATAAGAATTGCCGCTGCTGGGTCAGACCAATGGTCTACGGCGGGAGCTCAAGGCAGCCATTTCCTATTGGCAATCTACACGGGGCAGGAGCGTAGGAAGATCGCTCCTGCCCCGAAAGCCTGCTAGACCACCAGGTAAGGCCGGGATGCCGGGGGCAAGACAGGAGAGAGGCGGGAACATGATAAAATATGGGTTCCCCCCCCAAAAAAAAATTCCGAATTTGTGAAACCGTGAGTGTGGAAACCGCGAATGGGGAAGTGTACTGTATTTTACTTTCTTAACTCTGTAAACAAAAAATGCGCTTATATCACCATCATTTTCAGGATAGTCAGATTTTCCGGACAATTGCATTTAACAGACACCCCCCCTCAGCACTCCGTTAAATCAAGGGTTTACTGTATATTATATATAGTACCTACTCTAATCATTTGTCAAAAAAAAAAACTTTACGTATATCACTCTATTGCAGTCTTCAAAAAAATTGCAAAAATGTATCTTTAAACACAGTTTTTATAGACACAGTCCCATATCATACACAACTCACAACCATAACAGTTGGAAAAAAAGCGAAGTCCAGCATTATTCTTTACCTCGCATTTCCAAAAAGCCCAACAGTAGCCCTATTTCATCTCCAGCTTTATCAAGGGCTGCGACATTAATTCACCATCAGCAGTCTTTGCCAAACACAAAATTCTTCATGGCCATTTGGTGAAAGGGGATAGATTCCGTACAAACGTAAGGAAGTTCTTCTTCACCCAGAGAGTGGTAGAAAACTGGAATGCTCTTCCAGAGTCTGTCAAGGGGAAAACACCCTCCAGGGATTCAAGACAAAGTTAGAAAAGTTCCCGCTGAATAAGGACGTACACTGGTAGGGCTAGTCTCAGGACGCTGGTCTTTGACCAGAGGGCCGCCGTGTGAGCAGACTGCTGGGCACGATGGACCACTGGTCTGACCCAGCGGCGGCAATTCTTATGTAATCCCTTACTGAGGGTGAAGAATTTTGTGTTTGGCGAAGACTACTGATGGAGAATTAATGTCGCAGCCTTTGATAAAGCTGGAGGCGAAACAGGGCTGCCGTTGGGCTTTTTTGTGAATGCGAGATGAACCATATCAAAGTCCAACTGTATTCTTTAACTGTTATGGTTGTGAGTTGTGAATAGTATGGAATTGTGTCTATGAAAACTGTGCTTAAAGTCTGCATAGAATGATATACTTAAAAGTGGAGTTTTTTTGACCAAAGACTGGAGAAGCGCCTGTATATAAAATATATTCAGTCTTTTGAAGTTGGGACTTGTTGGAGCAAGATATCTGAGGTCTTTTTTCTCCACTATTTGAAACTTGTGCAGTCTCTATTGAGATAATTGCTAATGTACGTAGCCTGTTTTCTGGTTATTCTCTGTATATTTTTTAGGCTTTGCTAGTAAGATTATATAGTTTATTCTTCTTTATAACGTTAGTTGATTTCTAAGTGCCATTTGGAGATGCTTTCCCTAGCAATTCAAAACAATGCGTGTTCCATTAATTCATTAAAAAGAAAATCAAAAGGATTTAAGTAATAAACAAACAAATACAAGCTAACCTTTTATTTCAAGCTATTAAAACTAATGCATCTCTATGATACTAGTAAGGATCAGAAACCAGCAGAACCTGCCAATATAAGCCCTTTAATCATTATTTTAGTTCTAAAATGCCTCACATACATTGTTAGAGTAATATTTATCTGAAGGCAATGCTCATTTTCTTTTCATTAATAGGCATTACTTCATTTTTATCCTGGTGCAAACATAAACTTAATTATTGTCAGAGCAGTTGAGTGCATGGCATTATTCACGGTAGACTGAGTAGATCTAGTCATCCTTTTATGTCAATATATTCATTGTGGGTTTCCTGAAAATCTGACTGACTTTGAGATCCCCAGGATAGGTTTGAAAAGCCCTGATCCCACTACAGCTCCTGGTAAACCTGGGCAAGTCACTTATCCCTCCATTGTCTCAGATACAATAAAAGTACGGTGGAACCTTGGTTTGCGAGCATAATTCGTTCCAGAAGCATGCTCGTAAACCAAAGTGCTCGTATATCAAAGCGAGTTTCCCCATAGGAAGTAAGGGAAATTCACTTGATTGGTTCCACATCCTCAAAACAGACCCCCCCCCCCCCCCAAGGCCACTGGCGATCACTTCTACCCTACCACATCCCAAAAAGACCCCCACCCATGAGGCCAGCATCGCCCCCCTTCCCCGAGAACTGACATCGCCCACCTGCCCAAACCCAAACCCTTACCATAATCTGGCACTGGCACGCAGCACCAACCCACCAGACATGCCAGTGCTGGTGCCGGGAGAGCCTGCCTTTTGCCGTTGATCTCTGCTAGGCTGGGCCTTGAGCATCTGCGTATGTTGAAGGCCTTCTGGTTCCCACTCTCAATGAGAATCTCAATCTCAATCTCAGAGAAAGAGCGGGAGCTAGAAGGCTTTGAGCATGTGCAGATGCTCAAGGCCCAGCCCAGCAGAGATCAGCGGCAAAAGACAGGCTTTTCCGGCACCGGCATGTCCTGTGGGTTGGTGCTGTGTGCTAGTGCCAGGGTGGTATGGGTTTGGGTGGGCGACGCTGGATCTCGGGGGTGGGGGTTTGCAAATCGAGTCAACGCTCGGTTTGCGAGGCACGATTTGCAAGAGTTTTGCTCATCTTGCAAAACACTCGCAAACCGCGTTACTCGCAAACCGAGGTTTGACTGTACCTGTATATAATATTTATTTATTTCTAAAACTTCTAAACTGCCTATACCTAAAAGGTTCACATTTAAAACATTCATAATAGTTCAGATGACAGTACTTTACATAAATGCATTCAATTACATTACAAATCACCATAGTAATTTATCCCACTTAAAAGCAATGTCAGGAAACTCAACGAATCCACATTAACTATACACACTAAAGTGCTGCAATCAAAATTCAGAATTCTTATTAAAAATGCCTACCATTAACCAACACAATTGCGGCTTCAACATTTTTTTAAACTGTAGATGATCAGTGCAGGTCCTCAGAATTCCAGGGAGGGAATTCCAGAATTTTATCCCAGCTAAGGACAACATTGCCGCTCTAGATCTTACATACCGAACAGTCTTCTTTTTCATGGAAATTAATCTCGTGCTTCCTTCAGATCTTGATTTCCTCTTCGGCTGATACACCTCCCAAAGAGTTTGAAAATTCAAAGCAACAGATCCATATAAACTCAGATGCACCACAGACAACACTTTATAACAAACTCTTTGCGATACTGGGAGCCAGTGCAGTTGTTTTAGTGCAGGAGTGATGTGTTCTTTCCGTGATATTCCTAAAACCAGCTTCGCAGTAGAGTTCATCAATTGTTGCAATGCCCTACATTTGATCTTAGTTAATCCCAAGTAAAGCATATTATAATAGTCTAAGCGTGTCAATATCAGTGCCTGTGCCACCAAACAAAAGTCGTATGGCAGAAGCATTGGTTTCAGCCGGTAAAGAATCCATAGCTGTGAATACCCTCCCTGGACAACCCTGAGGACCTGTCTTCCCATTCAGAAAGCATAGTCTAAACAGACACCTAAAATTACCATCTCTCTTTTAACCTGCAGATTCATACCATGAACCTGGATTTCAGTTGCAAGTTTCTCCACATCATCCTCACTCACTATCATTATTTCAGATTCCCAATATTCAATTGTAATCCATGATCATCTATCCATTCTTTTACAGTATTCATATACATATTCAAATCCTTCTCAACTTCCAATATTCCACTCTCAATGGGGAAAAATTAAGATATCGTCTGCTTAAAAATCAATAATGCACCCCGAGTTCACAAAATCTTTTTCCTAATATAGCCAGATATAACTTAAATAACAGGGCTGTGGCACATTTCTTATATTGGACACCACTCCCCACAGAAAGCAATCTTCCCAGCAAATATGTTGAAAACCAGGATAATACTTCACCATTAATTCCTAACTTACACAATTTCAACAGCAATAAGTCTAAATTTATGGTATCAAATGCCCCTGAGACATCAAGCAATACTACACAATAGGATACATGTCTATCTAGTCCATCTCTTAAGAATTTCACAACCAATGTCATAAGAACATAAGAATTGCCGCTGCTGGGTTAGACCAATGGTCCATCCTGCCCAGCAGTCCACTCACGCAGCGGCTCTCAGGTCAAAGACCAGTGCTCTAAATGAGTCCCACCTCACCTGTGTACTTTCCAGTTTAGCAGGAACTTGACCAACTTTGTCTTGAAACCATACGGAACCTTCTAAATCCAAATTGCTGCAATTCTAAGGGCTGTGGAGTCAGTCAAGGAGTCTGAGACATGTACCTGGAGTTGGAGTCATGGGTACCAGAAACTGAGGAGTCGGAGTCAAAGGATTTATTGACCGACTCCACAGCCCTGATTTCAAAACATATACTGTAGATAAAACCAGGGCTGTGGAGTCGGAGTTGAAGTCGGAAACAATTTTGGATACCTGGAGTTGGAGTCGTGGGTACCATTAACTGAGGAATCTGAGTCGAAGGATTTATCTACTGACTCCACAGCTCTGGATCTAAGCAGCCTACTCACTGAACATGATCCTCTAACTGTAATGGAACAAGTTTCTCCAGAATCTTCCAAAAAAAATGGTACTACCGAGATAGGACGGTAACTAGTCATAAAATCTTCATCTAATCCCTTCTTTTTCAGGACCAGCCTAACAGTTGACTGCTTACAATTATCTAGAAAAATTCCCAACAAAGATTTATTAACTACCTGAATCACATATGGAGCAATTTGCTCTACCAAATCACGCATGATCTTTGATTGTAACCATCTTCTTTCCGTTCCCCTGTTAAAGAATATAATGGCAGACATGCAATAACAACATGTATCATTTTGCAGTTCCACTGGATATATATAGCACTATACAATGGTGATAAGTACCATCCCTGTCCCAAATAGCTTCTAATCTAAATGGGTACTTGACTTAAGAACAAAAGAACATAAGCAGTGCCTCTGCTGGGTCAGACCAGAGGTTCATCATGCCCAGCAGTCCGCTCACGCGGCGGCCCATCAGGTCCAGACCTGTTACGTAACCCTCTATCTATACCCTTCTATCCCCTTTTCCTTCAGAAAGTTGTCCAATCCCTTCTTGAACTCCAATACTGTACCCTGTCCTATCACACTCTCTGGAAGCGCATTCCAGGTGTCCACCACCCGTTGGGTGAAGAACTTCCTAGCATTGGTTCTGAATGTGTCCCCTCTCAAGTTTTCTGAATGCCCTCTCGTTCTTATAGTTTTCGAAAGTTTGAAGAATCTGTCCCATTCCACTTTCTCTATGCCCTTCATGATCTTATAAGTTTCAATCATATCCCCTCTAAGTCTCCGCTTATCCAGGGAAAAGAGCCCCAGTTTCTCCAGTCTTTCAGCATATGAAAGGTTTTCCATACCTTTTATCAAATGTGTCGCTCTCGAGTATCGCCATATCCTTCTTCAGGTACGGTGACCAATATTGGACGCAGTACTCTAGATGTGGGCGCACCATCGCCCGATACAACGGCAGGATAACTTCTTTCGTTCTGGTTGTAATTCCATCCTTGGATTATACCTAGCATTCTATTCGCTTTCTAAGCGGACGCGGCGCACTGTGCCGACGGCTTCATTGTCTTGTCCACTAATACCAAAGTCCATTTCTTGGGTGTTCTCACTCAATAACAGCCCTCCCATTGTGTAGCTGTACCTCGGGTTTCTGTTTCCCACGTGCAAGACCTTACATTTCTCTACATTGAACTTCATCTGCCATCTCGTCTCCCACTCCCCTAGTTTGTTCGGGTCCCTTTGTAAATCTTTGAATTCCTCTTTAGTCCTAGCCCCATTAAATAGTTTGGTGTCTGCAAATTTTATTATTTCACACTTTGTCCCTGTTTCTAGATCATTTATGAATACATTGAATAGCAGCGGTCCAAACACCGACCCCTGTGGAACACCACTTGTGACCCTCCTCCAATCTGAGTAGTGGCCCTTCACTCCTACCTCTGCTTCCTACCCGTCAACCAATTCCTGATCCATCTGTGTACATCTCCTTCCACCCCATGGTTCTTCAGTTTCCGAAGTAGGCGTTCATGGGGTACCTTGTCAAAGGCTTTTTGGAAGTCTAAGTATACGATGTCTATGGGATCCCTTTTGTCCATCTGTTTGTTAATTCCTTTGAAGAAATGCAATATGTTCTTCCCCTGCAGAAGCCATGTTAGCTTGTTATCATGAGTTTATTCCTTTGTAGATGCTCCTCGATGCTATCTTTTATCAGTGCTTCTGCCATTTTTCCCGGAACTGAGGTCAGACTTACCGGTCTATAGTTCCCAGGGTCACCTCTGGATCCCTTTTTGAAGACGGGCTATCTTCCAATCCTCCGGGATCATGCCTATTTCCAGGGATAGATTACAGACTTGCTGTAGTAGTTCCACTATTTCCTCCTTCAGTTCTTTCAGCAACCTAGGATGGATTCCGTCCGGGCCCAGTGATTTGTCAGTTTTTAATTTTTTTATCTGCCTGTGTACGTCTTCAAGGCTAACTAACATGGATGTTAATTTTTCTGCTTGGTCTCCTTTGAAGATTTGTTCAGGTTCCGGTATATTAGATGTGTCCTCTTTTGTAAATACTGCTGAAAAGAACATGTTTAGTCTTTCCGCCACTTCTTTCTCCTCCTTCACCACTCCCTTCCTATCTCCGTCATCCAGCAGTCCCACCTTCTCCCTAGCCAGCTGCTTCCCTTTAACATATCTGAAGAACGGTTTGAAATTTCATGCTTCCCTGGCTAGCCTCTCTTCATATTCTCTTTTTGCTTTTCTAACCACGAGGTGACATTCTTTTTGATACTTCCTGTGTTTTTTCCAGTTCTCCTCGGTTTTGCCCTTTTTCCATTTCTTGAATGAATTCTTCTCATCACCTATCGCTTTCTTCACTTCTTTAGTTATCTACGCCAGGTCTTTTGTTCGGCTCTTTTTGCACTTTTTTCTGAATCTGGGGATATACAGATTTTGTGCCTCGCTCACCGTGTCCTTGAATAAAGACCAGGCTTGCTCTACAGTCCGCCATTTCTTTGAGCTGTTCCTAAATTTCTTCCTTACCATTACCCTCATAGCTTCTTAGTTTCCTTTCTTGAAGTTAAAAGTTGTCGCTGTGGTCCTCTTTCCCTTCAGTATTCCTACTTCAACTTTGAACTTGATCATATTGTGATCGCTGTTTCCCAACGGTCCCACTACTTCCACTTCCTTTGCAGGTCCTCTTAGCCCATTAAGGATTAGATCCAGAGTGGCATTCCCTCTCGTCGGTTCTCTGACAAGCTGCTCCATGAAGCAGTCCTGTATAACCTCCAGGAATCCAGTCTCCCTAGCGCATTTTGAATTTCCAAGACTCTAGTCTATCCTGGCTAGTTGAAGTCTCCCATAATAATCATGTTACCATTTTTGCATTCTCGTTTCATCTCAGCTTCCATTTCTTCATCGGTAGGCAATAAAGTGACTTTGCAAGGTTGCAAGGAATGGCAATAACTGAAGGGGATTTTAGCCCAGACTTCCCTAATTTGTAGCCCATTGCTCTAAGCACTAGTCACTTCCTCACTCATTAAGACCTCTCTAGTATTCCCAATTTCCATCCTGTGGCAATACCATAGAATGAAGAAAATGGTTAAAAAGAAGCTAAAAGGATTGTTCACAAAGTTTAGGATTTTAAAACAGGGATGGACATAGTATTTTTTTTTAGACAATCTTGGAAGTCCAGAGCAAATGACAGTCAGCATGGTTAAAAGGTGAAGTGAAAGAGGCTATTAGAGCCAAAAGAATATCCTTCAATGAATTAAAAAAGGATCTGAATGAAGACAATAAGAAGCACAATAAGCACTGGCAAGTTAGTTGCAAAGAATTCATAAAGAAGGCTAAAAAAGAATATGGAGAAAAACTTGCCACACAGGCAAAAACTCATAGGAACAACTTTTTTTCCAGGTACATCAGAAGCAGAAAGCCTGTGAGGGAGTCCAGGGACATTTAGATCATCAAGGAACAAAAGGGGCATTCAGGGTTTTCAAGAGTGATGGTGCAGAAGAACTGAAAGAAATCTCAGTGAACCTGGAAGACATACTATGTCAAATCGACAAATTAAAGAATGATAAATCACCTGGACTGGATGGCATACAGTCCAGGGTACTGAAAGAAATCAGACATGAAATTGCTGATCTGTTATGAATGATCTGTAACTTGTTGTTAAAATCATTCATAGTACCTGAAAAGATTGGAGGGTAATCAATGTAATGTTAATTATTAAAAAGGGTTCAGGGATAATCCAGGAAATTACAGACCAGTAAGCCTGACTTCAGTACGAGGCAAATTGGTAGAAACTATCAAGTTTCAAGTTTATTAAAAATTTGTTTGACCGCTTAATCCAACTTCTAAGCGGTTAACATAATAAAATTACACAAAAACAGATTAAACATATTAAAACAGGGAAGACAAATGACTTACTCAAACATACGGCAACAAAAGGGCAGGTGGGGAGGAACTACAATAAGTATAGGATAGATAAGTCATAAAGGCTAAAACAGTAGGTTAGGTAAAAAATTGTCGAAAGAGGAAAAGAAAGAAAGTGGCCATTTAACTAAAAGCGTCTCGGAATAGAAATGTTTTTAGTGCTATTTTAAATTGTTTTATATCTAATTCGTTACGGAGATTTATAGGCAGTAAATTCCAAAGTGAAGGGGCAGTAACAGCAAAGTTGTTGATGCGTAAAGTATTTATTGATTTTAATGATGGTATAACTAAAAGATTTTGAGAAGTGGAATGAAGGGATTTTGTTGTTACGTACGGAATTAAAAGACTGTTAATAAAATCAGGTTGGTTATTCATTTTAGTTGTAAATGTTAAAAGTAAAATTTTATAATTAATTCTGTATTCGATTGGCAGCCAATGAGCGTCAACTAAAAGAGGGGTGACGTGATCATATTTCTTTGCCCCGCTAATGATTTTAATAGCGGTATTTTGAATGATCTGTAATCGTCTGATCTCCTTTTTTGTGATACCCTTACAATTATGTAACACATAGACAAACATGGTTTTATGGGACAGTGTCAGCATGGGTTCAGCCAAGAGAAGTCTTGCCTTTCTGTGGTTACAATCAAAGCAGTTTACATGGCGGGACATTTTCAATAGAATGTCTGGCTTTGAACATTTTGAGAAAAATGCCCCAAAACTGGGTGGAATAAATGTTGAAAGAAGAAAAGACCAAAATGATAAAAGGGAGGAACTCCTCTCATATAAGGAAAGGCTGAAAAGGTTAGGGCTCTTCAGCTTGGAAAAAAAGAGATGGCAGAGGAAGATGGCTTTTGCGGTATATAAATAAAAATTTTTGTTATTTGATTGAGGTCTACAAGATCCTGAGTGGAGTAGAATGGATAAAAGTGAATTGATTTTTTTTTTACTCTTTCAAAAATTTCAAAGACTAAGGGATACTCAATAAAGTTACATCGAAATACCTTTAAAACAATAGAAGGAAATGTGTTTTTTTTTCCCACTTAAAAAAACAGTTAAGCTCTGGAACTCATTGACAGAGGATGTGGTAGCAGTGGTTAGCGTAGCTGAATTAAAAAAAAATGCTTGGACAAGTTGGTGGAGGAAAAGTCTATAGTCTGCTATTGAGACAGACATGGGGGAAGACACTGCTTGCCCTGGGTTCGGTAGCATGTAATGTTGCTACTCTTTGGGTTTCTGCCAAGGACTTGTGACCTGAATTGGCCACTGTTGGAAGTATAGCTATTCTGTTTTTGGTCTATGACCTAACCATCACTTCCTCAACACTAGGGATCCTTTGTGCTGTGCTTACCCCACCCTTCCTTGATCTTTTGGAAAAGTGGACCATAAGTGAGAAGGAATCTAATATAATAAAACGGTAAGCCGCGCATGCGCACTTCCTATGCTTTCGTCCGTTTTCCGTGAGCTGTAGCTAGGAAGTGCGCATGCGCGGCTTATGGTCTGGCCTCGGAGCGGCAGCTGCCGGCCGCTAGCACCCCCTGCAATCTCCGTTCGCCTCCCGGCTCCAGCGGCGTGACAGTTTTCAAAGAGGCGCGGCTAAAACTCCTGGCACTGACTCCCGACTCCAGCCTCCAACAGATGGCTGCTTCACATTGGATCCGGCCGCTGGCAGGTCTCGCGTTGTCCCTCCCCCCGAGGCGGATGTCGACCGCAGCGGCCCGAGTCATAGACAAGTGCTTGCATCATTTAAACATACTGGAATACAGAGTTCTCTTTTTGTCACAGGCTAAAGCTTTGGAACACATTGCCTTAGTTTACTTATGAATTAGTGCTGCTTACCTTTCAAAATCGGTATGGGGGGGAGGAAAATACTGCACAGGGGAAGTGGGGTGGGAGGGAAATGGAGGGCCAGAAAAGGGGTTGATGGACAGGGGAAGAGGTGCTGATGAACAGGGAGGGGGGCAGAAAAATGAAGACAGTGCCTACTGCTGGACAGAGGAAGCAGGAAGGAGGTGATGATGGACAGGGGGAGGTAAAACAAAGGGAGAAGGGCTTCTGCTGGATAAGGTGAGCAGTGATGGGGTGGTGGAGAACACAGGGGAGGTAAAAGGAAGGGAGAATAGACAGGAGGAGCAGGCAAGGGGTGGTAGTGGACAGCCAAGGAAAAAAAAAAGAGAGACAGAAATACAGAAAGCGACTAAGGAGATAGAAAAAAAAATAAAGACAGACACATACATATATATTCTAGCACTCGTTAATGTAACGGGCTATAAGACTAGTAAATAAATATTGTGCAATATATTTAAGATAGCTTGGAGGACAAGAGTTAGTAGATCTTCTGTGAGTATTTCTATAGTCAAGCTGCATCCTGTGCTTAGGGTTACTAGATTTTACATCAGTATAATCTGGAGCCCTAGATACGCCCCTAGACCTGCCCAGTTCCACCCAGCCCTACCCTGTTATGCCCTCAGCCCTACTCTGCTGCCTGTTCTTTGGGCAGGAAGGCATCCACGCAGCATGCACATGTACGCGTGATGTCACTGCTTTGCATGCGCGGATGCCCCCTCCCGACATGCCGGGTTTTGAAAAGCCGTCTGGGGAAATCAAGATATCTGATAACCCTACCTCTACATATCCAGCACTGGTTGCATCTGCTCTTCCAACACAGCTACTGGGATGGGCCCTTGAAATCCGCTAGGAATGCTAGATACCTACTAGAGAATGACACGGTGACAAAATTCATCACCGTTCCCGTCCCCGCGGATAACCGCGGGAAATAATCCCATGTCAATTTCTAGTGTCTATTTCAACCTCAATCCTTCTACACCAGCATTCTTCAAAGCAAAGCTTGTGGGTCAGTGGTTGTGGCCATTCATACTCTGATTCTTCCCTCTCTCCTTAAAGAATGACATGAAGATGATTTCCCGCGGTTATCCACGGGAACGGTGATGAATTTTGTCACTGTGTCATTCTCCAATACCTACTACCAAATTTCAGTGAAATGCACCCAGCCTAGACCCACATATGCAGATGGCCAGACAGGCAGGTACTATGCAAGAGTAATTGGCTCTTTGCACCGATAAAATTCACAATGAAATAGCGGTAACCAGATAACACAGTACAAGACGATAACAGATGAAGATCATTTAGCTCATCCAGCCTGCCCAGATAACAAAATCTTCAAGATTAAAATTCAGTCAGACAATTGATTCAAGGTGAGAGCCTGCAATCAAAAACTTTACAAATTCACAGGACGTTTTTCTTTTCAAAATGCCCTGTTTTATTTTATCATTTTCTTTCATGCTGAGCTGTCTTATAGACAAGAGTTCAGTGTATATTAACTCAACGTGAGCAGCATAACATTAATGTTTCATGCAACACATCTACATGTTATGGCTTTGATAATATCAGATCACTCTACTAGAAAAAAACAGTGGGATATTTTTCTCAATTGTACGGTTGTTTATGCACTGAGCATGAACATTACAAGGTAGCTAGAGGGTTACCCAAGGCAAAGAGAAAAGTGTTGACAAAGGCATGGTCAAACTCAGCAGTCAAGAGTTGCAAGCAAAGCTGAGAGCCTAAAGCAGTGGAACAGGGAAAGGGATTGGGACTTATGTACTGCCTTTTTGTAGTTTTACAACCACACTCAAAGCGGTTTACATACAGGTACTTCAAAAGCATGTTCCCTATTTGTCCTGGTGGGCTCAGTCTATCTAATGTACCTGGGACAGTGGAGGATTAAGTGACTTGCCCAGGGTTTAAAGCCACAACCTCAGGGTGCTGAGGCTGTAGCTCTATCCACTACACCACACTCTCCTCAAACCTGCCTGGGGAACTAACAGCCTGTTGGGTTTTCAGAATATCCTTAATGAATGTGCATGAAATAGATTTGCCTATAATGGAGGCGACAGGCATGCAAATCTCTCTCATGCATATTCATTAGGGATATCCTGAAAACTCAGCAGGCTGCTGGTCCCAGTGCAAGTTTGAGAATTGCTGGACCTAAAGTATGCACCCCTACTCCGACTTGAATTAAGAGAAAAAGTATGCAAATATGGAGCATTAATATTCAATGCTAGATATTTTCATGTAGTTTAATTTTTTTAATTAAGAAGAATATGTACACATATATTTGACCCATGGTAGCAAAATGTTATGCGGTCAATATTAAGTCTGATTTAACTCAGTAGGAGGACTCCTATCCTATTGAAATATGCTCACTGGGTCTAATTTGAAAAATTCAAGCAGATGATCTTGCCATTCTCCAGGCAATACCAAAAATAACAAGAGAGAAAAAAGTATATGCAAAAAAAGGGGTGTAAAAAATAAAAACAAACTAAGAACCCCTCACATTCAATCACATAAACAGTATGAATATGTATGTATATGTATGAATGAGTATTGTATGGTTTGTCCTACATGTTTATATGTTGATGGTAATTGATTTTACATTAAAGGAGGAAGGAGGAGTTAAGAAGAACGATAAGGAACTGTTCCTACAGTTTGTGGGCTTCATGATTGTGTGAACATTTGGTGTTTTTGCTCCTGGTTCTGTGGACTGTGTCTTGCACTCTGGTTTGTTTCTTGAGTTTGCTTTTGTTTTATTTTTTTATGGATTTCCTGTATTTTTACCTGGTCTTCATTTGAATTTATTTCCTGTTATTTGAACTTTTGATACTTTTCTTATTGATGACTGTTACTGTGAGTTTTTGAACTGTTACATCAT
Source organism: Geotrypetes seraphini (assembly GCF_902459505.1). Classification (NCBI taxonomy): domain Eukaryota; kingdom Metazoa; phylum Chordata; class Amphibia; order Gymnophiona; family Dermophiidae; genus Geotrypetes; species Geotrypetes seraphini. The sequence goes on along the minus strand of NC_047094.1, from coordinate 103,878,629 downwards.
TTTTTCACGCTAGTTTTGTATTTGTGCTGCTGCCTATATTATTATCATCATTTTTGGATTATTCTTTTGGACTATTTTTAAGATTGAAAATTTTCTGGCTTGTTCATATTTGACCTTATGATTATTTGGGGGGGGGGGGGAATTTTTCTTATGGGATCCCTTTTTGCTTTTCATGATCATGAAGCCTTTGTCTTTGTTGTATGGTTTGTCCTACATGTTTATATGTTGATGGTAATTGATTTTACATTAATCTAAATCAGTGTTCTTCAACCTTTTTACACCTATGGACTGGCAGAAATAAAAGAATTATTTTGTGGACCGGCAAACTACTAGGACTAAAATTTAAAAACCCCGTTTCCATCCCATCTCTGCGAGCTCAGTCCCTGCAAACCATCTGATCCCATCCGCACAAGCCTCAGTTATGATTTTATATTGAACATATTTTATTAAAGTATAAAAAGAAACAATATTCTGTACAATTGTCATTTTATAAATACAAATATACAGAGCAAGGACCAACAAAACCCCTGTTTTCCCTCCCCTCCCCTTCACATATATCCCCTCCACTATCAAGAAAACTGAACAAGCCACATTATTACAGAATGCTACACAGAAATATCATGCTAACAGAATACCACAGTCACACATGACAGGAATAGTGTTAGGGGAGTGCTGGAAGCTAAAGAAGCACTGCCTGGGCTTTGCAGTCCCCAGTTATGTCTCTAGCAGGATATATAGTTCAAATCTGATATATTCTAATGACAAAATAGAAATAAAATTATTTTTTTCTACCTTTATTATCTGCCCATTTTGTTCTGCTTTCTTCTGTCTTTTCTTAAATTTCTTTCCAAGGTCTTCAATCTATCTGCCACTTCTGTCCCTTCCTGTCTATTATTCCAATATCCAGAACTTCCTTTTTCTTCTTACTGCATCCACCCTGTGTCCAGCATCTCCCACCTACTCCGTCAAGTCCTACTCAGTCAAGTCTGCTTTTTTCCTTCACCCTACAACCTCCATGTCCAGCATCTTCCTGTGTTCTTTTTTTCTTCCCGTTGCTGAGCCATCCAGCCAACCCACCATCTTTCCCCATCCCAGTGCCTCCCCTCTTTTCCCCATCTTAATCCAGCAGATACCTTCCATCACCCTACTCCCTCCATTCCTTATTCAGCATCTTCTCCTTGTCTCCCTATTCCCCCTTCACCATGTCCAGCATATCCCCTCTGTCTCCCTACTCCCTCTACCCATGTCCAATATCTTACTTCTGTCTTCATACTGCACCCTCCTGTTCAGCATTTTCCATGTCTCTCTGCCCCCTGCAAGTTCCAGCATCTATCTTTGTGTCGCTATTCTTCCAATTCCCACCTAGTTCCAATAACTATCCTCCCCCAAGGGGATCCACCATCTTCCTTCTGCCACACCAATCCCCCCTCCTGGGTCTACCATCCCCTTCCAACAACACTGATATCACATTTTTCCCTCTCCTCATAATCCAGCATCTCTTATTTCCTCCCTTGGCTGCTGGCCCCGATCCACTCTTCCAGCACTCGACCCCGGTTCTGCTAAACTTGGCAGCAAAAACAAAGACAAAACCTACCCTACCTTCAATTATGGTCCCACTAAATCAGACGGCTAGAACGAAGACAGAAGCCGCGGGACCTTTCCTCTTGCCTGAATTGCTATTCGCTACAAGCTCTGCCGGTCTCAATCCTGCCCCTCAAAAACAGGAAGTCACTTCAGAAGGGGGCGGGATCAAGATCGGCAGAGCCTATAGCGATGCAGGCAAAAGCAAAAGTCCCGCGGCTTCTGTCTTTCTTTTTGCCGGCCGTTTGTAGCAGTACCGCAGCTGATCTTGACGCCGGCCCTGGAAAGGAAAGGGGAAGAGATGCCCGACAGGAAATTTAATTCGTAGATCTCGCCGGCCCTGCGCGGACTGGCAGAAATTTTCTGCGGACCGACACCGGTCCGCAGACCGGCAGTTGAAGAACTGTGATCTAATTTATATTGTGATCTTGTGATATTTTGATATGAATAAAAGTTTTGATAATTATTTATAAGCTTATTTAGATATAGATATACTTTTTTGTTTGTTATCAACACTTGCTATACTCATACTGTTTATGTGATTGAATGTGAGGGGTTCTTAGTTTGTTTTATTCTCCAGGCAGTGCCAGGGTGGAGTTTGGGTGAAGCTGAGAGATATCTGGGAACTGTTAATAGTCAGCAGCAGAACCCAGGTAGTTTAGGACAGAAAAAAGGTCATCCTCTTTTACTAAACTGCAGTAGAGGTTTCTACAATGGCCTGGAGCGCTTAGTGCTCCGACGCTTCTCCGATGCTCATTTTCTGTAATGTTATCCCCACCAGCTTCTTTAAAAATAAAGTGTTTCTCTCCCCAGAACTCCCTGTCTCGTTCCTGGACGATCACATCCACCTACAGACCCATTCCCTTATTGCTATTCAGGAAATCTTGTACTTGTGACCCCTCTGAGTCATTTCCGAATCAGTCTTTAGGGAAGTAAATGTGAAATATATTTTCAACCTTATGAAAGAGGTGCTTACACTGGAAATGAAACAGAATATATTAATCAAATTCATGTTTTGTTTTCCTTTCATTCTGAAAATAAAAGAAATGAGAAAAAAAAAAAAATCTCTCATTAATTTTTCATTTTGTTTTCTACAATAAAAAGATACTGGCAGTTACAAGCAGCCCTGGGCTGAAAACCCCCTGCCACTGAAATTAGAAATCATACTAGGTCCTTCTCGCCTCCCCTTTTCTTCCCCCTTCCCCACCAACCTACTTCCCATTTGTTGGCTTGGAAAGGGGCTAGAGTTGTCCCTTGACATGACCCTAGCTGATTCCCCAGCTGGAATCATTTTGAAAAACTGCGGCAGTGGGAAGAAGGTGGTCTGGTATGAAACTACTGTTTTCAGTGTAATTAATGAATAAACAATAATTGTCTTGGCTATCAATTAATAATTTCTGAAACACCTGTTTGACTTTTCCTCTCTGCAAAGGAATTGGTAGATACTTGCATGGCTCAGATCCATACAGGCCTTCCTTTCCACTAAGAACAATTTTATAAAAACTCCAGTCAATGTTCCAAGGAAAACATCCAGATAACTGTGGTCCTTCTGTGGATGTTTCCCTTAGCTGGAGCCTCACCCATTCCACTCCTATTCCATTAGGCATGAGCTTTCCCAATAGGCATCCATGAAATTGTGGAGGTGCCTACAACGTGACATCCACGTCCTTTGGATGTCCTTGTGCCAATTATCGCTCGTTAAGATCCTTAAATGGCTCATTAATCACTTAGTATGGCCGCCTAATTCCCACTCGGCCTTAGGAGCCCTTTTATATAATCAGAGCTTTAGTATTTTAGCGACTAACCACAGATATTCAGCAAGAGATAACTGGTTTTCTCCTGCTGAATATCCACAGTTAGTGGCTAGCCTCTAAGTGGCTACATTGCACAACGTTGCAGGCTATTCAGAACCAAACCAGCTATGTTTAGCAGCTAAAATAGGCCACATAAATAGCAGGCTTATCTTTAACTGGTCAAAAATGAAACTAGATATTCAATACCAGTCGCCGGAAATGGCCCAGCATTGAATACCTGGGCTTAGTACTTGTAGAGGACAGCAAAAGTGCTGTCTGCCACCTGGCCCAGTGTCTCTTTTCTACTCATCTGATTTCTCTCTTTCCAAGGTCTCCTGTCCTTTTGACATTTCTTCTTTATGCCCGCTATCTGTCTTTCTTCTGTGTCCCTATCCATCCTGTCCAACATCTAATCTGGGATTTATGCATTGCACTATGCCTACAAAGGTTCAAGGCGACTTACAGTGCAGAGAAGCTTAAGCATACATTGCAATACAAGGATGCACTAGAGATACATTGAGACCTTTGAGATTTTTCGAGGAAGAGATTGCAGTGAAAGAGGTAGTTTGGTACAGCCCAGCAGAGCTGTGGAAAGAACATTAAATAAACATTTAGAGAAGGAATAAAATATTTCCCTTGCATGTCCCTGTCTCTATCCTCCTTCCATGTTTAGCAACTGTCCTCTCAGTGTTCATATCCTTCCTCTATATTCAGCATCTCTCCCCGTGTCCCTTTCCCTATACTTCTAAGGCCTGCATTTCCTTTCCGAGTCCCTGTTCTTCACCATGTCCAGCTTCTCCTTTCTCTTCTCTTCAAGTTTATTATTTACTATATATACTGACTATCAGTAGAGGTTGTCGAAGCAGTTTTACATTCAGGTGCTCAAGCATTTTTCCCCATCTGTCCCAGCGAGCTCACAATCTACCTAAGGCAATGGAGGATTAAGTGACTTCCTGAGGGTTACAAGGAGCAGGCTTTGCTCAAACCCACAACTTCAGAGTGCTGAGGCTTTCGCTCTAACCACTAGGACACTCTACCCTTCCTTCTGCACCTCCCACCCCTGGTGCAATCTTTACCTTCTACCATCCTTCCAGTCCAGCATTTCTCCCCCCTTTTTCATTCTCTTTGCTCCATCCCCTCAAGTCCAACACTCTCCCTTTTGCTTCAGGTCTTTCTTTCCCCTCCCCTTTGCTCCAGGTCTTTCTATCTCCCTACCCTCCAGATCCTGAATCCTCCTCTCCTATGCTGCCCTCTTATTCCCTCACCCATGTCCAGCATCTTTCCCCTCTCCCCACCTGGATATGGCATTTCTCTAACCCCCATTCTCCCCACAAAGACCTGGCATCTCTCCCCCTCTATTACTGCTATTTATCATTTCTATAGCACTGAAAGGCGTATGCAGCATTATACGTTTTGGCATTTAATAGACGGTCAATGCTCAGAAGAGCTTACAGTCTAACTTGGACAGGCAGACATGACATATAGGGTTGAGGATGCAGAACCCTTGGTGAAAGGAGTCAGGAGTTAAAGCAGTCTTGAACACTGCCAGAGACGGAGCCCACTGTAGGGATTCAGGCAGTTTGTTCTAGACATACGGTACAGCAAGACAGAAGGGACAGAGGCTGGAGTTGTCAGTGGAGGAGAAGGGCACAGATAGGAGGGACCTGCTGGCTGAGTGGAGCGGGGGGAAGGACAAAGGGGAAGATAAATGAAGAGAGAAAATGAGGGGCTGCTGAATGGATTTGTAGGTCAGTAAGAGGAGTTTGAATACCCCTCCTCACCTCAAAGGCCTGGCATCTCTCTGCCACATGATAGAGGCATGACGTGGCACTGGAAAAGCTCAGGGAGAGCTAATCAGAGTTAGCCTGTTTCAATCATTGCCTTTACCAATGACCCACATATGTTTGAGGACACGTGGGGAGGGAGGGTACAAGAGGCTGCATGAAGATGAGAGGGGGGAGGGTCTCATCAGAGACAGATTTATTTTAAATTTCTTATATACCGCTTCTATTCAAAGCAATTTACATTCAGGTACTCTAAATATATCTACCTATTTGTCTCACAATCTAACTATGGTACCTGGAGCAAAGGAGTGTAAAGTGACTTGCCCAGGATCACAAGGAGCAGTGGGGACTGAACCCACAACCTCAAGGTGCTGAGACAGGGATTCTAACCATTGGGCCCATAGGTTTAAGGGGGGGGGGAGGCAGTCAGATGTACTTCAGTGAAGAATAGCAACTGTATTTACCAAAGGAGGGGAGGGAGGGAGAAGAAAAGCAGCCCGGATCTTCTCATTGTTATTCACTGGCTTCTCCTAGAGACGCTGAGGTAGCCGTAGTGCACAGGCAGAAACTCAGGCAAAGCCTTGCGGTTTCTCAGGCAACCGACTCTTGACTGAGCATTCTCTAAATTAACAGCTTTCCTTCTAGGCTGATCGCCTGAACCCTGCTTTCCTTTTAAAGGACATATATACTTCACAGACGCACAAACCAAGTCATTTGGAAACTCCCCTCCTCCTCCCTCCATCTTACACAGCCATCTGTCAGATCAAAGAACTGGTTCACAGTAATTCTCAGCTCTGCTCCCTACCCCCATCCCCTTAACGCTGTTTTTCAGGGTAAAGATAGAAGTAAATGAGCCTGAATTATACAGCAAGGTAGGATGACCGCTCCATTCCCATAGGGATGCTTATAGTGACTAAATTACTTAGGTGTAACTACTAACCTATAGAAAGTAATTCTATAAAGAAGTCACCTACATTTAGGTACCAGATATGTGTTTAAACTATTAGAATATCAACCACAAAATCAAAAATGACACAATCCCCACTAGCAAATCAAAAATGATAAATTACAAAAATGTGGGGTGAAATTGTATATATCAATTTATCATTGTTTGTTAAATACTGAACACAAGAAAAAACTCCAAAAACTGCCACCAAACCTAAAACTAAAGACCTGCAAAGAGGCAGAGATAGTCAAAAGGTTCAGAGAGTGATCGCTCAAGGCAAAATGCCTGAAGAAACACAACGCAAAATAGTGCGTGAAAACTTAAATAATGTGACGGTTGTAAAGGTGCCCTCAGTGTGAAGGAACAGCGAAGGGAGACAATGCTCCAACGCTTCACAGATTCAGGTAGAGGTAAAATACCTCCACCCGCACACCATCACTGGGCACCTAATGTGTGCAATAATCAACAGTGAAATAATCACAAATCAAAACGTGAATAACAGGTATAGCTACTGAGCGACCATTCACTGAACCCCCCCCCCAGCCAACTCCCCAACAAAAATCAAAAAAGCATTGGACTTAACTGTATGATGTAAAAATGAAATCCAAAGGGCCAAAAGCAAAAGACGCCACAGATACCAGGTCCAACCAGCCTGGTTTTGGGAACACAATCCCTTCTTCAGGAACCCATGATCACAAAATAAACTGTGGGAGTCCGAGCCAGCTGGACTGAAAGCATGATATGACACAGCCTTTACTTCAGATATGGGACTTCTTTTATCACTTGTAGCGAAACCTCAGAAATTCATACTCCAGCTGATCCATTCGAGGGGCTTTGTTTTTAACAATAGGGCGATCACCACCTCCCACCTAATTCATTATAGTGTCATATTAAAATAATAAATATCATAAATATTGCAAATGTTCTATGAATATTGTAAATGTGGAACTTAGCTTGAAAATGGCAATAAAACTTCAATTCAATACAAAACAATGATTTTTGATATGTACAATTTCACCCCACATTTTTGTAAACTATTAGAATAGCAGCATAGATGAGCATATATGCCCACCTATATACACATGCCAAACATGCACCTACATGCTTTTCTATAAATGCAAGTGTTGTCAATCGCATGAAGTTTGAAGGAGTATGCACACACAGGCGGAGTCGAGGCAGGGTGAGCCTGTGTGAACTATCTTGGATGCATGCAATATCAGAAAATGTGCAATCTTTCCAAAAGAGTAGGCCCTCTTTGCAAAAGGACACACTCATTTCCAACATTGCTTCTAGAACAAAAATAAAGGCTAACCAATTTTTTTTTTAACCCAAAATGAATAATGCTGCACATAAGCAGTGGCATGCCTTTTTGTTTGGGGGTGCCCATACTCCACTCCCATAATAGTACAAATTATAATGCCATTTCTTCCATTCATTCATCATTTACAGTACACACAATATAATCTTAATAATATATAATGGTAACACAAATTAAACTACACAAAGCTCAACATATGGTCGAGGCGCTGATTAATTGGATGTATTTGTTTCAAGGTATTGGCAGGTCTCATCCCAGAATCTCTCATGGAATCTTTTGTCATCACCAACTCCAACCATTCTAGGAAATCTCATGTGTTATTCTCTTTTCCATTGCAAACTCAAAAAATTCCAGGAGCATCTATTGTCTTTTCAAGCGGCTTTATGGGCTAAGGATCTGAATTACTTACTTTCATCTTCTAACTCATACCAAAAGTTTGAACTTGCTTTAAAAACGCATCTTTTTATTGAATCTTTTGGAAATTAGATATCTCATTGCTGTATTCATCTGTATTCTCTAATCTTTTGTGAACCGCATAGAACTTAGTGGTATAGAAATGAGTTTTATGTTATGTTAATGCCAATTTCTGAACAGAGTTTTTCCCCTCTGTATCTCTCTCTCTCTTACAGCAGCTAATACAACAAGGCTAACTCAACCCCAATCTACCTCTATTTAAAAAGTAATAAAAAATCAAACACCAAGATCATCACATAAAAAGCCTCTCCTTTCTCAGTCCCCAATGACTGCTGCTTTAATGGGAATTCCATCTACTAGTTTAACAATATTTCATTCAGAAGGCTCTTCTGTGGCTGATGCGCTCCGTTTAAAGTGGAACATCGGGTGGTTTTTAGACACTCACCAACATTGGAAGTGACATACAGCCAACTAGATAAGTGTTGCTGTTTCTTTTGACATACCTTAAAAGCTAAAATTTCTCTAGAGTCCATTTAAGGGTGGGATGTGAGTTTGAGGTAAATGATTATATGGTGACCAATATATACACGATAAGGACCTGAAATAACATACATTTTATAAGAGGTTTTATGCACCGAGTTGTTAAACCTCTATATGATACCTCAACCCATTAGTGAATTTAAGATTTGGGAAGGTTGGTTTTCAAATTAGGGTACCCGTAATCAACAGCAGGATGCCATTCAGATTGCATGTATAAGTTCATACATTTTTATGTGTGTTAAAAATTTGCAAAATAATCATTATCTATGATCCCCCCCCCAAAAAAAAAAACAACCCTCTCTCTCTCTTCAAATTATAAGTATTGTGGATTGGATTTATTTGAAAGTGATCCGTGTTTCATATTTGTGTCAGTTCTGACAGCAGGCATTGAGGAAGCAACGCAGGGCCAGACTGGATGCTGAAAAGATCACTCCTGCCCCGTACTGCTGGCTGCGACATTGCAGGAGGCAGCCAGTGGAGGTATTTACCGGGGGGGGGGGGATGTATAGGCCGATTTAGGTTTTAAAACTCTTAGATAAGCCGCAACTAGGAACGGGGCGGCTTATCTAAGAGTTTTAAAACCTAAATCAGCATTTCCTGTGGCCTATATATGGGGAAATACGGTAATCCCTCAGGTGGGGAAGGAAAAGGCAGGGAGTCAGCACCTCCCCTATTCACTCCTACCTAAGGTGCCATGTACTGTCACACTTTTATATTGCCCATCATATAATGCTCTACCCCAGTGGTTCCCAACCCTGTCCTGGAGGACCACTAGGCCAATCGGGTTTTCAGGCTAGCCCTAATGAATATGCATGAGAGAGATTTGCATAGAATGGAAGTGATAGGCATGCAAATCTGCTCCATGCATATTCATTAGGGCTAGCCTGAAAACCCGATTGGCCTAGTGGTCCTCCAGGACAGGGTTGGGAACCACTGCTCTACCCTACCAAGTCCCCTCCGGAGGTATAACGTATAACCTCCACTGTGCAAGATCCCACTATACTATGTCTAACCATGCCATGTTTCATCACATGCTTTGCCACATTTTGTCATAATGTCACCTTTCTCTCTCACTCTAAGTCGTATCTTCCACACTATATTTACCATCACATGTCTACCATGCTATGAATTTGCATACTATGTCTACTCCACAATGTTTGCCATCCCATGTCTATCATGCTAGGTTCTATCATGTTACATGTCATACCAAGTGAGCCATGCTATGCTTGTCATGCTGTCTCACCTTACCTTGTTTTGACATTGTTTTTACCATACTTTAACTATGTTTTGCCATCTTTATCAGATAATGTCCTGGCATGCCGTGTTTGCCATCACTTTGTATAAATATGCTTATGTATGTAAACTTATCAGCTGTTCTTAGCTCTCCTGAGAGGACGGGATATAAACCCAAATAAATAATCTACAAGTGCTGCATGGCCCAGACAGCTGTACATCACAATGGTAGGCATCAATGAGAAAGAGCCAAGACTGTTCCCTCCCCACCCCTCATTGGCTCTCATTTTCCCGATATACACTGATCTCTCTTCTCCCATTTAACAAATTATCGACGACTTGACAATAGTCCATATGTTTTATTAACGTTTTCAGAAATTCATCTATGCCTTATGTTTCATTGTACAAAAATTCTAACTGTCCTATAACGGTTGCGCTCTGCAGTTACTGACATTATGTTATGAAAGAGCAACATCAGTCATGTGCACTCTCTGGTGATATGCAAGTTAAATTTTGGTCCCGAGGTCTTCCACTTAGCCAGAGTGCACTCACTGTACTTTGGACATCAACACCTAATACAAACCCAAGCGAAATCAAACGCCATCCTCTTTCCTACAAGTTGTCCCAAAGTTACAATGTGAAGGTTGCCTGTTTAATGCTCCCATGGAGTAGTCAGACTTTCTCAATAAGTGCCCATCTCTCATCACTCTATTTGCATCCTAATGCCTCGTTTAATGCTTGTACAATTCTAGCTACAGAACAATCTGTTTAAGTTTGTGAAATGCGCATATTGCGTGCACCATTAGTTTAATATAAATACTAATCAGAGATGTGAGGGTGAATGAGTTTGCATACGGCAGGCATTATCTGCCATGCACACAACACATTATATGTTTAACTAGTTTTTTAGTCCGCTACATTAATGGGTGCTAAAATAGATGTGTAGACTTAGGCTTTTCTTTATTTCTCTCTTTTTCTGTCTCTTCCCCCTGTCCAGCAGCACCCCTTTCCTGCTCCCCTGTCCAGCAGTAGCCCTTCTTCCTTCATTTTACCTCCCCTCTGTCCACCAGCATCCCTTCCCTGATCCCCCTGTCCAGCAGTAGCCCTTCTGCTTTCATTTTACCTCCCCTCTGTCCACCAGCATCCCTTCCCTGATCCTCCTGTCCAGCAGTAGCCCTTCTCCCTTCCTTTTACCCACCCATATTCAGACTCCCATTTCCCCTTTTACCTTCCCTATTTCCATCTGGCGCTGGTGGGATTCGGGCTCCGGGGGAGTTGACTTGTGCATCAGGTGCTGACGCTCTCTGGCACGAGGCTTCTGCCGGGCTGCGGGGAGCTGGTTTGCCCACACTGCGTCTGTGGAGCTCGGTGTCCGGGGTTGTCAGGTAGGTGTTCCGGGCCGCAGGAGGAATGGGTTGTGTCTGGGAGCTGACAGGATAGCGCCATGGCCTTTGACCGCTTCCAGCTACTCCACCGCATGCGCAGGTGCTTCGGCGGGCCTTTTTGGGGATGGGGCAGGGACCCATGTGGTCAGCAGCATGACGCATACAGTGTTGCTGAGGGAGGGCGATGGGGAAACTGCCGCAGGCAGAATTCAACTCTACTGTACATGCGGCAACACGGAGCCACGGATCACAGCCGCATGGAGTTTCAGCTGCGCATGCGCGCTAAGGGTTTTAGTATAGCGGATGGCTGATCAAAAACAGGATCCTGCATTTTATTAAAGTCTTAGTAAACGAAGAGGCCAGTATTTTACATGCTAGCCTGTCCTTATCCTTTTACTATGTAGGTCTTGTGAGAGAACCACAAATAAAAGCTGGCTTGTTCCTAATTTTCAATCCATAAAGGGTCTTTTTTCAGAGCCAACAACTGTTGTAGAAGCAAACCTATGCTGTTATCTATCGCACAATTAAAAAAAAAAAAAAAAAGTGCTATAGGCTACCTTTTATTCAGAGGGTATAAGAATCTGGGATCAAGGGTATCTCTCAAATTCTTACATTGACAATGCTAGTGTTTGCAGATGCTATAATCTCTACCTTAGGGGTGAGCATCTAAGAAAAAGATCTAGGTGTCATTGTAGATAATACATTGAACCTTTCACCCAATATGCAGAAAAGCAAACAGGATGTTTCGTTATGGAATAAACTACAGTGTCAACTAAGACTATGTTCGGATCGTCTTAGCTGTAAGAGATTGCTTTTACTGAAATGTATACATACATCACAACTTGGATGTCCATATCTCCTATTGTAACAAAATGGACTTGGCCTACTTTTATTCTCAGGAGCTCAATTGGCCCATGCAATCTGCTGTAATCTTCTTATCCTTAGCTGGGAGATGTCGGCTTGGCTCTAGCAAGCAACTGTAGAAGCCTTGATCAGCTGCAGGATACTTTTTAGCATCTAGAACAGCAATTTGCCTTCTCTCTTTGGCCCCTCTATCTACAATTTCCTGTACATTAGCCATCAACCATAGCTCCCTTCATCACACTTGTCTTTTACCCAGCCCCTTAAACCTGTTCTTTCCAGAGACCTCTGCATCTGTCTTAAGCATACAAACCCAAATTTTACAAAAAGAAAAAAGCTGCACATTAAGTACCAGACCTAAGAGGAAGAATAGGCCAATAGTTAGAGCAGTGAGCTCACGCAACTTAAGAGAAACAAGAGATACAAATCCCACTTTAGCTCAAGACATTTACCCCTCCATTGCTTCAGTACTAACTTAAGGTACACATGCAAAAGTGGGAGCCAAGTCCAAAATCTCTTAAGACAGCAACATTGCTTGCCGAATAAAAGGTTAAAGAACACCAGCCTACAGCCAAACCCACTCAGATGAAGAATACACAAGAGGACCACATTCAAAAGATGTACACACAAAAGCAGCCTGCAACTTCATTGTTGTTTACAGCAGTACAAAAATTAATCATATTTAGGCTCTAATTTTACATCCTACAGCAACAAAAATGTCAGTCATTTTAAAGAAAAATCATCTAGAAGATTAATTTTAATTTGGAGAACATCTGTCTTTCACAATGTAACCACTTCACATTAGAGTGAAAGAGTAACCGAATGATTAGATTACAATGCTGCATACCAGAGCTAAACTCAAATCTCACTTTCCAATCTTGGGCAATCATGTAACCTTCTATTGTCTCGGGTACAAGCCTAGTTTGTTTCTTTTTAATAAACAAACATAAGCTGAAAACCTGGCATCAGTGGGCAACTCTGTTGGGAGAGCTCTTAAGATTTGTGTAGGTTTTAGAGAAAGGTCCATGAGGTACTCTGCTCTTTATTCTTGCTCACATTGCAGCGGAAAACAGCTCATTAACATTTTATAAAAGTGGCATATTTAAATCCCAAGTCAATTCCTCATTAAAATTCATTAAAAATCATAGTAACAAAAAACAAAAAAACTACAATATAGTACATGACAGATAAAAAGCAGCCTTAGGGCTCCTTTTACAAAGGTGAACTAGCGTTTTTAGCTCACACACCGGATTAGCGCATGCTACCCAAAAAACTACCGCCTGCTCAAAAGGAGGCGGTAGCGGCTAGCGCGCGTTAAGGCCCTAACGCACCTTTGTAAAAGGAGCCCTTAGTCTACCCAATAATAACAACTTTATTCTTATACTAGTCATTAAGCCCGTTACATTAACGGGTGCTAGAATACTGTTCACCCTCTATGTTGCCCCTTCCATTCACTGCCCTCTCTTCTCTTTCCATCCAGTGTCCGCCCCCTCTCTCTCTGTCCCATATGGCCTCTTTCCATCTCCTCCTTCCTTTTGCCTTGGTCTGGCATACCTTCCTCCTTCCCTCCAAGCTATTCTCTCCCCCTCTGCTCCCTTTCCTCATTTAACTACTTCATTGGTCAGTAGCAGCATTCACAATTCATTGCTGTTGCTGGCTTCAGGTCTTTCTCTCTGGCCGGTCCTGTCTTCATGAAAACAGGAAGTAGGCAGGACCGGCCAGAGAGGAAGGCCTGAAGCCAGCAACAGCAGCGAATTGTAAACGCTGCTGCTGCTGCCTGAAGCACCCGAGGCAGACGCTTCTCTCCCCTCCCAGCCCAACTCCCGCTGACTCTGCGACCCTCCCAGCAAGATGACTTTAATATCAAATCTCCCTCCAGCGTTGGCAGCCGCAGCACGCTAAACAGGCTGCTTCGCCGCTTTCTTCTGCCGTTGAGTCTCTATGTCGCATCATTGATGACATCATTAGTGACGCGGCAGAGGGACTCAACTGCAGGAGAAAGTCGCGAAGCAGCCTGTTTAACGTGCAGCGACTGCCAACGCTGGAGGGATGTTTGTACTGGTGCAGAAGCGATATGTCTCTCCCCCTCCAGTACCTGTGCAGCACTTTGCTGCGGCGCATCCTCTCATCGTGAGTCGGCCACAGCGCTCGAGTCTGTTTCTCCCGCTTTGTCTAGCCGCCGCATATGCACTCCGGCCACGGACCTACAGATCACGGACCAGGGATTACAGATCACGCAGGTCTGAGTGCGCATGCGCGGCTAGTGTTTTATTATATAGGATACCGCCGCAATCTGACGACTTCTTGGCGGTTTACATAAGAGAGACTGGACAATCATTGAAGCACAAAATACAAACAGTAACAGTACAGTATAATTCTTAAAGATAAACTGAATAGTATTGTAATTAAAGAATTATTACAATTAATGTAATTTCTATTTAGGAAATGTATCTATCAAATAGTACAGTTTTAATTTCTTTCCGAAAAGCGCCGTAGGTCATCTTAGCTACACTAATGTAATTACCAAACCAGGACTGCTGTTTACTTGCTTGAAACCTAGAAGTCCTATCCAAAAATGACCTGTAAGGTGGCTAGAATTGTAGCTTCTGTTCCATGCAAGTTATGGGGAGATTAACTCAGTCCTTAAGACACACCTAACCAGTTGGGTTTTAAGTATACCTACAATGAATATGTTGAGATAAGTTTGGATGCACTACAGTATACTCTCGTGAATTCAGACTCAGTAATTCACGGTTTTTCTCTCACTTAGCAACCACTTTCTTTTTCTGAACTGGATTACCATTTTCCATTTGTTTGGGTTGTTTTTCCCATTCTGAGAACCTGGGCATGTAGTACTGCTTTAAAACCAGGTTGCCCCTCTTAATCCTAGAACTCTACCATGTGTTAGCCTGACATGTTCAACCCCTTCAGAAAAGGCAATGATACGGAGACTAGTTGGCACCTGACTGAGACTGTTCCGCTCCAGACACCGTCGGGGCGTGCTTAGGTTAATGAGAAGAATTTGTGTGATAAGCTAGGACCTAGGACAGCAGGCTGCCAAAGGGGCAGCGATGTATGACGTCAGCAGGTAGCTAATTTGAAAACAGAACAACAAGATGGTGGAGGGGAATGTAAAGAGACATCTTTACTGCAGTAAAGAAATAAATCACGCTTATGCTGAAGGTAAAATTGCTGCTGTGACCCGAGGGAGCCATTGGGTCTGTGTTCACGCACCCCCCTCTCGCTATTCGGTCCCAGCTCCCACGTGGCTCCTGCTTCTGTTCTTTGCTCATTCGCTACATGCTGATCTAGTCTGTCTCTCATATATTCATGCTTCTCCAATTTACTATGTAACATCCTTCTTCTTGCATTTTGTAATTTGCTGATTGTCCAGCCTTTTTTCTATGTGAACCGCCTAGAAGTCAGTTTGACTATGGCGGTATAGAAAAATAAAGTTATTATTATTATTGTGTTTAGCTGTTGCTATATTTTTTAAATTCAATTGAGAGACTCAAGAAGTAGTATCTTTAAATGATGTCATCTCTAATGGTAAACTGCTTGATTTTACACAATTGCAACATAATTTGGGCTTCATAAATCACAATGTTTTCGTTGGTTGCAATTGAAGAAGGCCATTCAGGCAGGCTTCCCTGAATGGAAAACTCTTAAATATTCAGTTCAGTATGGAATTTTTATGTTTTCAGGTGGACTTTCTTGGTCACCAGGCCGCACAATGGTATAAAACTATTAGTGATTTGGTTAAAAAAACAACTAAAAATGGTCTTAGGGATAGTTGGAGCATTGAGATTAAGCATCAGATTTCAGCATCTCAATGGCCACAAATTTGGTCTTGGAGAATGAGATGTACAATGTCAACGTCTATGAGACAAACTTGGTTTTTTTTGTTACACAGAGCTTTCTGGACCCCAATTAGATTACAAAAATTAAATAATTCTTTGTCTAATAGATGCTGGCATTGTAATCTGGATGTAAGGACTTTGGATCATCTTTTGTTTTACTGTCCCCATATCTTAGCCTTTTGGAACTCAATCTGGGTTCAAATAAATTGTTTATTGGAAAACCATGTAGCGTAATCTTATGATACTGTGATATTTGGAATGTCTGAGAAAAAAAGAGTCAGATATCATCGTGTAATAATAAACTTTTAATGATTTTGACTGGAGTTGCCATCCAATATATTACTAAGAACATAAGAACTGCCATCTCCGGATCAGACCTTCGGTCCCATCAAGTCCGGCGATCCGCACACACGGAGGCCCTGCCAGGTGTACACCTGGTGTAATTTATAGTCCACCATATCTTTATATGCCTCTCTTAAGGAGATATGCATCTAGTTTGCTCTTGAAGCCTAGGACGGTCGATTCCGCAATAATCTCCTCTGGGAGGGCATTCCAGGTGTCAACCACTCTCTGAGTGAAGCAGAACTTCCTGACATTAGTCCTGAACCTGTCCCCCCTTAGCTTTATTACATGTCCTCTAGTCCGTGTCAAATTGGACAGTGTAAATAATCTTCTCTGCTCTATTTTGTCGATTCCTTTCAGTATTTTGAAGGTCTCGATCATATCCCCACGCAGTCTCCTTTTCTCAAGGGAGAACAATCCTAGTGTTATAAGTCTATCCTCATATTCCAGTCTCTCCATACCCTTCACCAGTTTTGTTGCTCGTCTCTGCACCCTCTCCAGCAGTTTTATATCCTTCTTTAGGTAGGGAGACCAATGTTGGACGCAGTATTCCAAGTGTGGTCTGACCATTGCCCTATAAAGCGGCATTATAACTTTCTCCGATCTACTCGAGATTCCTTTCTTTATCATGCCCAACATTCTATTTGCCTTCTTTGCCGCTGCCGCGCATTGTGCCGACGGCTTCAGGGTCCTATGTATCAGTACACCCAGGTCCTTTTCTTGTTCACTCTCCCCCAGAGTTGCACCTGACATTGTATACTCGTATTCCTTATTCTTATTGCCTAAATGCATTACCTTGCATTTCTCCACATTGAACTTCATCTGCCATTTCTCCGCCCATGTTTCTAACCGACACAAGTCGCTCTGGAGTTTCTCTCTATCCTCCTGCGATCTGATCGCCCGGCATAGTTTTGTATCGTCTGCAAACTTGATGATCTCACTGGATGTTCCTTCCTCCAGGTCATTGATATAAATATTAAAAAGGATCGGCCCAAGTACCGAGCCCTGGGGTACACCACTAGTCACTTTCTCCCAGTCGGAGAACTTCCCATTTATGCCCACTCTCTGCTTTCGGTTTTCCAGCCATTTGCCTATCCATCTTTGTATATCTCCCTCTATGCCATGGCTTTGTAGTTTCCTGAGAAGTCTTTCGTGTGGAACTTTGTCGAACGCTTTCTGGAAGTCCAAGTATATTATGTCCACAGGCTTCCCACTATCAATTAGCTCGTTCACGGTCTCAAAAAATTGGAGTAAATTCGTCAAACATGATTTCCCTTTCCTGAATCCATGTTGACTGGGTTTCATCAAGTCGTGTGCGTCTAAGTGCCGGACTATGCTATCCTTGATTAGTGCTTCAACCATCTTGCCGGGGACCGATGTAAGACTCACAGGCCTATAGTTGCCCGGTTCCCCTCTCAATCCTTTTTTGAAAATTGGCGTGACGTTCGCTATCCTCCAGTCGTCCGGTATCTGTCCAGTTCTGATTGTCAGGTTTGCAAGTTTTTGCAATAACTCTCCGATTTCAACCTTCAATTCCTTTAAGACTCTCGGGTGAATTCCATCCGGTCCAGGGGATTTGTCACTTTTAAGTTTGTCGATCTGATAGTATATCTGGTCTAAGTCCACTTCAACTGTGGTGAGGCTGTCTTCTATTTCTCCTGGAAACACTTTCTCCGCTTCAGGTATTGTTGAGGTGTCTTCCTTCGTAAAGACAGACGCAAAGAAGAAATTTAGTTTGTCTGCGATTTGTTTATCTTCCTTGATGTACCCTTTTCTTCCCTGGTCGTCCAGGGGTCCCACTGCCTCTTTTGCAGGTTTTTTCCCTTTCACGTATCTAAAGAAGGGCTTGAAGTTTTTGGCCTCCGGGGCTATTTTTTCCTCATAATCCTGTTTGGCATCCCTCACCGCCTTGTGACATTTCTTCTGATCATCTTTATGTTTGTTCCAGGCTTCGGTTGTCTTTATGCATTTCCATTTTTTGAAAGAGTCCTTCTTTTCTTTTATGGCTTCCTTCACCTGTATGGTAAGCCATGCCGGTTCTCTTTTGCTCTTTGTTCTCTGATCTTTGGAAATCCTCGGAATGTAGAGATCTTGTGCTTCTGTGATAGTATTTTTCAGTAGGGACCATGCCTGATCTACCGTTTCAAGTTTGTCCACCATCTTCTCTAGTCGTTTTTCTACCATGGCCCTCATGCGATCGTATTTACCCTTTTTAAAGTTTAAGGTGGTGGTTAAGGTTTTAGCATGTTTCCCTTTCCCGATGTCAAGTTTAAAGTTGATTACATTGTGATCACTCGTTCCCAGTGGAACCACGACTTCCACTTCTGTTATCGGTCCCGTGAGGCCATTAAGGACCAAGTCCAAGGTGGCGTTGCCTCTTTTACCATTTGTTCCAGGAAGCAATCCCCTAGCACCTCCAGGAACTTGGCCTCCTTGCCGCAGTTGGAGGTTGTTAGTTTCCAGTCTATCCCTGGGAAATTGAAGTCTCCCAATATAATTACATTGCCCGTCTTGCATTCTTGTTTGATTTCCTCCATCATTTCTGAGTCAGTTTCCTCCGCCTAACTGGAAAGATCATAGTAGGCTTAATTTTAATTTTTGGTGGAATTCAGTATGTCACATATATAGAATGGAAAGATCGTTAGCGGTACAGAATGGAAATAACAATTTTATTAAAATATGGGAGCCATTAACATCTTTTTGTTATGATTAAATGCCATTTTTCTATTAATTATACACCATTTAGTATTGGGTGGGGGGTGGGTTTAAGTATATGATCTTATAATGAATAATTGGCTTTGAGGGAAGGTGGGGAGAGGGTTACATTTGTATTTATAGGTTATAATGATAAGATGTTCAAGTGCTCAGATTAATTGTGTTTATTATGAATTTTTGTACACTTGATGAAAGTTTAAAAATGAATAAAGAATTAAAAAAAAAAAAGAAGAAGTAGTATCTTTGAAAGCTGTCTGGTGCCGGTGAGAGGGCGGGGCAGGAGCAAGAGATGAGGAGGGGGAGTTCCGATTAAAGTACTCATCCGATATTCACGGTTTTTCAATATAGCACAGTTACTTACCGTAACAGGTGTTATCCAGGGACAGCAGGCATATATTCTCACATGTGGGTGACGTCATCTACGGAGCCCAAGTGCGGACAGCTTTTCAAGCAAACTTGATTGAAGTTTCAAGTTTGCTATGCTGCACCACGCATGTGCATGCCTTCTTGCCCACTAGAGGGCGCATCCCCACCTCGTGGTCCTCAGTTCCATAGCCAGCAAAGAAGCCATCCCCGGGGAGGAGGGCGGGTTGTGAGAATATATGCCTGCTGTCCCTGGATAACACCTGTTACGGTAAGTAACTGTGCTTTATCCCAGGACAAGCAGGCATGATATTCTCACATGTGGGTGACCTCCAAGCCAACCAGAAAAGGGCAGGTGGGAGGATGGCAATTTAGGAAAACAGGTTACGCAACACCGACTGGCCAAACCGGCCGTCGCTTCTGGACAAAGTGTCCAGACAGTAGTGTGAGGTGAACGTATGAACCGAAGACCAAGTGGCAGCTTTACATATGTCCTCCACCGGAGTAGATCGGAGGAAAGCAACAGAAGCTGCCATCGCCCGGACCTTATGCCCTGTGACTCGACCATGGAGCGTGAGTCCAGCCTGAGCGTAGCAAAAAGAAATACAAGCAGCTAGCCAGTTGGACAAGGTGCGCTTGGAAACAGGATGTCCCAGCCGATTAGGATCAAAGGACAAAAACAATTGAGGAACCTTCCGATGAGACTTGGTACGTTGGAGATAAAAGGCCAACGCCCTCTTACAGTCAAGCGTGTGAAGCGCCGCCTCACCAAGATGAGAGTGGGGCTTCGGGAAGAACACCGGAAGAACAATAGACTGATTGAGGTGGAAATCAGACACAACCTTAGGCAAAAATTTAGGATGGGTGCGAAGAACCACCTTGTCATGATGAAACACAGTAAAAGGTGGATCTGCAACCAAAGCCTGCAGCTCACTAATCCGACGAGCGGACGTGAGCGCAAGCAAAAAGACCACCTTCCAAGTGAGAAATTTAAGGTGAGATTTGTCGATAGGCTCAAAAGGAGGCTTCATGAGTTGAGCTAAGACCACATTAAGATCCCAAACTACAGGAGGAGGTTTCAGAGGAGGGTGAACATTCACGAGACCCCTCATGAAACGAGTCACCAGAGGATGAAGAGAGAGATCTACTCTCGAAATGCCAATGAAATGCCGCGATGGCACTGAGATGCACCCGAATGGAAGTCGTCTTCAGTCCAGACTTAGACAGATGCAGCAAATATTCCAACACCGAAGACACTGGAACCGAACTCGGGTCCAGATGGTTAGAGGAACACCAGGATGAAAATCTGGTCCACTTCTGGGAATAACAAAGCCTAGTCGAGACTTTGCGCGAGGCTTCCAAAATCTCCCTCACCGACTGAGAGACAGGAATCGAAGTCAAGGGGAAAGGAACCAAGCGGTCAGATGCAAAGACTGCAGATTGGGATGCAACAGCGAACCCCGACTCTGAGACAGCAGAGAGGGAAAAACAGGCAGAAGCAGAGGGTCCCTGACACTGAGTTGAAGGAGCAGGGAGAACCAGTGCTGTCTGGGCCAACGAGGCACGGTGGAACGAAACAGCCGTGGGTTGTCGAGGCAGAGCTCCGAGACACGCAACGTCTCGCCCCCGAGCGGCGAAGAGCGACCACGTCGCCGAGGAGAACCCCGAGAACGTTTGGGCTTCCTCGGACGACGCATCGCCCGAGGGCGAGGAGCCCCGGGAGGACCTCGAGGAAGAGGACGACGATATTCTCCTCACCCGGCGCACCTTGTCCCGAGGTCTAACGCTCCTCTCAGGCTCCCGAGGTCGAAGTCGAGGGCAAGGTCGGGGTCGGGGCCGTCCCGGCACCCGAAGTCGCGGGCACCGAGACCGAGGTCGCCGAGACCGGTGCAGTCGAGGCCGAAGCCTGCTGCAACTGCTCGATGGCTCCGGACAGCTCCGAGGTAATCAACGCTCGGAGCAAGTCTTGGAAAGCCGGGATCCCCATCATGGCCGGTAGATCCGAGGCCGGGGGGTGCTCCCTGGAGGGCGACCTCGGTCTCGAGTATTCCCTCGGGGCACTAGGTTTGGCTACCTTGGCCTGGGCTGAGGACGACCCACCCGCTGTCGAGGAGCCCGAGGATGGCTTCTTCATCGATCCTGGGGCTGAGGACAGAAGCGGGGACTTACCCGAGGCAGGCTTGGTCGGGGCAGCAGGCTTCGATGAAGTCGAGGGACACGGCGAGGTCGAGGATCCCGAGGCCGAGGTCAAGGCAGGGGCTGAAGCCGACGTCGAGGCCTTCCCCGCCGCGGAGTCGACCGCGAAAAGCTCCGCCATCCTGGCACGGCGTCGGCGGAGCGCTCTGGCCTGGAAGGTCGAGCACCTGTCACAAGAGTCTGTCGGATGCTCGGGCCCTAAACAGAGCAAGCACCACCGGTGAGGATCGGTAATAGAGAGCAACCGATCACACCGGGTGCACTTCTTAAAACCCGTCAAGGGACGGGACATGAAAGCCGAAAAGGCCGGAACCAACAACGGCCCGCGGCCGCGGCTCACGGGGGCCCCCGGAGCCGAACCGATCGGTAGAAAATGTTTTTTTTTTTTTTTTGAAACAAAAAACGATTGAAAAAAATAACCAAAGCACAGCGACCGAGCGATATCACCCAGACGCGGTGACAGAAGGCAATGCTATCAGAGCTCAATTTCCACAGGGCTTCTGGCTCCGCAGAAAAAACTGAACTGAGGACCACGAGTGGGGATGCGCCCTCTAGTGGGCAAGAAGGCATGCACATGCATGGTGCAGTGTAGCAAACTTGAAACTTCAATCAAGTTTGCTTGAAAAGCTGTCCGCGCTGGGGCTCCGTAGATGACGTCACCCACATGTGAAAATATCATGCCTGCTTGTCCTGGGATAATCAGTGTTACTCTGAGAACGTAACCCCTGCGAATTTTAGGGGAATACTGTACTTCCATTCTATGCAAATCTCTCATGCATGTTCATTGAGAGTAGCATAAAAACCTGACTGGTTGGGTGTGTCCAGAAGATTTGGTCAAGAACCCCTGCTCTATACCCTTACAGCCAGATTCTGTATACGGTGGCCGCTACTGATGGTCACCAATTGCATGCCAATCACTTGATGGTGCTGTATATAGAATCGCACCTCTGGGCAAGACAGGCGCTAGAATGTAGGCCCTGAAAACCCTGGCCTACATTTCCAATGTCTATGCTGTGAATTGCATCTCCATAGGCACTTTCTGGCATCTAACTCCACTTCTGGTATTAGCCACACCCATTGGGGGTGGCCTAAGGGATCTGGCCAATCTGAATCTTAGGCCACTCCCAGTGCATCCCAGAATGTACTGCAATTGGGGCCTAAGATTCCAGTTGACCCGGGTGCTAAGGCCCCCCCTCCTACAGGTTAAAAAAAAAAGTTTTTTTAAAATGATAATGGTAATACTGTAGAGGTGGTCAGCAGTCATGAACAACACAAAGTAGATGGCATGGCTCTGCAGGGTGCTGTGTATGGAAACTTCATATGTGCCTGGCAGAGCCTGCTTAGAATGTTCAGGCAGACTTACCAGTTAAGTCAGACAATGGCACAGCTCTAAGCCTGTCATGCAATCATTCTAACTATTCCTCTGGAAGAATCAAAGATTTGCAAGTGTAAGAGCACAAAAATATGCATTAACTACAAAGCTACACAATTATACACTAGCAGCTATGAAGCTATTTCTTTCTATAATGCTGGGCTGGAAAGTGGTTCTCAGCACAAGCTTAAAGATACATAGCACACAAAAGACAAGTGGTTCAACCTTAGAGAAAAAAAAAATATATATATAGAATGAGACCATACCTGTAGGAAGACAATTTATTTCTCTAAAATTTTTACCATTCAGAAACAAAAACCACACTGAAAATGACACTGAACATAATTAAGATATTTACATAGTTAAAGAAACATGAAAATTCAGAGCACTGTCCATTCAAGACAGGCTTAGCAGCACAATAATTTCCATCAATCTATTTTATTTCACTGACCAAAGTGACTAACACATACATGGTCTTTGAAATGATTTATGCTTGTTTTATAAATTAAATTACCTGAAATTTGGGTGGTTATGTTTTACAGGGTTTTAATAGCAACATGAAAGTAAAAAAAAAAAATTAGACTTTGCGGTTCTTTATCCAAAACACTTTAGCTCGCACAAACGTCTACAGAAAGATGAACAACTGTAGTTATGGGGGCTTTAATTGTGCATTTAAACCACAAGAATCTTCTAGCTGGCGAATTTATACTTGCAGACAGTTAAAAATGCAACATAAAAAGAAATGGGGTAAAAAAAATTTATCAATGAGCTCTGAATCCAATCACTGCAAATATGCAAACTTAAGCACTTCCTGCTGGCTGTGCTGCTGTATTGCTAGTGGTTGAACTCCTGTCTGTGCTGCTGGAAGATTTGGAAGAATTTGCTATAATCCATGGATGGGTAAGAACATCCTTCAGTGGAAGTCTGTGGGAAGGATTGTGTTTCAGAAGTTTTGTTATCAGATCTCTCGCTCCTTCCGATACGAAAGGAGGAAATTTGAAATCCACCTAAAAAAAAGGTTAAAAAAAATCTTTTAGAAAAAATGTACACGTCAGATAATCTCGTTGAACAAGGCAAGTAATTAAATCTCATCTATTGCAGGAGTTTGTAGATTTTGTAAAGTATTTATATATACACAAGGACAACCTTAAAAGTAGGTTATTTCAATTATAAACACTAAGCTCTACATTAAGCCATACATGTCAGTTTCGGTTTACTTTCCTTCTCTTCATTTCAGTTCAAGTTTGTCTCATCCCATAGTCCCTTCCTCTCCCAAGCTCAAAGTCTTACCTCCTTTCAAGGAGCAGCTAACAGAAGCAGGTTGAAGGTGAGGGAAGTCAAGGGTTCAAATCCCAGTACTGCTCCTTGTGATCAAGGAGTTATAGTCTTCCACAGCTTCAGGTAGCATTAGATTAAGACTTCTGGAAATAGGGAAATACCTACTACCCTGAATGTAACTCATCTTGAGCCTCTGAAAAAGCAAACTAAATCCAAAATATGCATCTGCTTTCTTCCTTCCAGACTGTGAAACTCATAAGGAAGAATTGGTGTCAGGTCAAAAGCACGCCGGGACAAAGGCGCGCCCAGACAATTCAGCGCAGTGCGCGCCGCCGCACCGTTCTAAATTACTGTTTTTAGTGCTCCGACGGGGGAGCGTGGGGGGGGAACCCTCCCCCCACTTTACTTAACAGACATCGCGCCGCGTTGTGGGGGGTTGTAACCCCCCACATTTTACTGAAAACTTCACTTTTTCCCTGTTTTTAGAGAAAAAGTTCAGTTTACAGTAAAATGTGGAGGGATACAACCCCCCAAACCCCCCATAACGCCGGCGCGATGTCTATTAAGTAAACTGGGGGGGTTCCCCAACAAAAACCCCCGTCGGAGCCCCTAAAAACTGTAATTTAGAGCGGCGCGCGCTTTTGTCTTTCGCGCCGTTGTCTATGAACCGGAAGAATTAGGCTAAAAGCTGAGTAGGAAAGGTAGTCAGGTGGTGGTAGCAGGAGCAGCCCCATACAAGTAGATTTTGTCTATCCCTTTCTCCCTCCAAGAGGTTATGGGATCTGTGGTATGATCAGTCATGTTACCTTGGAAATTCGTCGATAGGTTTCTTGGTGTGTATCCATTTCAAACGGAGGCTTTCCCACCAAAAACTCATAGCACAACACGCCAAGGCTCCACAGGTCAACTTTCTCATCATGCATCCGGCCTTCAATCATCTCAGGGGGCAAATAATCTAATGTCCCACAAAGAGTAGTTCGCCTATGGTTTTTATGGGGGAGGGGGAAGGGAAGAGCAGGAGAATGTGAGAAGATATGACATAAGTCTTGCATTCAGACTTGACAGACAAAACATCTATGTACTTGAATTGAAAGTAGAAATGTCTTACCTGAATTTTCTTCCACTATTGCAGGAATTGTGGGTAGTTATGCCCATTGACCCAGCAGGTGGATATATATCTCAGCTCAGTTCAGGTGTTCTCTAAGCCCCAAGAGGCACCACAGTGCCTCACTATTTAGACCAGTGTGTTGCAAACTTTCTGATCGACGGCACACTAAAACCAGTGCCTCGGCCAGAAGGCACCTGAAGTCGACGCGATGACATCCGTGCATGCACGGAGGCCCATCTGGCAATGACCGTGCTGGTGGAAGGATTCGGGAGGTGCGGGGAGAGGAGGAGAGTTGCCCATGTCGGCTGCCTTCCTACAGGACGTGCCTCTCGTCGAGAGGCACATCCCGTAGGCAGGCAGCCGGCATGGGCGACTCTCCTCCTCGCCAATGTGTCGCAGCACACAGTTTGCGATACATTGATTTAGATAGTGGATAAAGAAAGCAATATTACTTACCATAACAGTTGTTATTAAGGGGCAGCAGGCAGCTATTCTCAGTAGTGGGTGACGTCATCCAACGGAGCCCCAATGCGGACATCTGACAAGCATACTTGCTTGTAAAAACTTTCGAAGTTTCCAGTCGCCCGCACCGCACAAGCGCGAGTGCCTTCCCGCCCGATGCACCGGGCGGGTCTCCTCAGTTCAGATAGCTAGCAGAGAAGCCAACCCAGGGGAGGTGGGTGGGACATGAGAATAGCTGCCTGCTGTCCCTGGATAACAACTGTTACCGTAAGTAACATTGCTTTATCCCAGGACAAGCAGGCAGGTATTCTCACTAGTGGGTGACCTCCAAGCTAACCCAAATGGGATGGTAGGAGAGTTGGCAACTTAGGAGAATAAATTTTCTAATACTGTTTGGCCAAACTGTCCATCCCGTCTGGAGAAAGTATCCAGACAATAATGAGAAGTGAAGGTATGAACCGAGGACCAAGTAGCAGCCTTACAAATATCCTCAATCAGTGTCGATCTGAGGAAGGCTACAGAGGATGCCATTGCTCTGACCTTATGGGCTGTGACTTTACTGCGAAGGGGTAATCCAGCCTGGGCATAGCAGAAAGATACAAGCCGCCATCCAGTTGGAAATGGTGTGCTTAGAGATAGGGCGTCTCAACTTGTTCGGATCAAAAGAGGTGAAAAGTTGAGGAGCAGTTCTGTGTGGCTTGGTGTGTTCTAGGTTGAAAGCTAAAGCACGCTTACAGTCCAGAGTATGAAGAGCTGATTCTCCAGGGTGAGAATGAGGCTTTGGAAAAAACACTGGAAGAACAATGAATTGATTGAGATGAAATTCCAAGACCACTTTGGGGAGGAATTTGGGATTGGTGCGAAGGACCACCTTGTCATGATGAAATACTGTAAAAGGAGGATCCGCAACCAAAGCTTGAAGTTCACTGACTCGACGAGCAGATGTGAGGGCAATGAGAAACACCACTTTCCAAGTGAGATACTTCAGAAGAACCTTGTCAAGAGGTTCAAAAGGAGGCTTCATAAGCTGAGAAAGAACAACATTGAGGTCCCAAACTACAGGAGGCAGTTTGATGGGAAGGTTAACATGAAAAAGACCTTACATGAATTTGGAAACCACAGGATGAGCAGAAAGAGGTTTCCCTTGAAGAGGCTGATGGAAAGCAGCAATCACACTCAAATGGACTCGGATCGATTCAGACTTGAGGCCAGAATGAGAAGTGCAAAAGATAGTCCAACACAGAGGATAAGGAGGCATGTTGAGGCTCCTTATGACAAGAAAAACACCATGCAGAAAATCTAGTCCATTTTTGGGAATAGCATTGTCTGGTAGCAGGCTTCCATGAAGCTTCTAAAACATCCCTCACAGCTTGGGAAAACTGAAGGGAGGTTACGTTGAAAGGAACCAAGCTGTCAGGTGCAGCGACTGCAGGTTGGGATGAAGCAGAGATCCCTGATGCTGCGTAAGCAGAGATGGAAACACTGGTAGAAGGAAGGGCTCCCTGCTGCTCAGCTAAAGTAGAAGGGAGTACCAGGGTTGTCTGGGCCACCGAGGAGCAATCAGAATCATGGTGGCCCGGTCGGACTTGAGCTTGACCAGAGTCTTTTGAATGAGAGGGAACGGAGGAAACGCATACAGAAAGAGATTCCTCCAGTCCAGAAGAAAAGCATCTGCCTCGAGGCGGTGAGGAGTGTAGATCCTGGAGCATAACTGAGGCAATTTGACGTGGGGGGGGGGCACAAAGAGGTCTATCTGAGGCGTTCCCCATAGAGAGAAGATGTGATGAAGGGGTATGGAATGGAGAGTCCATTCTTGAGGCTGCAGAAGACGACTCAAGTTGTCCGCCAAGGCATTGTCCGCCCCCTGAATGTAGACAGCTTTGAGGAAGGCATTGTGGCGAATTGCCCAATCCCAGACATTCAGAGCTTCCTGACAGAGGAAGGCAGATCCCGTGCATCCCTGTTTGTTGACATAATACATGGCGACTTGGTTGTCCGTGCGAATGAGAACCACCATGTCATAAAGGAGATGCTGAAAAGCATTGAGAGCATTGAAAATCGCTCTGAGTTCCAGTAGATTGATGTGACATAGGCGGTCCGCACTGGTCCAATAGCTCTGAGTGCGCAGACCATCCAGATGAGCCCCCCAAGCATAGGTCGAGGAGTTGGTCGTGAGAACCTTTTGATGGGGCAGCATGTGTAACAGCAAACCTCTGGAGAGATTGGAAGAGAGCATCCACTACCGAAGAGACTGTCAGAGCAGGAGTGACCCGAATGTGGTGAGACAGAGGGTCGGACACCTGCATCCATTGAGATGCCAGGGTCCACTGAGGAATCCGTAGGTGAAGTCTGGCAAAAGGAATCACGTGTACTGTAGAGGCCATGTGGCCCAGAAGAACCATCATGTGTCTCGCCGAGATGGACGGGCGAGAGGACACTGAGTGACAAAGACGAAGAATGGCATCCAGGTGTTGTGGAGGAAGGAATGCCCGGAGTTGAATGGTATCCAGAACCGCTCCCATGAAGGGAAGAGTCTGGGAAGGTTGCAGATGGGATTTTGGGAAGTTGATCTCGAACCCCAGATTCTGCAGGAACCAGATCGTCCTTTGGGTCGCCTGGACCATGATGAGCTAGTCGTTGAGGTAGGGAAATACCTGTAGACCGTGGTTCCTGAGTGCTGCGGCCACTACAACCAGGCGCTTGGTGAAGACTCTGGGAGACGAAGCCAGGCCGAAAGGAAGCACTCGGTATTGAAGATGAAGATGTCCCACCCGAAATCTTAGAACTCGTTGAGCACCCTGAGGTCCAAAATAGGACACAGATCGCCTGTCTTCTTCGGAACAAGGAAGTACCGGAGTAAAAACCCTTGTTCTGTTGGCCCAAAGGGACTGGTTCGACAGCCCGAAGCCGGAGCAAAGCCTGAGCCTCCTGAAGAAGAAGGGCGGTCTGGGTTAAGTTGGAAGGATACTCTCTTGGAGGATGTTCCGGAGGAACTTGATGGAACTGAAGAGAGTATCCCTCCCTTACAATGGAAAGGACCCAGAGGTCGGTGGTGATAGCCATCCATCGATGGTAAAAATGATGGAGATGACCTCAGATGGGAAAAACAGGGGAGGGCAGAACGATGGTAGGTATGCTCTCTACGAGACAGTCAAAAAGGCTGAGGAGCCTTGGGCACAGCAGAAGTGGAAGGTTTTTGCTGCTGCTTCGGCGTGTGCTATCTCTTAACAGGCTGACGGATGGTAGGTGCCTGTTTCGGTGGGTAACGCCACTGATAGAGCATAGGCGGGCGTGATGGAAGAGGAGGAGCAGCCTTGGGCTTCGGACGGAGAATGGATTGGAAAGACTTCTCATGGTCCGACAGCTTCTAGGTCGCCGCCTCGATGGACTCATCGAAGAGAGCGGCTCCAGCACATGGAACGTTAGCCAGCCTGTCCTGAAGATTCATGTCCATATCGATGGTTTGAAGCCACGCCAGGCGTCGCATGGCCATCGAACAAGCAGCAGCCCTCGCCGAGATCTCAAAAGCGTCATAGGAAGACTGCATCATCTGGAGCCTCAGTTGGGATAACGAAGCCAGAACCTCCAAGTACTCGAAGCGAGCTTGGGAGTCCAAATATGGCAGAAACTTTTGCAGAATGGAGAGGAAAAACTCGAAGTAGATGGCAAAATGAAAATTGTAATTGAGGACTCTAGAGGCCCATCATCGAGTTCTGGTAGATGCGCCTGCCAAATCTGTCCATGGTCTTGCCCTCCCGGCCAGGTGGAACGGAGGCATAGACCTGGGAAGAGTGAGACTGCTTCAGGGAAGATTCCACCAGCAGAGACTGATGAGAGAGCTGAGCCCCATCGAATCCCTTGTGGTGAACTGTGCGGTACCTGGCATCTAATTTACCCGGAACAGCCGGGATGGAGTAAGAAGTCTCAAAGCAGCGCATGAAGGTCTGGTCCAGCAGCTTATGCAAAGGAAGCTGGAGGGACTCAGCAGGCGGTTGAGGGAGATGCATCGTCTCCAAATATTCCTTGGAAAATTTGGACCCCGTGTCTAGGGTAATGCCCAAATCTACAGCCATCTGTCGCAGGAAAGAGGAAAACGACAGCAGGTCAGCCAGCGCCGGGCCTCGAGAAGAACTCGAGGACGATGAGGCTTCCGGGTCCAATGAAGCTGGGGATCGGCAGGGAGAAAAAGATCCCAAGGTGTCTTCCCCATAGGGGGAGGTGAAGACCCCTGAGGTAAATAGTCGATGAAAGGCTGCTTCCGTCGAGGCGAGTCACAGCTCGATGAATGCCTCGAGCAACGACCCGAACTGTGCCTTGAAGTCGGCTTCGAACGTCGAGGTGAGCGAGGCACCGACGAGGCTTCCAGCGAATGAATGGGACTGGAGGCAGTGGATCGAAGCAGAGGAGGCTGAGTATACGTACCTCGAGGCACTCGCCAAGCCTCGAGGCTCGGCATCGAGAGCATCGGGTCCGGAGGAGGCCCTCACAGAGACTCGGCTCCCGGCATCGAGGGAATCGGTTCCAACGGGGGCATCCGCAAAGACTCTGCTCCTTGCATCAAGGGAATCGGTTCCAAGGGAGGCATGGGCAAAGACTCTGCTCCTTGCGATGCATGCATCGATGCCAGACCAGACAGACACTCGCAGAGACTCGGCTCCCTGCAGTGAGAGTGTATGACGAGGAGGCACCGGAGGCGGCTCGACCTCGCGGGAGGCCCCCGCGTGCCCAGGCTGGATTTGGGAAAGAAGCTTCGGCCCCATGGTAGTAAAGAGCTCGATGAACTGCTTCTCCAGCAAGGTCTGGAACGACGCCAGCAAGGAGGGATCCGCATCCGAGATGGGACCTCCTGCACAGACATCGGGATTCCTGCCGCCCGGGTGCTTGGACTTAGAAGCCTTGGGCACCTTGAGCACCACAGGGGGAATGGGCTGCTTAGCTACCTGACCTGAGGAGGCAGAGGAAGGCCCCGCAGCCGGCGGCAAAGTCGAAGCCAGCACAAACGAAGCAGGCTTGAGGAAACTCGGAGCCGCAGAGGTGGAAGATGGAAGAGTCGAGGCAGAAGTCTAAGGCTTGGCGCTCTTTGATGAGGTCAGCTCCGACGAAGCCCCCATGCTGAACAGCGACTCCCACAGGAAACAGCGACACTTGAACGCACGTGCTGCAAATGTGGAGCAAGGCCGATTTCGGAAGGTGTTGAGGCCCGACACTGCAGACAGCGTCGATGAGGGTCCGTCAGCGAAATCGTGCGCTGGCACTTGACACACTTTTAAAAACCGGTGATAGACCGGGACATGGGACGAAAAAGCTCCGCCGCTAGGTCGAAGCCGCGGGGCTGCGGCCACGTGGCCTGCCCAGTCGAACGGAAGGAAAATTTTTTTGTGAAAAACAAAATAAAATACGACGAAAATCAACGATTCTGAGGTAAAAGAACCCAAAACCGTGGACTTAGAAGGCACAAGGGAAGTTACTTGCACAGAGAGTCGAAAACTGAGGAGACACGCCCGGTGCATCGGGCGGGAAGGCATTCGCGTATGCGCGGTGTGGGCGACTCGAAACTTCTAAAGTTTCTACAAGCAAGTATGCTTGTGAGACGTCCGCATCGGGGCTCTGTCGGATGACGTCACCCACTAGTGAGAATACCTGCCTGCTTGTCCTGGAATAACATTGAGAAGTGTTTGCATTACTCCATACATTTCTCCCTCCATATTCGCTGTGACAGGGGATTAACAGAACCACAAATACAGAAAAACTGCAAATAACTTTTTCAAATGTTATTCGTTGTTTTCCATTACTGTCGTGAAATGGTGAAACCGCGAATGATATGGTGGGGGACCTAGCCTGTTCCTGAAGGAGAGGCAAAACACGGTGAAGAAAGCGCTGGGAATCAACGATTTTCTCTGTAAACGCTTGGAATCGGCGATTTCTCTATGCAAGCTGATGTAATTGGGGGTGGGGAGCCAGCAAGCTATAAACTGTGAATAATCGAAACCACAATTGCTGAACTGCGAATAAGGAGGGAGAAGTGTTTACCTTTTTAGAAATCTATTACTGTTATGTATACTACTTTCAAAAAATTTAATTTACAAAGTTTGAAACGAATGGGTCAGACACGAGGCAGCAGCCAAACCACTCCCTTGAAGAGCTTAATGGCTGGATATATTGCCAAGAAAGAATGATGCAGATGCCACCTGAACCTTCAGAAAGCCCAATGCCAGTCCATCTCCCCCCTCCCCCCAAGCCCCCTTGGAATAGATCTATAACATCCTAACTCCAACTGCCCACACCCAAACAGTCCTCTAGACTCAGATATGAGCCAACAACAGAACATTTCCTCCCCAGAAGCAAGGTAGCAGTAACCAATTCTGAATATCTTCTTCTCCTTTAGCATGTCCTCTCAACAGCCAAGCCAAAAGACCAGAGAGACAGTAATCCTTGACTCTGGGGAAGTCAAAGCAGTTGTCCATCTGGACAGACCAAGAGATGGTAGAGATGAAAACTGACAATTCAATTAAGTGTGGGATGAACAGATGAGATCTCTAATTAGAAAAGAAAATGGTATAAATTGAAGAACTAGTACTGGTACTAGGTAGACTTGCATGGTCTTTGCCTTGTATATGGCGATTCGGTTTAGGATAGGCTATGGAGGGCTTTGATGGGAACTCCAGTAATTTGCAACATAAGGACGGTGCTAGGCAGACTTACAGTCTGTATGCCGCAATAAAGAGATGGTTTGGATAGGCTGGAAGGAGTGAGAAACCTAGGATTATGGCTAGACCCAAACCTAGACATGAAGATACACATTCAAAGCATTGTGAAAAACACTTATGGCAAACTCTGGGTCAGAGGACTAAAACCCTACCTAACCCATCAAGCGATGTCCAACATAGTAATATCCATCTTTGACTACTGCAATGTGATCCTGCTAGGTGCCCTGAAGTACATGATCAAGCAGGTCCAAATAGTACAACACACTGAAGCTAGATTTCTGCTGGGAAAATCGAATCGGACGAGTACCACCCCACTACTGAAAGTGTTACACTGGCTCCTCAAGATCATGTTGCTCATGCACAAAATCATTTATCTTTCAGAGCCGCAATACTTAGCAAACAGAATCGACAACCATAAACCAACTCATGCCCTACACTAGAGCAAGGGTGGGCAACTCCGACCTTGAGGGCCGGAATCCAATCAGGTTTTCAGGATTTCCCACTGCTTTCAATGCATATTCATTGGGGAAATCCTGAAAACCCGATTGGATTCCGGCCCTCGAAGACTGGAGTTGCCCATGTCTGCACTAGAGCCTAGAATACCTACTGGAAATACCCTCCTTTAGAGATACCAAATACAAAAGCATCAGGAAAAGAATGTTCACGGTGATGGCCCCAATGTGGTGGAACTCCCTTCCGAGGGAATTAAAACTAGGACACCAAAAGGTTCAAGAAAGGAATAAAGATGATATTCTTCACAGAAAATTTAGCAAATAAAGAAACAAACAGGGAGAACAGCAATATGGAGGAAACAGAAGGCTACTACCCACTTGGAACATGAAAGGGTGAACTCACAAATACAAAGAAAGATGATCAATCCCTTATTTTATGTTTTGCCCCCCGTGGTGCAGCCAGGAAAGACCCCATCACACACTTTGGTTGCCCATTACCTTTGATTCCTTAATAAAAATAACCAAAAAAACAAAGATGAATATATTACATACAGAAACTATAATATTATTTGTACATAGATGGAATATATAGATAAGATATACATATATTTAACTCATGCATTGTAACACCTTTACTGAAACTCATGCAAACCGCTCTGAATTGACACCCCAGTCATTAGTAGTATAGAAGCTTTCAGTAAAAAAAAAAAATAAATAAAAATCATAACTACTTTCCAGTAGGTGATCCTTGCTCAAATTCTCTACCGAAACAACAACTGAGTTCTGCTACCTGCTTTATGCTGCATCTGACTTTTAGTCCACTGTAATTTTTGGACACCCGAGAATAACTGAAGATATATTTGAGAGGTCACGTGTGCCTGTGCCAAACTTTGGCACAATTGAACATCTGAACATAGTCCCATGTCCTGGGCTTGCTTGAAGCTTCTGTGTTAATCTGCCCGTGTTTTGTAAGGAAGATCCGACTTGTGTTGAAAAGGACTCCAAGATACCCCCAGCAACTGCAAAAAGGGGAGGGGGGGGTCAGCTTGCTCTTTTCAGAATTTTATTACTCAGTCCAAAAACTGAAGGTAGCATATAACTGCCAACCCCCCCTCCCCCCCGAGACCACCAGGGCGGAAACAGGACCCCCAGCCGCCTGAAGATAAGCCTTGCACAAGGCTAAAACAAAATCAGGGGATAAACCCCTTAGCGGCCCAATGGGACTCACTGCCAAGTGAACCCAGCAAAAACCTGCCCCTGTCTCTCTAATACAGGGGGGGAAGGTCACCCGAGGCTGCAGACAAAATAGAGGAGCTTCCCACCAAAATTGGTGCAAAACCCACCGAGAAAACAGTGGCTGAGAGGCCTGAACTAGCCCAGCTGCTAAAGCAGGCAAGCCGGCAGCAGCTGCAAGGAGTCCCCAGAAGCATCGGCGGCTGAGGGAATCCCTGTGTGGATAAGGGAAGCTCGGGCTTCTCCGCTGTCTGCTGCTGGCATGCAAGGTACTCGAAGGGGACCTCTGGATGCGGGTACCCGAATCAGACGAGGATTTCCCCTCTGTGGCAGCCGGCACACCGAAAGCACAGACTAGTCGCATCGACCTCGCATCTGGAGCACAATGAGCATTTTCTCCCTTTAAAAGTGCTCATTGCGCAATACGTGAGCTAGCTGAAAGAAAAGTGTCAGTTAACAATAAAAACTCAACAGTCCAATTGAAGGCTCCCTTCAGACTGGCAGTGCCTCAGGATTTTTTTCCCCCCCCAGACTCCACTGGCTCTAAGCCATATGACTTGCTGGTATCGGTGGCAAGGCTTACAGTTGAAGCACCTCTAAAAAAATTTTGGGGAGGTGGAGGAAATGGGAGGAGGGACTTGACCCCATCAAGTGTGACAGCCCTGAGGTCAGACGGACCCCCGAAAGGGCTCCTCCAAGCTCAGTCTGGCACAAGACGGGAACAAGAAGGCCACTACACAACTTCCAACAGCCCTAAACTAACCAAGGAAGACTACAACAGCTTACTACTCCTGTTGCAGACTGAGAACAGACTGTTTGTCTCCACCTGCTGGTCATGGTGAGCTATTACCCATCAGTGAATTGTGCCGGTCTGGAGAGGTGCTAAAGAATTGCCATTTACTTCTCCCTTCCACTTTTGCTTTTTACTGCAAGCATCAAATGTAACTAGGTAAAAGTAGTAAAAATTGGCAAAATTATTACTTCAGTAAAAAGTAATAAATGTTATCCTGCAATTCTTTACAAATAAAAGAAGGGTCAGTACTCTAGAAATTGTGTGCAACCTAAGGCGACATGAAGCAGATTTGGGCATGCTGCAGTGCATGCTAATCAATTTGAACAGCCAAACAAAGTCTTACCGAGAAGACGGGGCATGAACTGACCATCCAAAGTCTGCAATTTTCAGTTCTCCATTTGATCCAAGTAACAAGTTCTCAGGCTTTATGTCTCTGTGAATGACTTTCTTTAAGTGACAGTAAGAAAGTGCATCTGCTAGTTGAGTAATGTACTGTAAGAGAAGAAAAAGGTTCCAGCATTCCCAACTACTAGTTCTGCTCTCTCTACAGACGCAATACAGCCTGCTTCAATTTAGAACAAGAGCAGAAGTCATTTCTAACCCTTTCTGACCCCTTACCCCCAATTCCAGGTTTATGGGCAATATGACCATTATGTCATCTTCCCAAATACAGTAAGGAAATATTGTTTCAACCGGTAAGGGGCTTTAAAATGTAGAAAGGAAATTTTTTTTTTTTAAATATTCTTTATTCATTTTCAAATCTTGCAACAAGTGTACAATATAGCACAGTTACTTACCGTAACAGGTGTTATCCAGGGACAGCAGGCATATATTCTCACATGTGGGTGACATCATCTACGGAGCCCCGATGCGGAAGCATTTTCAAGCAAACTTGATTGAAGATTTAAGTTTGCTCTGCTGCTCCACGCATGCGTGCCTTCCTGCTCCACTAGGGGGCGCATCCCCTCGTGGTCTCCAGTTCACTTAACTAGCAAAGAAGCCAACCTCGGGGAGGTGGGCGGGTTGTGAGAATATATGCCTGCTGTCCCTGGATAACACCTGTTACGGTAAGTAACTGTGCTTTATCCCAGGACAAGCAGGCATGATATTCTCACATGTGGGTGACCTCCAAGCTAACTGAAAAGGGATGGAGGGAAGTTGGCAATTTAAGCAAATAGATTTCGCAAAACCGATTGGCCGAACCGGCCATCGCTCCTGGACAGTGAGTCCAGACAGTAGTGGGAGGTGAAAGTATGAACCGAAGACCACGTGGCAGCCTTGCAGATTTCCTCAATAGGTGTGGACCTGAGGAACGCTACGGAGGCTGCCATCGCTCGGACCTTGTGTCCTGTTACTCGACCATGCAGTGTGAGACCAGCCTGAGCGTAGCAGAAGGAGATGCAATCGGCCAACCAGTTGGACAAGGTGCGCTTGGAGACTGGGTGACCTAACCGGTTTGGGTCGAAGGACAAAAACAAGTGTGGGACTTTCCGGTGTGACTGAGTGCGTTGGAGATAGAAGGCCAATGCTCTCTTACAGTCAAGAGTATGGAGCGCCACCTCTCCGGGGTGAGAGTGGGGCTTGGGAAAAAACACAGGCAAGGCAATGGACTGATTGAGGTGAAAATCAGACACTACTTTAGGCAAGAACTTTGGATGGGTGCGGAGTACCACCTTGTCGTGATGGAATACCGTGAAGGGTGGGTCCGCTACCAGAGCTTGTAACTCATTAACCCGCCGGATGGAAGTGAGCGCGAGCAGGAAAATTACCTTCCAAGTGAGGAATTTTGGATGGCATTTGTCTAGGGGCTCAAATGGAGGTTTCATTAGTTGAGCCAGAACCACGTTAAGGTCCCAAACCACCGGAGGGGGTTTGAGAGGAGGGTGGACATTCAGAAGACCCTTCATGAAGCGAGAGACTAAGGGGTGGAGCGAGAGGGCTTTTCCTTCCAGGGGCTGATGAAAGGCCGCAATCGCACTGAGGTGTACTCGAATGGAGTTGGTCTTTAGGCCGGAATGAGATAATTGAAGTAAATAGTCAAGGACCAGAGGGACGGGGACCGACACCGGGTCCTGGCTGTGGGAGGAGCACCAGGTTGAGAATCTGGTCCACTTTTGGGAGTAGCAGGTTCTCGTCGAGGTCTTTCTAGAGGCCTCCAATATCTCCTTGACTGATTGAGACACGGGAAGAGCAGTCAGGGGGAAAGAAACCAAGCATTCAGATGAAGAGATTGAAGATTGGGATGTAACAGCGAACCCTGACCTTGTGACAGTAGAGAGGGAAACAGAGGCAGAGGATCTCTGACACTGAGTTGAAGTAGAAGGGAAAACCAAGGCTGGCGTGGCCAGCGAGGAGCAATCAGGATCAGAGTGGCTTGTACTGTTTTCAGGTGGACAAGCGTCCGCAGGATCAGAGGAAACGGCGGGAACGCGTACAGGAACCTTCCCTCCCAGTCGAGGAGGAAGGCGTCGGCCTCGAGCCGGTCCGGGGAGTACATCCGGGAGCAGAAGAGAGGCCGTTTGTGATTGTGGGGGGATGCGAACAGATCTATTTGAGGTGTCCCCCACTGTTCGAACACCTGTCGTAGGGTCTGAGAGTGCAGTGACCACTCGTGTGGCTGGAGGAGGCGGCTGAGTCTGTCCGCCAGACAGTTTTATTCTCCTTGTATGTACACCGCTCAGAGGAAGGTGTTGTTGGAGATTGCCCATTTCCAGAGGCGCAGGGCTTCCCGACAGAGGGGCCAAGACCCTGTTCCCCCTTGTTTGTTTACGTAGTACATTGCTACCTGGTTATCAGTTCGGATGAGAACCACCCAGTCGTAGAGCAGATGTTGAAAAGCTACAGCTGCGAGATAGATGTCCCGAAACTCTAGCACGTTGATGTGGCAGCGACGGTCCTCTGCTGACCACATCCCTTGAGTGCGTAGGCCATCCAGATGGGCTCCCCAAGCGTACTCCGATGAGTCCGTGGTGAGTACCTTGTTGTGTGGGGGGGCGAGGAAGAGCAAACCTTTGGAAAGATTTGAAGAGTCGGCCCACCAGCGGAGTGATTGTTGCAAGGAAGGAGTCACTGTCACAGGGCGATCGATCGAGTCCCGATCTTGATGCCATTGAGAGGCTAGGGTCCATTGAGGGATTCTCAGGTGGAGACGGGCGAATGGTGTGACGTGGACGGCGGAGGCCATGTGGCCTAGTAGAGTCATCATCTGTCGAGCTGATACCGAGGGTAGCAGTGAGATTCTTCGGCTCAGATTTACTAACGCCTCTAGACGCGGAGGGGGGAGGAAGGAACGGAGGCGAACCGTGTCCAGCGTGGCCCCGATGAACTGCAGGGACTGCGAGGGGCTCAGTTGGGATTTTGGGAAGTTTACCTCGAACCCCAGACTCTGTAGGTAGATAATAGTCTGTTGGGTCGCTGAGATAACCCCTTCCCTGGACGGTGCTTTGATCAGCCAGTCGTCCAGGTAGGGGAATACCTGAGGACCCTGGGAGCGTAAGGCAGCTGCGACCACCACGAGGCACTTGGTGAAGACCCGGGGTGACGATGCTAGGCCAAAGGGGAGGACTCGGTATTGTAGGTGCAGGTCCCCTACTTGAAAACGCAAGAACTTGCGGTGAGCGGGATGCACTGGAACATGTGTGTACGCCTCCTTCAGATCGAGGGAGCAGAGCCAATCGCCTCTTTCGATCAGGGGGTAGAGGATCGGTAGGGAAAGCATCCAAAATTTTTCCCGTAACAGAAATTTGTTGAGTCGTTTCAAGTCTAGTATTGGGTGTAGGTCTCCCGTTTTCTTCGGTACCAGGAAGTAACGGGAGTAGAAGCCCTTCCCCCGTTGGTCGGGGGGAACCTCCTCCACTGCTCGCAGGCGAAGCAGATCTCGAGCTTCTGAGAGGAGTAGGGGTAGCAGCGTTCGGTTGGGAGGGCACTTCCTTGGGGGGCTGTCTGGAGGAATGGCTCGAAAGTTGAGAGAGTATCCTGATGAGATCACGCCAAGGACCCATGCGTCTGACGTGAGTTGTTCCCAGTGAGGGTAAAAAGCTCTGAGGCGGCCCCCGATGGGCAGGGAGCCTGGGACTCTGTCAAAAGGACGGGGATGGTTTGGTAGTTGCAGGCGGTTGGGATTTGGGTGGGGCCCGATGGTGGGCTTGCGGACGCCTTGGCGGAGGCCGGGAGTAGGCGGGAGTGGATTTTTGCGGGTAGCGGCGCGGAGGGGCCCTGAACGGCCTGGACGCGGGCGGTTTTGGCTTTTGCCGGACGAGGGAGGCAAATGAGTGTTCGTGTTCAGAGAGGCGTTTTGTAGCCGCCTCTATAGTGTCGTCAAATAGCTCTTTCCCCACGCAGGGGAGGTTAGCCAACCGGTCCTGTAAGTTGGGGTCCATGTCGACCAGG
The DNA here is from genome assembly GCF_902459505.1 of Geotrypetes seraphini. Classification (NCBI taxonomy): domain Eukaryota; kingdom Metazoa; phylum Chordata; class Amphibia; order Gymnophiona; family Dermophiidae; genus Geotrypetes; species Geotrypetes seraphini. The sequence goes on along the minus strand of NC_047094.1, from coordinate 103,839,504 downwards.
CGCAGCCAAGATAGTTGGCGCATGGCGACAGCAAAGGCTGCCTCTCTGGAGGAGAGTTCGAAGCCATCGTAGGCCGCGTGGAATAGATGGAGGCGTAGGTTGGAGAGGGACTCTACAAGCAGGCTAAACGCGCCTTGGCGAGAGGCTGGTAAGTCAGTCTCAAAGGCTCTCAGTAGTCCGATGAGGTGTTTGAGGTAGGATGTGAAGGTGAAAGTGTAGCTTTGCACCCTAGAGGCCATCATCGCATTTTGATATAGTCTCCTGCCGAACTTGTCCAGGGTTCGGCCTTCCCGACCTGGGGGGACCGTGGCTGAGACCCGGGAGGGGTGAGCCTTTTTCAGGGACGATTCTATCAGCAGCGACTGGTGGGAGAGCTGCGGTTGTTCAAACCCCGGGTAGGGTACCGTACGGTACTTGGCCTCCATTTTGGAGGGGACTGCTGTGACCATATAGGGGGTCTCCAGGTTCCTGAAGAAAGCCTGTTGGAGTACCGGATTAGGCGGTAAGCGAAGGGACTCTCTGGGCAGTGATGGCATGTCCAGCTCCGCTAGGTACTCTTTTGAGTATCTGGAGTCGGACTGGAGGTCTAAGTCCAAAGCGTGGCCCATGTCCTGGATAAAGCGAGTGAAGGACGGGTGGGATGTTCCCGAGGCCCCGTGTGGGGTCGGTGAACGCGACATCCGTCGGGTGGAGAAGGATGGGGAGGCTTCCCTCGAGTATCGAGGTTCCTGCTCCGATCCACGTTCCGAGACCGGGGAAGCACTGTGAAAGTGTTCCGGGGTCGTGGATCTCCGACGTCTCGAGGAGCCCCTCGTAGACGATGCCGGGGTTCGGGATACTGATCGATGTCGAATCGGTGACCTCGACCCGGACTCCCTCGGTGAAAGCCTGGCACCTCGGACCGGGGCCCCGGTCCGAGGGGGAGTTCGGAGTATGCGCGGGTTGGAGAGTGATAACTCCGCCACCCTGAGCGGTCCCGTACGAGGTGTAGGGGAACGGCCTCGTAGAGTGGGGGAACCCCGGGCCTTCTTGGAGGTACGGCGGTTCGAGGTTTCTGTCGGTTTAGCACGACGTTTTGCCCTGTGGCGGTCTGTGGAGGGAGAGCGCCTCGGGTGCCTCGGCGAGGAGTCCGAGGAGGATGAGATGCGGCGAAGTTTGCGCACTTTTTCCCGAGGTGGCTCGACGCGAGGCTCAGGCTGGTCTGGCACATGAGGGGTCGAGGTCGAGGCCGGTTGTAGATGGGCCATTGCAGCGGACAGCTCCGACGAGATCATTGCTCGGAGTAGGTCCTGGAAGACGGGCACGGACAGCATCGAAGGCATGTCCCCTGCCTCGGTGCACTCCACCGGGGGCGACCTCGTATCAGAGTATTCCCGTGTGGTGGAGGCACGGCCCGAAGGCTTGGAGGGCTTCGCCGGGGCTGTAAGCATGGGACTTCCGCCATGCGTCGCTGGTGTCCCTGAGGTTGGTTTCTTCGCTGGTACAGAACCTGAAGAGGGAAGAGGGGACTTACCCGGAGCCGAGGCTTTCTGTTGTCCCGAGGACTTCGGAGTCGAGTCTCGAGGCGATGCCGAGGTATTCGGGGCCGAGGTCAAGGCCGGGGCCGAGGCCAGGGCCGACCTCGAGGCCGAGGTAGAGGGTTGGTCCGGGGCGAAAAGATCCTCCATGCGGGCTTTCCTTCGACGGAGGGCCCGGTTCTGGAAAGTAGCGTATTTCTTCACGGAGCGAGTGATTGATCAATGGAACAAGCTTCCAGTACAGGTAATCGAGGCCAGCAGCGTGCCAGATTTTAAGAATAAATAGGACGCCCATGTGGGATCCCTAAGTGGGTCAGGGTAAAACATTGTATAGTATTAAGGGGAGGGTCTATAGAGTGGGCAGACTTGATGGGCCTTGGCCCTTTTCTGCCGTCATCTTTCTATGTTTCTATGGGGGCAGGAGTCGGTTGGATGAGCGGCCCCCAGGCAGAGGATGCACCGGCGATGCGGGTCTGTGATGGAAAGAAGCCGCCCGCACTGGGTGCAATTTTTAAAGCCGGTCAAAGGCCGGGACATAGAATCGAAAGTGGCCGCGGCTCGAGTAGCCACGCGGCCATGGGGACCCGGAAGCCTCCAGGTCGGTCAAAACAAAGCAGGAATCAAGTTGAAGAAGAAAAAATTTTGCACACAGCGACTTAAACGAGGAAAATCAAGAAAAATCGCGGTGCTAGAAGGCAGTTGGGGCAGAGCCTGAAAAAACACGACTTCTAGGCTCAGCGGAAAATTTTGAACTGGAGACCACGAGGGGATGCGCCCCCTAGTGGAGCAGGAAGGCACCGAAGCATACACCTGACCTGGATGAGATCGCTTGAGCGAGGATTCGACCAAGAGGGACTGATGAGAAAGCTGAGGTCCCTCGAAGCCCTTATGATGCACCATGCGGTACCGGGAATCCAACTTTCCAGGGACTGCAGGGATCGAGTAAGGAGACTCAAAACACCTCATGAAGGTTTGGTCGAGGAGCTTGTGCAATGGGAGGCGCAAGGACTCGGCTGGAGGGCGAGGCAAGTGCATGGTATCGAGATACTCCTTTGAGTATCGAGATCCAGCGTCGAGGGTAATGTCCATGTCATCCGCCATTTGTCTGAGAAATGAGGAAAAGAACAGCTGGTCCGCAAGTGCCGGCCTTCGAGAAGGACTAGAAGAAGTCGAGGCTTCGGGCTCCCCCGAAGCCTGTGAGCAACAGGGGGAATAAAAAAACCTCGGGGTCCTTGAACTCCGGGCCCGGAAGAGGAGACCCAGCCGAAGCAGAATATACCATTCGAGGCAACTTTTTCTGAGGCGAGACTGTCGAATGTCGAGACGAATGCCTCGAAGAGTGCCTGGATCGATGCCCTTCTCGATGCCTGGACGGGGATTGAGTCCGCCTGAGAGAATACTGGTCCCCAGAAGCCTCCAAGGAGCAGATAGGACTCGATGCTGTCGATCGAAGAGGCGGAAGAGTCGGCGCCTCCCCAGAAGCCGCCCAGGCTTGATAGGGGGTCCGGAAGAACTCTTCTTGCTTCCTGCTATGCCCAGGACTGGGAGGCCTCGAAGGTGGACGCCACACAGAGTCATGGGGCGGAGTAATAGGCTCCAAGGGAGGTAAGTCACTAAGGGAGGCTCTCCTCGAGGGAATCGGTTCCAAGGGAGGCATATCCCCAAGAGGGGCCTTCTTTGAAGAAATCGGTTCCAAGGGAGGCATGCCACTAACCGAGGGCTGCCTCGAGGAGCCGGACACCGCCCGCCGTTCCTCCGCTCCGAGCAACGAGGTCGTGTGGCGCGGGGGAGGAGGAAGGGGGCGGCCCGCCCATCGGGACCGGAACTGGGAGGTCACCCTGGATAGAGGCAATCAGCCGGGGACCCATGGTGGTCATGAGTTCCACAAACTGAGCCTCCAGGAGGGACTTCAACGAAGCCGATATGGAGGGATCCGCACCAAACGGGGGCCCTTCCGCACGGTCTCCGCGCTCCTTCGGTGCAGCGTGCTTCTGCTTGCCAGCCTTCGGCACTTTAAGCACCACTGGTGGAACAATGGGTGTCGGTACCTGATCCGAGGGGATAGAGGAAGGCACCGGCGCCGATGACGAGGCCGAAACCGGCGTGAATGATGCTGGTTTCAAAAGGCCAGAAGCAGCCGGGGAGGCAGAGGGCTTGGTCGACGAAGTCGAAGCACTAGTCGAGGTGGAAGCGATAGGGTCCAACGAAGCTTCCATCTTAAACATGGACTCCCACAGCAGGCAGCGGCGCTTAAACGCTCACGCCGTCAAAGTAGAGCAAGGCTGGCACGATTTTGGAAAGTGATCCGGACCCAGACACTGGAGGCAGCGTCGATGAGGGTCCGTGAGCGAAATCGCGCGCTGGCTACACTTTTTAAAACTGGTGATCGGCCGGGACATAGGCCGGAAAAGCTCCGCCGCAAGGTCGAAGGCGCGGGGCCTCTGCCACGCAGCCGACCCGGCGTCGGAAGGAAAAATGTTTTTTGGGGTTTTTTTGAAAAAAGAAACCAAAGAAAGAAACAAACGCACGGGAGAGCCAAAAGACCCCAACCCGCGGAAATAACGAAGGCAAAAAACAGATTCAATGGGCGCAGAATTGAAGTTGAACTTCTCAGCTCCGCGGAAGAAAATGAACTGAGGAGACACGCCCGGACCATCGGGCGGGAAGGCACTGGCGCATGCACGGTGCGGGCATCTCGAAACTTCCGAGTTTCTTCAAGCAAGACATGCTTGTGAGACGTCCGTATCGGGGCTCTGTCAGATGACATCACCCACTAGTGAAAATACCTGCCTGCTTGTCCTGGGATAAGCCAGCATACCTTGGTTATACAAATTTACTGCCTGTCAGGGATTCAAGGCAAAATTAGACAAAAGTTCCTGCTGAACCAGAACGTATGCAGGTAAGGCTAGTCTCAGTTAGGGTGCTGGTCTTTGACCTAAAGGCCATCACGACAGCAGACTGCTGGGCGCAATGGACCACTGGTCTAACCCAGCAGCGGCAATTCTTATGTCAGACAAGTATGATCATCTTATATAAAGTTATAGGAGGCAAAATTACATATGGTTAAGACTTAATTATTTCATCTCTGCACACATGCTTTTAAAACAAATAGTTGCTTTATAACCAACACACTGAGGGCCCCCATTGAGTGGAGCCATGGCCCAGTGGTTAAAGCAGCTGCCTCAGCACCCTGAGGTTGTGAGTTTTGATTCCCACCGCAGCTTCTTGTGATGCTGGCCAAGTCACTTAACACTTCATTGCCCTAGGTAAACCACTTTTGATTGTGTAAACCACACAGAAAAAAAAAAAAAGTGGCATCGAGTCCCATCCCTTTACCTTTTTACATTCAATTTCTATTGCCTTTGGTGCATTTGATTTGTTTTTAAGATTTTAGTTTGTCATAATTTTGTTTTAATTCATGTGAACCATTTAGTTCAAGGTTCTTAAGCTAAATCAATCAATCACTAAATAAAGCAAACAAGCAAGCTGCAGGAAAATTGCTACCGTGGCTTTATAAAAGGAGGACCTAAATCAGTAGTCCAGGGCACCAACCATCTACTGAAGACAGAATACTGGTAGGCGCCTTAAGATTACAAAACCCTGGGCAAGTCACTTAATCCTCCATTGCCCCAGGTACATTAGAGATAGGGAAAAATGCTTGAGTACCTCAATGTAAACCACTTGGGCCACAAGCAGTATATAAATGCTAACAAGTAAAACAAACCCCCTTATGGTAGTGATGTCATTGTAAACATGCTTGTGTCTTCACCTGGGGAGGTGGAGGAAGATGGGGGGAGGGACCCAGCACAAGACCCGCTGAGTTTAACACCCCTGAGGTTGGACGGATCCCCAAACAGGACCCATCCAAGCTCTATCTGGCACAAAAAGGAAACCCAGGAGTTCAAAATAAAATTCCAACAGTACTAAGAGGGGAGCCAAATTAGTCTTCCTACCTGCTTTAATGGAGATTGAGGAAGACTGAATTGCAAGAGGGGAAGCTATCCTGATGGTTCATAGTCATTTATGCGCGAGACTTCAGCGCACCGACATTGCAGCGCTGACAATTTGGCGCAAGACACCAGCATGCCGCCTAAAATGCGACTTATTTTTTTTATTTTTTATTCTTTATTCATTTTCGTATGTTACAACAAGTGTAGCAAATAAACTCATTTAAAACTTAAAGATACACACTTGATAAACTCTCATATAAGCATCAAATTTAACATTTCATTACAAATTAAAATTCTATAATATTTTAAATATTATGAAAGAAATCTAACATTTATATCATTCTTATTGAATCTAATAATCCCTCCCCCTCCCTCCCTATTCAATAAATCATAAAATCATGCGATTTTTAAAGAGCTCCGACGTGGGGTGTGAGTGGGGAACCCCCCCCCTTAATAGAGTAAACTTAACTTTTTCCCTGATTTTTTAGGAAAAAAGTTAAGCTTTCTCTATAATGTGGGGGGTTGCACCCCCCCCCCCAGCGGCAGCATAAACAGTCTGAAGTAAGGAAAAATTATGTTCTTACCTGTTAATTTTCTTTCCTTTAGGAGCAGCAGATGAATCCAGAGACTAGTGGGATAGCTCACATCGACCAGCAGGTGGAGATAGAGAAACTGATTAACAGGTGGTCTTATAGACTGGCATTCCTCCTGTCCATTCAGTAACGCTCCTTGCCCAAGCATCCATAGATAGGAAAATGAGCAGTCAAAAACTTATTTCCAGTAGCGAATCACAAATATTAACAACAGAACACAACTACCAACAATAACCCAACTAAACGCGCCACACAGAACACTGACAGATCGTCCGCAGAAAGGGTGGGGCTCTGGATTCATCTGCTGCTCCTAAAGGAAAGAAAATTAACAGGTAAGAACATAATTTTTCCTTCCTTAGCACAGCAGCAGATGAAGCCAGAGACTAGTGGGATGTAGCAAAGCAAAACTCATACTGGGTGGGAAGCTAACGCCGCCTCCGCAATAACCGAAGCGCCAAAACTAGCCTCCGCACGGGCCGCCACATCCAATCGGTAATGCTTGGAAAAGATATTCCCAGAAGACCAAGTAGCCGCACGGCAAATCTCCTCCAAGGAAAAACCTCCTGACTCCGCCCAAGACGCAGCCAACGCTCGAGTCGAATGAGCACGAAGCTGCTCCGGCAACCACTTCCCCGCTATCAAATAAGCCGAAGCAATCGTTTCCTTGACCCAACGAGCAATGGAAGCCTTAGATGCCGCCATACCTTTGTTCCTGCCCGCGAACACCACGAACAGGTGGTCCGACTGACGAAAGTCGTTAGTCACCTCCAAATAATGCAGAACAATCCTGCGCACATCCAGGAAACGCAAAGAAGAGAAGCGCTCCCCCCAATCCTCCCTCCGAAAAGCCGGGAGGAATAAACACTGGTTCACATGAAAGGAAGAAACCACCTTAGGCAGAAAGGAAGGCACCGTCCGAACAGACACCCCAGCATCCGAAATGCGCAAAAAGGGATCCCTGCAAGACAGAGCCTGCAACTCCGACACCCGTCTGGCCGAAGCCATAGCCACCAAAAACACAGTCTTCAAGGTGACATCCTTCAAAGTAGCATTAGACAAAGGCTCAAAAGGTGCTGCCCGCAATCCACCAAGGACAAGCTTAAGACTCCACGCGGGACAGGTTCGTTTTACAGGAGGCCGAATATGGTGAACCACGTCAGGTTGAAACGCTAGTGCAGAACGAGCGACCCCGGCCCCTGTAACACGCAATGGCCGCCACCTGAACCTTCAAGGAATTATAGGCCAACCCCTTAGCTACGCCCTCCTGCAGAAAGGAAAGAATAGCTGACAGAGACGCCTGGAAGGGCTCAAGACCTTGCCCCCTACACCAAGATTCAAAAACTCTCCAGACCCTAGCATAGGAGGCAGAGGTAGAAATCTTTTTGGCTTGAAGAAGAATGGAAATAACCTGTTCAGCCGCGACCGTTCAAGAGCCAGGCCGTAAGACCAAAGTGGGACGGATTTTCCATGGAGATAGGACCCTGAGTGAGCATGTCCGGAGTCACCGGAAACGTCAGCCGATCGCCCGTCGACAGCTGAATCAGGTCCGCGTACCACGGCCGACGCGGCCAATCCGGAGTCACGAGGATCACCCTGCCCGGAAAGAGAGAGATGCGATGTAACACCCGACCTATCATCGGCCAAGGAGGAAATACATAAAGAAGGCAACCCGGAGGCCACGGGAGGGCTAACACGTCCACCCCCTCCGTGGCGATATTTTTTTTTTTTAAACCGGAGAAGCCCGCCAAAAAACTACCGACGCAGCACAACAAAATCTAACACCCGAAACGGGCCAAACCGCACGTGTCACACACAAATCGCAAATCCAACTCACCTAACACAATCACTCAGCCCAAATGCAGAAAGGTTATAGCTGGCAGTTTCAGTCTGTAAGCCGACCCGGAGGCTTACAGCACAGCACAGGGAGGCTCTGACCTTTTTGGGGGTTTTTTTGAAACTGGAAAGAAGAAACACAGAACCTAAGGAAACCCCTCAATCTACTGGAGGGGAGGGTGGAGAAGGGACCTGGGGGGGCCCAGGTGTAGCTCCCAAAGCTGGCACCGCTCAGCCAGACACCCCTTTCTTACTGAAAAGAACTAGTCTTAACAGAAGAATAGAAAAGTCCCAGAAATTATTCCTGCACAGCCAGAATCCAGGAGCTAGATCGATAGCTACGAACCCCTGCTGGGAGATAGAGCAAACTGAATGGACAGGAGGAATGCCAGTCTATAAGACCACCTGTTAATCAGTTTCTCTATCTCCACTTGCTGGTCGATGTGAGCTATCCCACTAGTCTCTGGATTCATCTGCTGCTGTGCTAAGGAAAGTGTAATTATAATAAGTTTATAAAGATTTGGGGGCCATTGACGATTTATTCTAGTGATCAGACATCTTAAACACCAGAATATTGGATAAGATAAGGGGGCTGGGAATATGACGGATAATATATTGATAGTTGTTATTTATTGGTATATGGGTGGGAGGGGTGGGTTTCTTATATAATTATTTATTTGGAATATTACAATAAGAATGTCAATTAATTAAGATATTTCTGAATGACTGTTGTACACTTGTAATTTTTGAAAATGAATAAAGATTTTTTTTTTAAAAAGGTATTTCTGAATGACTGTTGTACACTTGTAATTTTTGAAAATGAATAAAGATTAAAAAAAAAAAAAAAAAAATGTGGTGGAAGATCACCCCCCCCCCCCCGGAGCTCTTTAAAAGTCACTTTTTAGGTGGCATGCTGATGTCTTGTGCCGAATTGTCGGTGCGCTGAAGTCTCGCGCGCTTTTGTCCCATCACCATCCTGATATACAAGTTTGTTCTCAGTCTCCACCTGCTGGTAGCAGTGAGGTATATAACCCATTTGTAAGGACTATACCAGTCTACCAGGCGATACAGAATTTAAAAAATTTAGCTTTTTTTTGTCAATAGCAACTGCAAGCTCTCACCTGCTCTGAAATATCTTAAGAAGACAAAAGAAGAAGAAAAAAAAAAAAAAAAAAAAAAAGAGAGAGACATACTGTAGCAGTTCTTTGTTCATCAAACTTGGAGTGTTTTTGAAGCTCTCGGAAAAGCTCTCCTCGTGGAGCATTTTCTAATATTAAGTAAACCCTTGTAGCATCATGGAAATAACCATACAGCCTCAGGATGTTAGGATGCCTGTAGAAAGTGAAGAAGTTATACAAAGATAATAAGCATTGTACAATTTTTAAATGCTGAAAAATGATTTGAGGGCTTCACTTAAGTATTTCTTTGTTAAAAAGGCTACAGCCCAATGCCTCCTCCAAATAGATTTGCAACAGGTTATGCAAGGCTGAAAACTAAAGAGGCAATATATCACATAAGTGGTCTGAAATTTAGAGAATACAGCGATAGAATTTGTCCTTGTCCCCGTGGATAACTGCAGGAAACCATCCTGTCATTCTTTAGTCTCTCTCTCAACCTTGGTCCTTCTACACCAGCATTCTTCAAGGCAAGACTTGAGGGTCAGTGGCTTGAACCCATTCATACTCCGATTCTTCCCTTTCTCCTTAAAGAATTACATGGGGTTGGTTTCCTGCAGTTATCTGTGAGGACGGAGACAAATTCTGTTTGTTCTTTTCTTAAGAATCAATGATGTTGTTCACAGGTGATGAAATTAGAACAGCCAGAGAGACTGGTCATTAACCACAAGGTAGCTCACATGCAACTTTGTATAGAAAACAGAACAAAATTACCTAAGATGTGACTGAATTTCCACTTCTCTCCGTAACTGATGTTCCACGCCTGCTTTTTCAAGCTGTGATTTAAATAGCACCTTCAGTGCCAGGATAAACTTGCTCTGCCGTTCACGGGCCAGATACACATTTCCAAACTTCCCTTTTCCCAAGGGACGTCCAATTTCAAAGTCTTCTAATGACCACTGTTTTCTAGATTTAAAATAAATAAATAAAATCCCTCACACCTTTGACCAACTACAAATAACTACTGCAGAGTCTGAAAGCATTTGAGAAAAGATGTAACTGAATAGATATGCTATAAATCTAGAGACTCCCCCCCACCCCAATACTCACTGTAGCATTTATAAGGGTATAATCACCCATGTTCATATTCCTGAACAACTCATTCAAAAATTGAATGTATAAGAACTGTGTGAAATACAATAAATAAAATTGTGGTTCATCATATATATCATATACAATAAAATTTAGATTGCAGTAAAGAATCTGCTTTCTGAATGAAAGCAGATAAGAATGCAGTCCAATTCCAAAGGTAGTTTGCTCCAAGTGGACAGAGCAACTACACAAAGCCCTTGCCAATTTTCTTTTGCCAATATAGGTTACCATGTAGTGATCCCAAATTCCTGTGTAAATAGGATGGAGTCAAGTCTAGAAGATGGCTTCTTAAATGGTTAGTAACTAAAGCATATAAGGACAAAGGTCTCAAAATGTATACTTTGAAGGAAATGCAGGCGAAGGAAGATACGAGATTTTTAAAAATACAAATATATGGCATAAATGCCTCCTATGCCTAGAATATATTACAGTGGAACGCCGATTAGCCAAATTTCAATTATCTGGATGTCAATTTTCCAGACTGAGACCCCCGATTGGGGGGGGGAGTGGGTGGGAGGGAACTCAAATATAACTTATAAAAGGTGATATTAAAGGTACTATGGCTGAATCAATAGTAATTGTTTTGCCTAAGCCAAATAAAGATCCTACTTTGGTTTCAAACTACAGGCCTATATCTTTAATAAATGTGGATAATAAACTTTTGGCGAAAATTTTGGCTTTGAGATTAGCCAAAGCTCTCCCACATATTATAGACACACATCAGACGGGTTTCGTTGCTAAAAGACATTCCTCTAATAACTTTAGATTATTGTTTCATATGTTAAATTTATCAAAAAAAATGGATGAACCGGCTTTTACAGTTTCCTTGGATGCAGAAAAAGCGTTTGATAGGGTAGAATGGAATTTTATGTATCAGGCTTTAGAATGGTTTGGTATAGGTTCTGGATTTATACAAATGGTAAAAACATTGTATAGCTTCCCGATTGCAAGATTAAATATTAATAATATGATATCTGATGGTTTTCAATTGCAGAGGGGAGTTAGACAAGGTTGTCCTTTATCTCCTTTGTTATTTGATGTTGTATTAGAACCCTTATTGTTAGCAATACAGCAAGCAAGGGGGATACAGGGTATTCCATATTCTGATATGGAATATAAAATTTCGGCTTATGCGGATGATATTTTACTTTATTTGAGGAATCCAGAGTCTACCTTATCTTGTCTATTGGAATTAATTGATATGTTTGGCATATTTTCAGGTTATAAAATTAATTGGAGTAAGTCTGAACTTACTGTAGTTCCTCTCTCATCTTTCTTCCTGTAAACCGTGCCGAGCTCCGCATTCGTGGAGATGGTGCGGTATATAAACCCAAGGTTTAGTTTAGTGTAAAAGGATTATTTGACGCTTTTCCGTTCATATGGAAAGAAGAAGGATTTAAATATCTTGGCATTCAAGTTAAAAATACAATTGAAGATACAGTAAAAGAAAATGAAAAATTTGTATTGAAAAGAGTTACAGAGTTATGTGAGCAATGGAATCCGTTACATCTTTCTTGGTGGGGGAGAGTTCAAACTATTAAAATGATGATCTTGCCTGTAGTTTGCTACCAAATGAGTATGATACCTATTTATTTTCAGGGGTCCTTTTATAAAAAGCTTAATAGCATTTTAACGAAATTTCTTTGGCTTGGTAAAACGCATAGAATAGCTTTGGTATCTTTGCAAAAATCAATTAAGGAGGGAGGGGTAAATTTTCCAAATTTTTATAGGTACCATCAAGCCTATATTTTACATCAGGGTATGTATTGGATCCTCCCAGAACTGATAGATAATGCACCGGATTGGTTATATTTGGAATGGCGCCTTATGTTTCCCCTAAATTTAGTTCATTTTCCAAGTATCAACATGCCTAGAAGATACAGAGAAAATAAGATATTAATGGATACTTGGAAAACGTTGAGGTTTATTAGTAAATTAACACCTGTCCCAATAAACAAGTCAACTAATCAGTCTTTATGGATAAACTCCAAGATTAAAATTGGCGGAGCTCAAATCCTTTGGAAGGACTGGATTATTGCAGGCATTAGATCTCTGAATGATGTTATTTCGGAAGGTAAACTGCTGGAATTTTCACAATTGCAACATAGATTTGGTCTTAGTAAAAAACAAAGTTTTAAATGGTTGCAATTGAAGCAGGCCATTCAGGTTGGGTTCCCTGAATGGAAAACATTGAATAATCAATATAGTTTAGAGTTCTTATGCTTCCAAGCAGACTTCCTAGGGCATCAAGCCGCATTGTGGTATAAATTAATATCTGGATATTTGAATAAAAAACCAAAAAATGGTCTAAGAGACATTTGGAGCATTGAGATTAAGCATCAAATTACTGCATCTCAATGGCCACTAATTTGGTCTTGGAGAATGAGATGTACAGTGTCAGCATCTATGAGACAAACTTGGTTCATTTTATTACATAGAGCTTTTTGGACCCCTACACGTTTGCAAAAATTAGATAGTTCTAAGTCCAATAAATGCTGGAACCTGGGACGTTGGATCATTTACTGTATCATTATCCCTACATTAAAAGTTTTTGGAATGCAATTTGGCCACAAATTAATAAATTGATGGAAAATCATGTAGCAATATCATATGATACAGTGTTATTTGGAATGATGATGAGAAAAAAAAGTCAAATTTCACCAGAAAATAACAAGCTTTTACTAGTCATGACAGGGGTTGCCATTAGGCATATAACCAATAACTGGAAGAATCATAGTAACCTTAATTATACATTTTGGTGGAATACAATTTGTCATATATTCAAAATGGAAAGAGTAATAGCAATACAAAGAGGGACATATCCTAAATTTATAAAAATATGGGGGCCATTGACAAAGTATTGTACAGAATGAATAGTAGGATTTATCTTCTTTTCTTCTTTTTCTTGTCTTCTTTATGGCACACATGGAGGGGGGGGTAGTGAAAGCACAGTTACTTACCGTAACAGGTGTTATCCAGGGACAGCAGGCATATATTCTCACATGTGGGCGACATCATCTATGGAGCCCCAGCGCGGACATCGTTTCAAGCAAACTTGATTGAAGTTTCAAGTTTGCTACACTGCACCACGCATGTGCATGCCTTCTTGCCCACTAGAGGGCGCATCCCCACCTCGTGGTCCTCAGTTCCATAACCAGCAAAGAAGCCATCCCCGGGGAGGTGGGCGGGTTGTGAGAATATATGCCTGCTGTCCCTGGATAACACCTGTTACGGTAAGTAACTGTGCTTTATCCCAAGACAAGCAGGCATGATATTCTCACATGTGGGTGACCTCCAAGCCAACCAAAAAAGGGCAGGTGGGAGGATGGCAATTCAGGAAAACAGGTTACGTAACACCGACTGGCCAAACCGGCCGTCGCTCCTGGACAAAGTGTCCAGACAGTAGTGTGAGGTGAACGTATGAACCGAAAACCAAGTGGCAGCTTTACATATGTCCTCCACAGGAGTAGACCGGAGGAAAGCAACAGAAGCTGCCATCGCCCTGACCTTATGCCCCGTGACTCGACCATGGAGCGTGAGACCAGCCTGAGCGTAGCAAAAAGAAATACAAGCAGCTAGCCAGTTGGACAAGGTGCGCTTGGAAACAGGATGTCCCAGCCGATTAGGATCAAAGGACAAAAATAATTGAGGAACCTTCCGATGAGACTTGGTACGTTGGAGATAAAAAGCCAACACCCTCTTACAGTCCAGCGTGTGAAGCGCCGCCTCACCAGGATGAGAGTGGGGTTTCGGGAAGAACACCGGAAGGACAATAGACTGATTGAGGTGGAAATCAGAACAACCATAGGTAGAAATTTTGGATGGGTGCGAAGAACCACCTTGTCATGATGGAACACAGTAAAGGGCGGGTCCACAACCAAAGCCTGGAGCTCACTAATTCGACGAGCAGACGTGAGCGCAAGTAAAAAGACCACCTTCCAAGTGAGAAACTTAGGGAGAGACTTGTCAATTGGCTCAAAAGGATGTTTCATCAGCTGAGCCAAGACCACATTCAGATCCCAAACTACAGGAGGAGGTTTCAGAGGAGGATTAACATTAACTAAACCCCTCATGAAACGAACCACCAGAGGATGAAGAGAGAGAGAACGTCCCTCTAGATGCCGATGGAAAGCAGCAATAGCACTGAGATGCACCCGGATGGAAGTTGTCTTCAGCCCAGACTTGGACAAATGCAGCAAATATTCCAGAACAGAGGACACCGGAACCAAACTCGGGTCCAGATGGTGCGAGGTACACCAGGATGAAAATCTGGTCCACTTCTGGGAATAACAAAGCCGAGTCGAGGCCTTGCGCGAGGCTTCCAACACCTCCCAGACCGCCGAAGTCAGGGGGAAAGGAACCAAGCCGTCAGATGCAATGACTGAAGATTGGGATGCAACAGCGAACCCCGACTCTGAGACAGCAGAGAGGGAAAAACTGGCAGAAGTAGAGGCTCCCTGGCACTGAGTTGAAGGAGCAGGGAAAACCAGTGCTGACGAGGCCAACGGGGCGCTATGAGAATCATAGTAGCTCCGGATGACTCGAGGTGAACCAACGTCCTCAAGATCAGAGGAAAAGGAGGAAACGCATAAAGGAATCTCCCTCCCCAGTCGAGAAGAAAGGCATCTGCCTCGAGACGGTCCTGGGAGTAAATCCGGGAACAATAGAGGGGCAGTTTGCGAGTCTCCGGGGAAGCAAAGAGATCCACCTGAGGAGTCCCCCAGTGGTCGAAGATCTCGCGCAGGACTCGGGAGTTTAGCGACCACTCGTGCGGCTGGAGAAGACGACTGAGTTTGTCTGCGAGATAATTCTTTTCTCCCTGAATGTAGACCGCCCGCAGGAAGATGTTCTGGGAGGTCGCCCATTCCCAAAGGCGCAAGGCTTCCCGGCACAGGGACCAAAAGCCCGTTCCCCCTTGTTTGTTTACATAATACATGGCCACTTGGTTGTCCGTCCGTACCAGGACTACCTGATTGCGCAGCAGATGACAAAACGCTCGAGCTGCCAGGAAGATGGCGCGAAGCTCCAACACATTGATATGACAAAGACGGTCCTCCGCCGACCATAGAGCTTGAGTTCGCAGACCGTCGAGGTGAGCCCCCCACGCATACTCCGAAGAGTCCGTGGTCAGGACCTTGCGATGCGGAGGGACGAGAAAGAGCAAACCCCCGGAAAGATTTGAAGAGTTGGTCCACCAACGGAGCGATCGTCTCAAGGAAGGAGTCACCGTAACAGGAAGGGAGAGCGGGGTCCCGATCCTGGCGCCACTGGGAGGCCAAGGTCCACTGAGGGAGTCTCAGACGCAATCGGGCAAACGGCGTGACATGAACTGTCGAAGCCATGTGGCCGAGTAGAATCATCAGCCGATGTGCAGAGACGGAGCGCTGCAGCAGAATCTGACGGGCCAGGCGAAGCAGAGCCTCCAGTCTCGACGAGGGCAGGAATGCACGAAGGCGAACTGTGTCCAGCACGGCCCCAATAAACTGAAGGGATTGAGCCGGGCACAACTGCGATTTGGGAAAATTTACTTCGAACCCCAGACGTTGAAGGAAGATGATAGTCTGTCGGGTCGCTGAGATAACCCCCTCCTGGGATGAAGCCTTGATCAGCCAATCGTCCAAGTAGGGGAAGACCTGCAGCCCCTGGGATCGTAGGGCAGCCGCGACCACTACCATACACTTCGTAAAGACCCGAGGAGACGAGGCCAGCCCGAAGGGGAGGACTCGATATTGTAGGTGCAACTCCCCCACCTGGAACCGTAAGTACTGGCGAAAGGCGGGATGCACCGGAACATGCGTATATGCTTCCTTGAGGTCCAGGGAGCACATCCAGTCCCCCGAGTCTAGTAGAGGGTACAGGACTGGAAGGGACAACATACAGAACTTCTCCCGGACAAGGAACTTGTTGAGCCTCCGGAGGTCCAGAATGGGGCGTAAGTCCCCGGTCTTCTTCGGGACCAAAAAGTAACGGGAGTAAAAACCCCGTCCCCTTTGGTTCGGGGGCACATGCTCCACCGCCCGAAGGCCCAACAAGGACCTGGCCTCGGACAGGAGAAGAGGAAGCTGGTCTCGGCAGCAAAGAGAAGCCGCCGGCGGATGTTCCGGTGGCATGGATAAGAAATTCAGCGAGTAGCCCTCAGAGATGATCCGGAGCACCCAAGCGTCCGACGTGATCTCGGCCCATGCTGGGAGAAAGGCCTGCAGTCGGCCCCCGATAGGAAGGGGGTCCTTTGACTGTGCGGAGGGGGCCCGCCCCCAACCGCGCATCACATCAAAAAGACGGAGCGGGTTTAGACGCTCCTTGCGCCTGAGGCTTTGGTTGGGACGCCCTGCCCTGCTGCTGGGGTCGTCGGGGCGGAGGCCTAGAAAAAGCCGGTGTCGACTTCTGCGGGTACCGCCGCGGAGGAGGTCTAAACGGCTTCTGCGGCGGAGCCCGGGGTTTGGGACGGACCAACGAGGCAATAGAGCGTTCGTGTTCAGACAAACGCTTGGTCGCCGCCTCCAAGGACTCATCAAACAGCTCTGAGCCAACACATGGAAGATTGTCCAGACGTTCTTGTAAGTTCGGGTCCATATCCAACGTACGAAGCCACGCGAGACGGCACATCGCCACCGCAAAAGCGGATACGCGAGAGGCCAACTCAAAGGCATCGTAGACTGCGTGAAAGAGGTAGAGGCACAGCTGGGATAAATTGGCCATAAATGCGCCAAAATCCTGCTTATGGGAATCAGGCATGACTCCATAATACCTGGGCAACGCCTTGACCATCTGCCTTAAATAGGAGGAGGAGGCGGAGGAGAAGGTGAAGGCGTAGTTAAGGACCCTAGCGGCCATCAAGGAGTTAGAATAGAGGCGACGACCAAACTTGTCCAGGGTCCGCCCCTCCCGCCCGGGGGGAACCGCAGCCGAGACCCGAGAAGGCTGGGACTTCTTCAACGCCGACTCCACCAGCAACGACTGGTGAGATAACTGCGCTTTATCGAAGCCCTTGCAGGGGACTGTGCGGTACTTCGGCTCCATCTTAGACGGAACAGCTGTGACTGTAAGAGGGGAGTCCAAGTTCCTCAGGAAGGTCTGGTGTAGAACCTTGTTAAGAGGCAGTCGGGGGGTCTCTCTGGGAGGAGAGGGCAAATCCTGCTCCTCCAAAAATTCCTTCCTATATTGAGACCCTGACGCCAGATCAAGGTCCAAGGCTCTTCCCATATCAAGGACAAATCTGGAAAAGGAAGAGGGCTTCGAAGGAGGTGAGGGAGAACGAGAAGTCTTCGTCGCCAAGAAGGAAGGGGAAGCCTCACGGGAATAACGAGGCTCCCTCCCCATGCCCGAACCCGAACCCCAAGAGGCCGCTCCAAGCGACCTCGACGGGGTCGGGGACTGGCCACGCCCCGAGGAACCCCTGCGGGAAGTCTCCGGGGTATGAGGGATCGAGGCACGCCCCCTCCGTCTCGGCGAAGAGTCCCTCGAGTACTCAACCTCGGAGGAACGGAGAAGCCTCGGATTATCAAGGCGAAGCTCGGAGACCCGAAGGGTCTCGGCCCCGGTCGGTGAGGAGCGACTGCGTCGTCGAGGAGAAACCCGTTGACGTTTGGGCTTCCTCGACCGACGCTTCGCCCGAGGCCGACCCGAGGGCGAGGAGCCCCGGGAGGACCTCGACGAGGACGAAGAGATCTTCCGAATCCTCCGCCCCTTGTCCCGAGGCCGCACGCTCCGCTCAGGCTGATCCGCCGAGGTCGAGGGCAAGGCCGGGGTCGAGGCCAAAGCCGTCCTGGGGGCCGAAGTCGAGGGCACCGAGACCGAGGCCGATGCCTGGAGGTGCGCGAGGGAATCGGACAGCTCCGAGGTAATAAGCGCACGGAGTAAGCCCTGAAAGGCCGGTACCGCCATCATGGCAGGTAGATCCGGGGCTGGCGGGTGCTCCCTCGAGGGCGACCTCGGTCTCGAGTATTCCCGCGGGGCACCCGACTTCGACGCTCGGGGCGGGGCCGAGGACGACCCACCCGCCCCCGTCGAAGATCCAGAGGATGGCTTCTTAGAGGCTGGAAGAGAAGGAGGAAGTGAGGACTTACCCTTCGTCGACTTCGGGGTCGAGGAGACCGGCTTCGAAGAAGCGGACTGTCGGGGCGAGGTCGAAGGAGACGAGGCCGAGGTCAAGGCCGGGGCCGAAGCCGAGGCCGACGTCGAGGCCTTCCCCGCCCCGGTGTCCACCGCAAAGAGCTCCGCCATCCGAGCGCAACGGCGGCGGAGGGCCCTGGATTGAAAGGTAGAGCACCGAGTACAAGAATCGGTCGGGTGCTCAGGGCCCAGACAAAGCAAGCACCACCGGTGAGGATCGGTAATTGAAAGGAGACGATCGCACCGGGTGCACTTTTTAAAACCCGTCAAGGGACGGGACATGGACACGAAACCCGGCCGGGAACGAACGAGGTCCCGCGGCCGCGGCTACCGGGAGCCCCCGGAGCCAACGGAAGAAAATAAAAGTTTTTGTTTTGTTTTTTTTTGACGAAACTCGATAGATAATAAAAGAAAAAACCAAAATAAGCACAGCGACCGAGAGAAAAACACTCAGCCGCGGTGTCAGAAGGCTAAACACGAAGAGCACAATTTCCACAGGGCTTCTGGCTCCGCGGAAAAGACTGAAATGAGGACCACGAGGTGGGGATGCGCCCTCTAGTGGGCAAGAAGGCATGCACATGCGTGGTGCAGTGTAGCAAACTTGAAACTTCAATCAAGTTTGCTTGAAAAGCTGTCCGCGCTGGGGCTCCGTAGATGACATCACCCACATGTGAGAATATCATGCCTGCTTGTCCTGGGATAAAATAATTTTACATAACATGTTATAATATGGTATACAATATGTATAAGGTGATTGGAAAGTACTTGAAGGGTGGGGGGTGGGAGAGGGGATAAAAAAATTTGTTCAGAATATTATGTAATAGATATAAAAGTGATATTGTGTATTCATTAGTTGTAACTCAATATTTTGTACACTTCATGTAAAATATGAAAATGAATAAAGAATTATAAAAAAAAAAAAAAAAATTTCAATTATCTGGATGTCAATTTTCCAGACTGAGACCCCCGATTGGGGGGGGAGTGGGTGGGAGGGAACTCAAATATAAACTGAGACCCCCAAAGCTCCTTTTCTGCACCTGCCATCAGCCCAGCCCAGCTCCCCCTCCCCCTGAACCGGGAGACTTTCTCCTGTAATGAATAGACTAAATTTTTTTACTTTTGTTAATTAGTAACAATAACAAAAAAAAAAACCACCTTCAGCGCACCCCCCCCCTCCCACCCCGACAAGAAAAAGGCAGCATTCCTTCTCCCAGACCCATAGAAAAGACCCAAGGCCTATCTTATTTCCCTAGTGGTCTAGAGGCACGCGTGATGCTACTCGCTCCTGCCCATGCTCTGCCGGTGACGAAAATAAAGTCTCGGCAATTATTTTCATCACCGACAGAGCATGGGCAGGAGCGAGTAGGATTGCTCCTGCCCCAGCGCCAACGCTAGACCTCTAGGGAAACAAGGTAGGCCTGGGATCTTTCCTGAGTCCAGGAGGGGGTTGGTGGAAAAAGAGGCGGGTGTGCTGAAAGCAATGTTACTTACCGTAACAGTTGTTATCCAGGGACAGCAGGCAGCTATTCTCGCTAGTGGGTGACGTCATCCAACGGAGCCCTGATGCGGACATCTCACAAGCATACTTGCAAGTAGAAACTTTTAGAAGTTTCGAGTTGCCCACACCGCGCATGCGCGAGTGCCTTCCCGCCCGATGCACCGGGCGTGTCTCCTCAGTTCAGATAGCTAGCAGAGAAGCCAACCCAGGGGAGGTGGGTGGGACGTGAGAATAGCTGCCTGCTGTCCCTGGATAACAACTGTTACCGTAAGTAACATTGCTTTATCCCAGGACAAGCAGGCAAGTATTCTCACTAGTGGGTGACCTCCAAGCTAACCACAATCGGATGGAGGGAGAGTTGGCAACTTAGGAGAATAAATTTTGTAACACTGTTTGGCCAAACTGTCCATCCCGTCTGGAGAAGGTATCCAGACAATAGTGTGAGGTGAAGGTATGAACCGAGGACCAAGTGGCAGCTTTACAAATCTCCTCAATCGATGCCGATCTGAGGAAAGCTACAGAGGCTGCCATTGCTCTGACCTTATGGGCTGTGACTTTACTGTGAAGGGGTAATCCAGCCTGGGCATAGCAGAAAGAGATACAAGCCGCCATCCAGTTGGAGATGGTGCGCTTAGAGATAAGGCATCCCAACTTGTTCGGATTGAAGGAGATGAAAAGTTGAGGAGCAGTCCTGTGAGGCTTGGTGCGTTCCAGGTAGAAAGCTAAAGCACGCTTACAGTCCAGAGTGTGAAGAGCTGATTCTCCAGGATGAGAATGCAGCTTCGGAAAAAACACAGGAAGACCAATGGATTGATTCAGATGAAATTCCGAGACCACCTTGGGGAGGAATTTGGGATGGGTGGGAAGGATCCGCAACCAATGCTCTTAGTTCACTCACTCGACGGGCAGAAGTGAGGCCAATGAGAAGCACCACTTTCCAAGTGAGAAATTTCAGAGGAGCCTTGTTAAGAGGTTCAAATGGAGGCTTCATAAGCTGAGAAAGAACGACACTGAGGTCCCAAACCACTGGAGGCGGTTTGAGGGGAGGATTTACATGGAAAAGTCCTTTCATGAATTTGGAAACCACAGGATGTGCAGAAAGAGGTTTCCCTTGAAGAGGCTGGTGGAAAGCAGCAATTGCACTAAGATGGACTCTGATCGATATAGACTTGAGGCCAGATTGAGCCAGGTGCAAAAGATAGTCCAAAACAGAGGACAAGGGGGCATGTTGAGGCTCCTTGTGCTGAGAAACACACCAAGTAGAGAATCTAGTCCATTTCTGGGAATAGCATTGTCTAGTATCAGGCTTCCATGAAGCTTCCAAAACATCCCGCACAGCTGGTGAAAACTGAAGGGGAGTTACGCTGAGAGGAACCAAGCTGTCAGGTGTAGCGACTGCAGGTTGGGATGAAGCAGAGATCCCTGATGCTGCGTAAGCAGAGATGGAAACACTGGCAGAAGGAAAGGCTCCCTGCTGCTGAGTTGCAGAAGAAGGGAGTACCAAGGTTGCCTGGGCCACCGATGAGCAATCAGAATCATGGTGGCCCGGTCGGACCTGAGCTTGACCAGAGTGTTTTGAATGAGAGGAAACAGAGGAAACGCATACAGAAAGAGATTCCCCCAGTCCAGAAGAAAAGCATCTGCCTCGAGATGATGAGGAGTGTAGATCCTGGAGCAGAACTGAGGCAGTTTGAAGTTGTAGGGAGCTGCAAAGAGGTCTATCTGCGGCATTCCCCACAGGCAGAAGATGTGATGAAGGGGCTTGGAATGAAGAGTCCACTCGTGAGGCTGCAGAAGACTCCTCAAGTTGTCCGCCAAGGCATTGTCCGCCCCCTGAACGTAGACAGCTTTGAGGAAGGTGTTGTGGCGAATCGCCCAATCCCAAATTTTCAGAGCTTCCTGACAGAGGGAGGCCGATTCCGTGCCTCCCTGTTTGTTGACATAGTACATGGCGACCTGATTGTCCGTGCGAATGAGGACCACCATGTCGTGAAGCAGATGCTGAAAAGCAGTGAGAGCATGGAAAATCGCCCTGAGTTCCAGTAGATTGATATGGCACAGACGATCCGCACTCGTCTAATAGCCCTGGGTGCTAAGACCGTCCAGATGAGCCCCCCCCAAGCATAGTTCGAGGAGTCGGTATTGAGGACCTTCTGATGGGGAGGCATGTGAAACAGCAAATCTCTTGAGAGATTGGAAGAGAGCACCCACCAGCGAAGCGACTGTAGCAGAGCAGGAGTGACCTGAATGTGTCGAGTCAGAGGGTCGGAGATCTGCGACCATTGAGACGCCAGGGTCCACTGAGGAATCCGCAGGTGAAGTCTGGCAAAAGGAGTCACGTGAACTGTAGAGGCTATGTGGCCAGAACCACCATCATGTGTCTCGCTGAGATGGACAGGCGAGAGGAGACCGAGTGACAAAGATGAAGAAGAGCCTCCAGGCGTTGAGCAGGAAGGAATGCTCTGAGCTGAATAGTATCCAGAACAGCTCCGATGAAGGGAAGAGTCTGGGAAGGTTGTAGATGGGATTTGGGAAAGTTGAACTTGAATCCCAGATTCTGCAGGAACCAGATCGTCCTCTGGGTTGCCTGGACGACACCCTGAGACGTGGAATCCTTGATGAGCCAGTCGTCGAGGTAGGGAAACACCTGAAGACCATGGTTACTGAGTGCTGCGGCCACCACAACCAGGCACTTGGTGAAGACTCTGGGTGACTAAGCTAGG
The DNA here is from genome assembly GCF_902459505.1 of Geotrypetes seraphini. NCBI lineage: Eukaryota > Metazoa > Chordata > Amphibia > Gymnophiona > Dermophiidae > Geotrypetes > Geotrypetes seraphini. Next base: position 103,817,011 of record NC_047094.1, on the reverse strand, counting down.
CCGAAAGGGAGCACTCTGTATTGAAGATGAAGATGTCCCACCCGAAATCTGAGGTATTGACGGGAGGCTGGATGGATGGGAATATGAGTGTAGGCCTCCTTGAGATCCAGAGAGCATAACCAATCGTTCTGCTTAAGGAGGGGATAGAGAGAAGCCAGGGTCAACATGCAAAATTTCTCCCTGACCAGAAACTTGTTTAGCACCCTGAGGTCCAAAATAGTACGCAGGTCGCCCATCTTCTTCGGAACAAGGAAGTACCGGGAGTAAAAACCCTTGTTCCGTTGGTCCACAGGGACCGGCTCGACGGCACGAAGCCGGAACAAAGCCTAAGCTTCCTGAAGAAGAAAGGCGGTCTGGGTTAAGTTGGAAGAATACTCTCTTGGAGGATGTTCTGGAGGAACTTGATGGAACTGAAGGAGAGTATCCCTCTCTTATGATAGAAAGGACCCAGAGGTCGGTGGTAATAGTCGTCCATCGATGGTAAAAATGATGGAGACGACCTCCGATGGGAAAAAACAGGGAGGGCAGAACGATAGAAGTTATGCTCCCTACGAGACAGTCAAAAAGGCTGAGGAGCCTTGGGGACAGCAGAAGGCTAAGGCTTTTGTTGAGGCTTCTTCTGGTGCTGACGGATGGTGGGCGCCTGCTTCGGCGGGTAGCGCCTCTGATAGATCATAGGTGGGCAAGACGGACGAGCAATAGCAGGCTGGGGCTTCTGGCGGAGAATAGACTGAAAAGACTTTTCATGTTTCGAGAAGCTTCTCCGTCGCTGCCTCGATGGACTCGTCGAAAAGGTCTGCTCCCGCACAGGGAACGTTCGTCAGCCTGTCCTGGAGATTCGGGTCAGGAGCCACCACTGAACAAGCAGCAACTCTGGCCGAGAGTTCAAAAGCGTCGTAAGACGATTGCATCATCTGCAGGCGGAGTAGGGACAACGACGCCAGGACTTCCGAGTACTCGAAGCGAGCCTGAGAGTCTAGATATGGCAAAAACTTTTGTAGAATGGAGAGAAAAAACTCAAAGTAGGTCGCAAAATGAAAACTATAATTCAGTACTCGAGAAGCCATCATCGAGTACTGTTTAGGCGGGAAACGCCGCTGGTAGATCAACGGTGGACGTGATGGATGAGGAGGAGCAGGCTTGGGCTTCGGACGAAGAATGGATTGGAAAGACTTCTCGTGGTCTGAGAGCTTTTTGGTCGCCGCCTCAATGGACTCAAAGAGGTCAGTACCAACACATGGGACGTTGGCCAGCCTGTCCTGAAGATTGGGGTCCATGTCGATGGTCCTGAGCCACGCCAGCCGGCGCATGGCCACCGAGCACGCAGTAGCCGAGCAGACAACTCAAAGGCATCGTAGGAAGACTGCATAATCTGCAACTGGAGTTGGGACAATGAAGCCAGAACCTTCTGGTACTCAAAAACTGTGCTCGGGAGTCCAAATATGGCATGAATTTTTGAAGGACAGACAGGAAAAATTCAAAATAGGTGATGAAGTGAAAGATGTAATTAAGAACCCTGGATGTCATCATGGAGTTCTGGTAAATTTTTCTGCCAAACCTGTCCATGGTCTTGCCCTCCCTGCCAGGTGGAACGGTGGCATACACCTGGGAGGGATGAGACCGCTTCAATGAGGACTTCACCAAGAGGGACTGATGGGAGTTGGGCACCATGAAATCCCTTATAGTGGACCGTGCGGTACCTGGTATCCAATTTGCCCGGCACAGCAGGGATGGAATAGGGTATTTAAAGACAACTAACAAAGGTCTGATCCAGCAGCTTATGAAGAGGAAGCTTGAGGGATTCAGCAGGTGGTTGAGGGAGATGTATAGTCTCCAGATACTCCTTCGAGAATTTGGAACCTGTGTCCAGTTGAATGTCCAAATCAGCAGCCATCTGCCGAAGAAAGGAGGAGTAGGACAGCTGGTCAGCCAAAGCAGGGCCTCGAGAAGGACTTGAGGACGTCGAGGCCTCTGGATCCAATGAGGACGGTGATCGAGAAGGCGAGAAAGACCCCATCGTGTCTTTGAGCTCCGGTAGTAGGGGAGGCGAAGTAGCCGGTGGGGAATACTGACGAAAAGGCTGCTTCCGATGAGGAAAGGCATGCCTGGATGAGTGCCTCAAAGAATGTCTCGATCGATGATGCGAGCTGTGTCTAGAACCAGGCCTCGACACACGAGGCGAGTGAGTCTTCGATGAGGCCCTCAGTGAGTGGATGGGACTGGAAGCAGTTGATCGAAACAGGAGGTGGTTGGCTGGAAGCACCTCGAGGCACTCGCAAAGACTCGAGCCCTTGCATCGAGTGGATCGGCTCCAATGGAGGCACCCGCAAAGACTCTACTCCTTGCATCGAGGGAATCGGTTCCAATGGAGGCACTCGCAAAGACTCTACTCCTTGCATTGAGTGAATCGGTTCCAACGGAGACATGGGCAAAAACTCTGCTCCTTGCGATGCATGCATCGATGCCAGACCAGACACTCGCAGAGACTCTGCTCCCTGTAGAGTGTGTGTGTATCGCTGAGGCACTGGAGGTGGCTCGATCTCGCGGGAGGCCTCCGCGTGCCCAGGCTGGATTTGAGAGCGAAGCTTGGCCCCATGGTGGTAAAGAGCTCAATGAATTGATTCTCAAGCAAGGTCTGGAACGAAGCCGGCAAGGATGGATCCGCATCAGCAATGGGACCACCTGCATGGGCCTCGCGCTCCTTAGAGGCAGTGTGAGAGTGTTTGGGCTTAGAAGCCTTGGGCACTTTTAGCACTACCGGGGGTATGGGCTGCTGTGCTACCTGACCTGAGGAGACGGAGGAAGGCTGGCACCGAAGGCTGAGCTGGCATAAACGAAGCAGGCTTGAGGATGCTCGGGGCCACAGATGTGGAAGGCTGAAGAGCAGCGGCTGATGTCAAAGGCGAAGCACCCTTCGATGAAGACGGCTCCATTGAAGACTCCATGCTGAACAGCAACTCCAACAAGAAGCAACAACACTTGAAAGCATGTGCTGTGAGTGTGGAGCAAGGCCCGCACGATTTCGGAAGGTGTTGAGGCCCGAGACACCGAAGACAGCATCGATGAGGGTCGGTGAGCGAACATTGCGCGCTGGCACTTGGCACACTTTTTAATACCGGTAATAGGCCGGGACATAGGCCGGAAAAGCTCCACCGCAAGATCGAAGCCGCGGGGCTGCGGCCACGCAGCCTGCCCGGTCAAACGGATGGAGGAAATTTTTTTTTTTTTTTTTTGAAAAAACAAGAAAGCACAACGAAAAGCAACGATTCCGAGTAAAAGAACCCAAAACCACGGACTTTAAGAAGGCGCAAGTGAACTAACTTCTCACAGAGAGTTGAAGACGGACTTCTTGGCTCCGCGGAAAAGTAAGAACTGAGGAGACGCGCCCTACGCTGGGCGGGAAGGCACTCGCGCATGCTTCGAGTTTCTTCAAGCAAGACTGCTTGTGAGGCGTCCGCATCGGGGCTCCGTTGTATCACGTCACCCACTAGTGAGAATACCTGCCTGCTTGTCCTAGGATAAAGGTGGTATACAAGTCCCTATCCCTTCCCCTCGAGTTGCTGTCAAACTTTTTAAAATCAAGATGAATAAAGAATTTAAAACTAAAATTAAAATCAAGATGTGTTTCAACTTTCTAATCATTTTAAAAACCAGAGACACACATTTCATAATACACTGCTCCATTTCCAGCCTTCAGGCTTACTTTTTGTCCTTTGATTTCTCTGTGCTCACGGAGTCCTTTGATTTTTCTGTACTCGCAGTCTCTGTATTCTTAACTGCAAAGAAAAAGGCAATAATCAGTGCAAAACTGAGCAGCCCACTTCAACTAAGCTACACAGCATGGAGATTATATTGCAGGCGCAAATAAAAATAGCCCAAAATATAAAATGTACTATTTTTTCTTCTCCAATTCTTTATTCATTTTTAATACTTACAATATGTGTAACAGAATTTATAGCATTTTAAACACAAATACAATACTTAATATGCCGTTAAAACTCAGAATCAGAATTTATCCCCCCTCCCCTCTACTTAATTACATTCTTTAAATTCAAGAAAACCCTATCATAAACCTTAATCCTATATACTTTATTTAATGTTCAAAAAACAACAAAACACCACAAAACACCCCTTCCCTCCCTCATCTTGGCTGTGCATTTTTAAGAAGAAAAGAAATATTCTATCATTACAATATTTTGTTAATGGCTCCCAAATCTCCTAAAAATCCCCTTCTGTACAGCTATTGTACTTTCCATTTTATAAATGAGACATAATGAGTTCCACCAAAAACTGTAATTAAGTCTCTTCCAGTTTTTCCAGTTACTCGTGATCTGTTGTATGGCAACCCCTGTCATAAGTAGAAGCTGATATTTGGCTCTTAGCCCTCATTGACATGCCAAACACAGTATCATAGGACAATGCCACTGGATTTTCCAACATACAATTTATTTGATCCCATATTGATTTCCAAAAAGGAAGAATCAATGGACAATAGAATAAATGATCTAATGTCCCAGCTTTGAGATGACAGTGCCAATATCTATTAGATTTAGAGCCATCTAACTTCTGTAAATGTACCGGGGTCCAAAATGCTCTATGTAATAGAAAGAAACCAAGTTTGTCTCATAGATGCAGACACTGTACATTTCATCCTCCAAGACCAAATTTGTGGCCACTGAGATGCATTAATTTGATGCTTAATCTCAATACTCCAAAAGTCCCGAAGCCCCGTCTTTAGTTTTTTTTCCAATTCTTTATTAATTTCAATACTTACAATAAGTGCAACAATAAAGCACAGTTACTTACCGTAACAGGTGTTATCCAGGGACAGCAGGCATATATTCTCACATGTGGGTGACGTCATCTACGGAGCCCCGATGCGGAAGCATTTTCAAGCAAACTTGATTGAAGATTTAAGTTTGCTCTGCTGCTCCACGCATGCGTGCCTTCCTGCTCCACTAGGGGCGCATCCCCTCGTGGTCTCCAGTTCACTTAACTAGCAAAGAAGCCAACCTCGGGGAGGTGGGCGGGTTGTGAGAATATATGCCTGCTGTCCCTGGATAACACCTGTTACGGTAAGTAACTGTGCTTTATCCCAGGACAAGCAGGCATGATATTCTCACATGTGGGTGACCTCCAAGCTAACTGAAAAGGGATGGAAGGAAGTTGGCAATTTAAGCAAATAGATTTCGCAATACCGATTGGCCGAACCGGCCATCGCTTCTGGACAGTGAGTCCAGACAGTAGTGGGAGGTAAAGGTATGAACCGAAGACCACGTGGCAGCCTTGCAGATTTCCTCAATAGGTGTGGACCTGAGGAACGCTACGGAGGCTGCCATCGCTCGGACCTTGTGTCCCATTACTCGACCATGCAGCGCGAGACCAGCCTGAGCGTAGCAAAAGGTGATGCAATCGGCCAACCAGTTGGACAAGGTGCGTTTGGAAACTGGGTGGCCTAATCGGTTTGGGTCGAAGGACAAAAATAATTGAGGGACTTTCCGGTGTGGTTGAGTGCGTTGGAGGTAAAAGGCCAACGCTCTCTTACAGTCAAGAGTGTGAAGTGCCACCTCTCCGGGGTGAGAGTGGGGCTTGGGAAAAAACACGGGCAAGACGATGGACTGATTGAGGTGAAAATCAGACACTACTTTAGGCAGGAACTTTGGATGTGTGCGGAGTACTACCTTGTCATGGTGGAAAACAGTGAAGGGTGGGTCTGCTACCAGAGCCTGTAGCTCACTGACTCGCCGTGCAGAAATGAGAGCAAGCAGGAAAATCACCTTCCACGTGAGGAATTTAGGATGGCATTTGTCTAGGGGCTCAAATGGAGGTTTCATTAGTTGAGCCAGAACCACGTTAAGGTCCCAAACCTCCGGAGGGGGTTTGAGGGGGAGGGTGGACATTCAGAAGACCCTTCATGAAGCGAGAGACTAAGGGGTGGAGCGAGAGGGCTTTTCCTTCCAGGGGCTGATGAAAGGCCGCAATCGCACTGAGATGTGCTGGAAGGAGTTGGTCTTTAGGCCGGAGTGAGATAATTGAAGTAAATAGTCAAGGACCAGAGGGACGGGGACCAACACCGGGTCCTGGCTGTGAGAGGAGCACCAGGCTGAGAATCTGGTCCATTTTTGAGAATAGCAGGTTCTCGTCGAGGTCTTTCTAGAGGCCTCCAATATCTCCTTGACTGATTGAGACACAGGGAGAGAAGTCAGGGGGAAAGAAACCAAGCATTCAGATGAAGAGATTGAAGATTGGGATGTAACAGCGAACCCTGACTCTGTGATAGTAGACAGGGAAACCGAGGCAGAGGCAGTGGATCTCTGACACTGAGTTGAAATAGAAGGGGAAACCAAGGCTGGTGTGGCCAGTGAGGAGCAATCAGGATCATGGTGGCTTTCAGGTGGACCAGTGTCCGCAGGATCAGGGGAAACGGTGGAAACGCGTACAGAAACCTTCCCTCCCAGTCGGCCTCGAGTCGGTCCGGGGAGTGTATCCGGGAGCAGAAGAGAGGCAGTTTGTGGTTGTGGGGGGATGTGAACAGATCTACTTACGGCGTCCCCCACTTTTCGAACACCTGTCGTAGGGTGAGAGAGTGCAGTGACCAATCGTGTGGCTGGAGGAGGCGGCTGAGTCTGTCCGCCAGACAGTTTTGTTCTCCTTGTATGTACACCGCTCGAAGGAAGGTGGTGTTGGAGATTGCTCATTTCCAGAGGCGCATGGCTTCCCGACAGAGGGACCAAGACCCTGTCCCCCCTTGTTTGTTTACGTAGTACATTGCTACCTGGTTGTCGGTTCGGACGAGGACCACCCGGTCGTGAAGCAGATGTTGAAAAGCTACAGCTGCGAGATAGATGGCCCGGAGCTCTAGCACGTTGATGTGACAGTGGCGGTCTTCTGCTGACCACATCCCCTGAGTGCGGAGGCCGTCCAGGTGGGCTCCCCAAGCGTACTCCGACGAGTCCGTGGTGAGTACCTTGTTGTGAGGAAGGGCGAGGAAGAGCAAACCTTTGGAAAGATTTGAAGAGTCGTCCCACCAGCGGAGCGATCGTTGCAAAGAAGGAGTCACTGTCATGGGACAATCGATCGGGTCCCGGTCTTGACGCCATTGAGAGGCCAGGGTCCATTGAGGGATTCTCAGATGGAGACGGGCGAAGAGTGTGACATGGACGGTGGAGGCCATGTGGCCCAGGAAAGTCATCATCTGTCGAGCTGATACCGAGGTCATCAGTGAGATCCTTCGGCTCAGACTTACTAACGCCTCTAGACGCGGAGGGGGGAGGAAGGAACGGAGGCGAACCGTGTCCAGCGTGGCCCCGATGAATTGCAGGGACTGCGAGGGGCGTAGTTGGGATTTTGGGAAGTTTATCTCGAACCCCAGACTCTGTAGGTAGATAATAGTCTGTTGGGTCGCTGAGATAACCCCTCCCCTGGACGGGGCTTTGATCAGCCAGTCGTCCAGGTAGGGGAAAACATGAAGACCTTGGGAGCATAAGGTAGCTGCGACTACCACGAGGCACTTGGTGAAGACCCGAGGTGACGATGCTAGGCCGAAGGGTAGGACTCGGTATTGCAGGTGCAGGTCTCCCACCTGAAAATGCAAGAACTTGCGGTGAGCGGGGTGCACTGGAACATGTGTGTACGCCTCTTTCAGATCGAGGGAGCAGAGCCAGTCGCCCTCGTCGATCAGGGGGTAGAGGGTTGGTAGGGAAAGCATCCAAAATTTTTCCCGTACCAGAAATTTGTTGAGGCGTCTCAAGTCTAGTATTGGGCGAAGGTCTTCCGTTTTTTTCGGTACCAGGAAGTAACGGGAGTAGAAGCCCTTCCCCCGTTAGCCGGGGGGAACCTCCTCCACTGCTCTCAGGTGAAGCAGATCTCGAGCTTCGGAGAGGAGTAGGGGTAGCTGTGTCCGGTTGGGAGGGTACTTCCTTGGGGGGTTGTCTGGAGGAATGGCCCGAAAGTTGAGAGAGTATCCTGATGAGATCACGCCAAGGACCCATGCGTCCAACGTGACTTGTTCCCAGCGAGGGTAAAAGGCTTTGAGGCGACCCCCGATGGGAAGGAGGCCTGGGACTACGGCGGAGGGGGCCCGCCCCCTTCCGCGTATCCCGTCAAAAGGACGAGGACGGTTTGGTAGTCGCAGGCGGTTGGGACTTGGGCAGGGCCCGATGGTGGGCTTGCGGGCGCCTGGGTGGAGGCCGCGAGAAGGCAGGAGTGGATTTTTGTGGGTAGCGGCGCGGAAGGGCCCTGAACGGCCTGGACGTGGGCGGTTTAGGCTTTTGCCGCATGAGGGAGGCAAACGAGCATTCGTGTTCGGAGAGGCGTTTTGTAGCCGCCTCGATAGTGTCATCGAACAGTTCTTTACCCACGCAGGGGAGGTTAGCCAACCGGTCCTGTAAGTTGGGGTCCATGTCGACCAGGCGCAACCAAGCTAGTCGGCGCATGGCGATAGCGAAGGCTGCCTCTGGAGGAGAGTTCGAAGCCGCGTGGGCCGCGTGGAATAGATGGAGGCGTAGGTTGGAGAGGGACTCTGCAAGCAGGCTAAACGCTCCTTGGCGGGAGGCCGGTAAGTCAGTCTCAAAGACTCTCAGTAGTCCAATGAGGGTGTTTGAGATAGGATGTGAAGGTGAAAGTGTAGCTTTGCACCCTAGAGGCCATCATCGCATTCTGATATAGTCTCCTGCCGAACTTGTCTAGGGTTCGGCCCTCTCGGCCTGGGGGGACCGCCGCTGAGACCCTGGAGGGGTGAGCCTTCTTCAAGGAGGATTCTACTAACAGTGACTGGTGGGAGAGCTGCGGTTGTTCAAATCCCGGGAAGGGTACTGTACGGTACTTAGCCTCCATTTTGGAGGGTACTGCCGTGACCATATAAGGTGTCTCGAGGTTCCTGAAGAAGGCCTGTTGGAGTACCGGGTTAGGCGGTAAGCGAAGGGACTCTCTGGGCAGTGATGGCATATCCAGCTCCGCTAGGTACTCTTTAGAGTATCTGGAGTCGGACTGGAGGTCTAAGTCCAAGGCATGGCCCATGTCTTGGACAAAGCGAGAGAAGGATGGGCGGGATGTTCCCGAGGCCCCTTGCGGGGTCGGTGAACGAGACCTCCGTCGGGTGGAGAAGGATGGGGAGGCTTCGCTCGAGTATCGAGGCTCCTGTTCCGATCCACGCTCCGAGACCGGGGAAGCACTGTGAAAGTGTTCCGGGGTCGTGGATCTCCGACGTCTCGAGGAGCCCCTTGGAGACGATGCCGGGGTTCGGGGTACCGATCGATGTCGAATCGGTGACCTTGACCCGGACTCCCTCGGTGAAAGTCTGAAACCTCGGATCGGAGCCCCGGTCCGAGGGGGAGTTCGGAGGATGCGCGGGTTGGAGAGTGATAGTTCTATCACCCTCAGTGGTCCCGTACGAGGTGTAGGTGAATGGCCTTGTGTAGTGGGGGAACCTTGGGCCTTCTTGGAGGTGCGGCGGTTCGAGGTTTCTGTCGTTTTAGCACGACGTTTAGCCCCGCGGCGGTCTGTGGAGGGAGAGCGCCTCGGGTGTCTCGGCGAGGAGTCGAGGAGGATGGGATGCGGCGAAGCTTGCGCGCTTTTCCTCGAGGTGGCTCGATGCGAGGCTCAGGCTGGTCTGGCACATGCGGGGTCGAGGTCAGTTGTAGATGGGCCATTGCAGCGGACAGCTCCGATGAGATCATCGCTCGGAGTAGGTCCTGGAAAACGGGCATGGACAGCATCGAGGGCATGTCCACTGCCTCGGTGCGCTCCACCGGGGGCAACCTCGTATCAGAGTATTCCCGTGTGGTGGAGGCACGGCCCGAAGGCTTGGAGGGCTTCGCCGGGGCTGTGAGCATGGGACTTCCGCCATGCGTCGCCGGTGTCCCCGAGGCTGGCTTCTTCGTTGTTGTGGAACCTGAAGATGAAAGAAGGGACTTACCCGGAGCCGAGGCTTTCTGTTGTCCCGAGGACTTCGGATTCGAGTCTCGAGGCGATGCCGAGGTATTTGGGGCCGAGGTCAAGGCCGGGGCCGACCTCGAGGCCGAGGTAGAGGGTTGGTCGGCGGCGAAGAGATCCGCCATGCGGGCTTTTCTTCAGCGGAGGGCCCGGTTCTGGAAAGTAGCACACTGGGGGCAGGAGTCGGTTGGATGAGCGGCCCCCAGGCAGAGGATGCACCGGCGATGCGGGTCTGATGGAAAGAAGCCGCTCACACTGGGTGCACTTTTTAAAGCCGGTCAAAGGCCGGGACATAGAATCGAAAGTGGCCGCGGCTCGGGTAGCCACGCGGCCACGGGGACCCGGAAGCCTCCGGGTCAGTCAAAAACGAAGCAGGAACAAGTTGAAGAAGAAAAAATTTGCGCACAGCGACTTAATCGAGAAAAAATAAGAAAATCGCGGTGCTAGAAGGCAGTTGGGGCAGAGCCTGGAAAAACACGACTTCTAGGCTCAGCGGAAAATTTTGAACTGGAGACCACGAGGGGATGCGCCCCTAGTGGAGCAAGAAGGCACGCATGCGTGGAGCAGCAAAGCAAACTTAAATCTTCAATCAAGTTTGCTTGAAAATGCTTCCGCATCGGGGCTCCATAGATGACGTCACCCACATATGAGAATATCATGCCTGCTTGTCCTGGGATAAATACATCATTTATGCTCAAATATCACACCTAATATTCTTGTAACATCCATTTCAGAATTAAATCCCCCTCCCCCTTATCAATTGCCATGTCCATACATAAAATATCTATTATCACCCCATATCAACTATTCAAAATTCATTAACCTATCATCCCACCTCCCCCCTCCCAGATGTGCATATTTAAAGGGGAAAACACTATTTAAACGTCACAAAATTTTGCTAATGGCTCCCAAATCTCCTGAAACCTTTTATAATTCCCTTTCTGAATGGCCAATGTCCTTTCCATATTATACATATGACACAATGAAAGACACCCATCTTTGGCTTTTTATTTATAAATCCAGATATCAATTTGTACCACTGAGCAGCCTGGTGTCCCAGAAAGTCCACCTGAAAACATAAGAAAGGCAAGCTATACTTATCACTTAGATTTTCATTTGCTTTTTGATATTTTTTTGTAACCCTTGTTATTAGCTATTCAGCAAGTAAAGTTTAACTTTTTATAAAAGGACCCCTTAAAAAAAACTGGCAACAGTCCCATTTGATAATAAACCACAGGCAATATCATAATTTTAATACAGGGTATTCCGCATTCAGATCGGGAATATAAGGTCTTTGCACATGCAGATGATATATTGCTTCATTTGAGAAATCCAGAAACAACCATTCCATGCTTACTTGAATTGATTGAGAAATTTGGTAAATTTTCAGGTTATAAAATAAATTGGAGTAAATCTGAAGTTCTTCCACTAAACGTGTATTGTACAAAAGGCTTGTTTGATTCATTTTCTTTTGTATGGAAGGAAGGTGGAATAAAATATTTAGGAATTTGGATAAAAAATACACTGGAAGACACAATGAAAGAGAATGAAAAATCTTTATTGCAGAAGGTAACAGAAATGTGCGAGCAATGGAATCCATTACATCCGTCTTGGTGGGGGGAGAGTTGAAACTACAGTGGTACCTTGGATTAAGAGCATAATCCGTTCCAGCATGCTCGTAATCCAAAATGCTCGTTTATCAAAGCGAGTTTCCCCATAGGAAATAATGGAAACTCGCTTTGATGCGCTCCCCCCAACGAGAACCGGTATTGCTCCCCCCGAAGGCCCCTCCTGCGATCCGGCACCCCCCCCCACCGACACGATCCGGCACCCCCCCCCCGCCGCTTCTTACCTTCATCTGGGCACCGGCATGTCCTGTGCTTGGTGCCAGTGCCCGAAAATCGGCCTCCTCTTCTGCTAGGCCTTGAGCATCTGAGCATGCTCAAGGCCTAGCAGAAGAGGCCGATCGGGCACTGGCACCAAGCACAGGACATGCCAGTGCCGGTGCCCAGATGAGGGTAAGAAGTGTCGGGGGGGTGCCGGATCATGGGGGGGGGGGGGGGGGTGTGCTCGTAAATCGAGCCATGCTCTGTTTCCAGGCACCAATTTTGCAAATGTTTTGCTCATCTTGCAAAACACTCGCAAACCAGTGCACTCGTAAACTGAGGTACCACTGTATTAAAATTATGATATTGCCTGTGGTTTATTATCAAATGGGACTGTTGCCAGTTTTTTTTAAAGGGGTCCTTTTATAAAAAGTTAAACAGTACTCTTACAAAATTTGTTTGGCTGTGCAAAACTCCTAGAATCGCTTTAGTATCTTTACAAAAACCTATTGCAGAGGGTGGGGTAAATTTTCCAAATTTCTATAGGCATCATCAAGCCTATATTTTGCGCCAGGGTATGTACTGGGTCCTCCCGGAGCTCATTGATAATACTCCAGACTGGTTGTGGTTGGAATGGCGACTCATGTTTCCTCTACGTTTATGTCATGTTCTTAGCATTAAAATGCCAAGATTGTAATTCTTTATTCATTTTAAAACTTTCATCAAGTGTACAAAAATTGCAACACAATAACATAGATTTAACCACTTGTACATCTTATCATTATAACTTATAGTTGTAAATATAACCCTCCCTCTCCCATCCTGAAAACAGAATATTAATGGATACATGGAAAATTCTGCGATATGTCAGTAATTTAACATCTATTCCAATTTATAAATCGACAAATCAAACTATATGGTTAAAGTCCAAGATTCAAATTGGCAAATTTAAGGTCATCTGGAAGCATTGGATAATAGCAGGTATAAGGATTTTAGATGATGTTATTCCAAACGATAAACTGCTTGATTTTTCAGTTGCAACATAAATATGATCTTAATAAATCAAAGCTTTAGATGGTTGCAACTGAAGCAGGCCATTCAGGCAGGGTTCCCTAAATGGAAAAATCTTAATACGCAATATAGTTTATATTTTTTTATGCTTTCAGGTAGACTTTCTGGGACACCAGGCCGCACAGTGGCATAAATTGATAAATGGATTTGTAAATAAAAAAACCTAAAAATGGACTTAGGAACATTTGGAGCATTGAGATTAAGCATCAAATTACTGCGTCTCAATGGCCACAAATTTGGTCTTGGAGGATGAGATGTACCAGTGTCCGCATCTGAGACAAACTTGGTTTTTCCTTTTACATAGAATATTTTGGACCCCAGTTAGATTACAGAAGTTAAATAGCTCCAAGTCTAATAGATGCTGGCATTGTAATCTTGAGATTGAGACTCTAGATCATTTATTATTCCATTGTCCTTTTATCATGGCCTTTTAGAAATCAATTTGGTCCCAAATTATTATTAGAGAATCATGTAGCTTTATCATATGATACGATTTGGTATGTCAATGAGAACAAAGAGCCAAATTTCATCAAAAAACAACAAGCTTTTAATGATTACAACAGGAGTCGCCATACAGCAGATCACAAGTAATTGGAAAAATTGAAATAGACTAAATTATAACTTCTGGTGGAATTCGTTATGTCACATTTATAAAATGGAAAGAATGATAGCTATACAGAAGGGAAATTATGGTAAATTTAAAGAGATATGGGGCCGTTGACAAAATATTGCAATGAACAGATACCATTTCACTAAGTACAATTAGTAAACGAGGGGGTGGGAGGGGGGGAATTTGAATTTATTAAATGTTTAGTTTAAAAAGTAAGAATACTTAAGTGATATATTTGATTGAGGATGAGATTGGAAGGGTAGGAGGAAAGGGATTAAAATATATATCTATCTAATATAATAAAATGGTAGGCCGCGCATGCGCACTAAAAAAAATGTGTTCCCTGATCTGTCGCGAAAACACGATTGCGCATGCGCGGGTTTTACGTCACCACCTTGCTCGCGGCGGCTTTCAAATAAAAATAAAAAAATTACACAGCTGCAGCGGCCTTCCTCACCCCCGCCTCTCACTGTCAATGGTACCGGCTCCTCTCTCGAACTGCACCAGGTTCGAGAGAGGAGCTGCAGCGCCGGCTTTCAACTTAAAACAAACAAAAAAAAAAAATCAAAAAAACCCCAACTGGAGATAGTCGCTCTCACCCGGCTCCCACTGTGCAAACCCCCCCCCCAACTGGAGATCGCTGCTCTCAACCCCCTCCCCATGTGCAAACCCCCCCCAACTGGAGATCGCCGCTCTCCCCCCCCTCCCCCCCAACTGGAGATCGCCGCTCACACCCGCTCCCACTGTGCAAACCCCCCCCAACTGGAGATCGCCGCTCTCACCCCCCTCAACTGGAGATCGCCGCTCTCATCCGCTCCCACTGTGCAAACCCCCCCCCCCATGGGAGAATGCGCCGCAACAAAGTGCTGCACAGGTACTGGAGGGGGAGAGACATATCGCTTCTGCACCGGTACAAACATCCCTCCAGCGTTGGCACTCGCTGCATGTTAAACAGGCTGCTTTGGGCTTTCTCCTGCAGTTGAGTCCCTTTGCCGCGTCACTGATTACGTCATCAATGACGCAACAGAGAGCCTCAACGGCAGAAGAAAGCCGAAGCAGCCTTTTAAGTGCAGCGAGTGCCAACGCTGGAGAGAGGTTTGATATTAAAGTCATCTTGCTAGGAGGGTCGCAGAGTCAGCGGGGGTTGGGCTGGGAGGGGAGAGAAGCGTCTGCCTCGGGTGCTTCAGGCAGCAGCAGCGTTTACAATTCGCTGCTGTTGCTGGCTTCAGACCTTCCTCTCTGGCTGGTCCTGCCTACTTCCTGTTTTCATGAAGACAGGACCGGCCAGAGAGAAAGACCTGAAGCCAGCAACAGCAATGAATTGTGAATGCTGCTGCTGACAATGAAGTAGTTAAATGAGGAAAGGGAGCAGAGGGGGAGAGAATAGCTTGGAGGGAAGGAGGAAGGTATGCCAGACCAAGGCAAAAGGAAGGAGGAGATGGAGAGAGGCCATATGGGAGAGAGAGAGAGAGATGGAAAGAGAAGAGAGGGCAGTGAATGGAAGGGGCAACATATTCTAGCACCCGTTAATGTAACGGGCTTAAAGACTAATATATATATATATATATATATATATATATATATATATATATATATATATATATATATATCCATTATAAAATGATAGAATTTCAAGTGATGTTTTCAGTGTCAATTGTTTAATATTTATGCACTTGTAAGATGAAAAATGAATAAAGATTTATAAAAAAAACAAACAAACAACATCATCTAAAGTGCGTATACCCACCTTCATCCAATATTTCCAGATGACCTTAAAACCTCCAATTTGAATCTTGGAGTTTAGCCAAAGGGTCTGATAGCTTGATTTAAGTATTGAAATAGGTGTTAAATTATTAACATATCTTAACGTTTTCCATGTATCTACTAATATTCTATTTTGCATGATCAGTGATGCCCCCATATTCAAAATGAGGAGTGCATTGCCTTAAACTGGAAAACCAGAGCCAATCATTCTGTGAAGATATACTGTAGTATGGTACTATACTTGGAAGTCTGTTTTTGAAGCTCACTAGACCCAACATGAAGTTGAATCATTGAAGAGGGAATCAGGTTACTCATTAAGATAGAAGTAGATATCATTGTTGCATCTTGAGTTGCATGATCATTATTTTATTTTTTTATAAATCTTTATTCATTTTTAATCTTTCAACAAGTGTACAAATTAAATATCATACATATTCTTGAAAACATCACTTGTAAATCTATCAAGAAAAACAACAATTGTGTATATATATATATATATATATATATATATATAAACCCATAACCCACCCCCCTTCCCATTATTATTAATAGTTGCATGAACATTAAATCAGATATGCCATTTAACACACACACAAAAAACAAAACAAAAAAACAGCACAAGATTTCTCACATTAGGCACATTAACAAGGATCTAATTATGCCTTTATCACAAAGTAACCAGAAGCTGGATGTATCATCTGAAAAATATGGAGATGCAAATTTCCAGAAGAGTTTTTAGTAATTCTATACAAATGTTATGCAAATACTCAATTTAAACAAAAAGCTTTCCCAATACTCTACAGGGATGCATGACCTAGTTTATTTTGCTAAATACAGCAGAGATTAAGTTTCCCCATATGCTCTCAAGTAGCCAAGTAATTCTACCAAGACATTTGAATGATGAGGGGGTGGATGTAATGTAAGATCAATTCTATAATCACCTGCATTTATACAGTGTGCATGTAAACATCTAGAATTTATTAGCACCTATGCATATAAGTGCATACTTAGTTGTGAAAGTGCAAGCAGAGTGGAGGGGAGAGGAGAGAGGGACCTTGGCTAGGTTATCAATGCCCCAAGGCAAACAAAGGGGCCACCCTTTATCAAAATGCCTCAGATCTTCCTTCCCTTGATTTAGGGTGGCTTTTTTTTTGTGGGTTGGAGTGGGAGAGAAGAAAATATAAAAAGCTATAACTGTCCTACCAGGGCCAAGAAACCCTCCACTTACTGGCCTACCTTGACCAGAAGTACACTGCACAGGCTATATCACGCCATCTGCTCAGTACAAATACTGGTTGGCTGGGGAATGCATAGAGGATAATAAAGGTTTACCAAGCTAAGAAGCTCTCAACCCCCATCTGCTGGTAGTTTATAAACTTAAAGTGTCTGGACCGGTCTAGAGGGATGCTAAGGAAGAAGGGTTTTGAAGTTGCTTACCAGGTGCTTGATTCTGTTGTGCTTGCAGAGAGGTTTCATGTCCCACCTGTTTGTCGCTAGGCTGCACTGCTGCTTGGGGTTGCTGTGGTTGACCTGCCAACTTTGGATTTAAAGTTACAGGCTTTGGAGCCTGTCCCTGGGGAGGAACATGATGTGGGGCATTGGAGGCTACCAAGACTCGCTGTGGAGCATTACCAGCAGATGACTTGCTCTTAATAGTCTGCTGTTGCGTTATAGGGACACGTTTTGCACCATCACTTCTTGATATCTTACAGGGAAAAAAAGTTTGTTTCAGTACACATGAATGTATGCACAAATAAAAATTCTGGTTAATAAGCCTTACACAATTTCCTATGCAATTTTGTTTTATAAAGTGTTCATTGGATAAGTTAGAATGTTCCATACATATTCTCACCTGCCAATTGGTGTTCAGAATTGCTTAAAGTATATAAGAGCACCTACATGTAGAAGGCTGCTTTACCAACCTCCCCCAAAGTTTTTGGATCAAATATTTTAAACCTGTCATCTGTTTTACAGAGTACCTTGTACAGCAATACAGAATAAAAGTATCATTTTCCAACATCTGCGCATGCTCAAGGCCCTGACCAGGCAAGAGGCGGGAGCTTGCTTTCACTCTCACAACCAGCAGAAGGGGTAAAGAGCGTGTTTGAGAGGAAGGGCGGGAAGATGCTGCTTTCAGCACGGGGGTGCGATGCGGTTCTCGGGCAGTGGGGGGGGGGGGGGTGTGCGATGCCAATTAGAGTGGGGGGGGAGGGGGTGATGGAGCAGCGCCGGTAGCCTCAGGTGGGTTGGTGGAACGAATCAAAGCGAGTTTCCATTCATTCCCATGGGGAAACTCGCTTTGATATACGAGTAACTTGATTTACGAGCATGCTTCTGGAACGAATTATGCTCGTAAACCAAGGTTCCACTGTATATACTTATTTTGATTTCAATATAAAAATTACAACCATTCAAGGCTTGTGAGGATGGGAACAGCCAGAGCTATCTCTATTCCTCTCCTTCCTTTATCTTGGAATGTATACAGATTTTCCTTTGCAAGAGGTAATCAACAATTTAAATTATCTCTCCCTTCCAAGAAAGGAATAAAAAGAGTCAAGATTTTTACATTCTCTCAACTTTGAAATGATCTTTCACTCCTTTTAAAGAGTTCCGGTTCATTTCAAATTTTTCATAAATCTTTAAAAACCATTTGCTAAACACTTTGAAAATTAATCTTCCGAAACTTAGTCTCTCTTATTCTTTATGGTTTTTATTTGTTAAGTTTAATTATTGTAAACCGAGTCGAGCTTTCTTGGACTGATGTCTCAGTATATAAAGCAGAGCATTAGATTAGCTAACGGAGACAGAGCGGTGAAGGGAACAACCTTTTCTCTGTGTCATTCTCATTGTAAATGGTCTGGAGTAGACACCAAACAAGACAAAACATCTTAGATCTGGTGAAAAAGTCTGCTGCAGCATGTTGATACTTACCCTAATACCATATCCTGAAAACCCATTTCGATTTTCTTTAGCAGTTTTGTCCATGATGCCCTAAAAGAGAACGTTACAAAAATAAAGTGTGGGCATTATATACCATGCAACATATTTATAGTTCATTTTCTTATAAAAGTATGAAATATATGAAACCATGAGTCAAAAGTACGGTAACCAATATTTTTGTGTGGCAATTTTTAAGATATTAAATCTAGCCCTTAGTAGGTTATGCTATTAAGTGGGGACTAAATTTAGGTGCTGGGGGGGGGGAATGCAGCAACCAGACTGATTACAGGAACATCAAAATAAGAGGGTCATTTCATAAATAATGCACACTTTTTTTTTTTTTAATAGGTTTTATTTTTTTTTCAAGTATTTCTTTACAATCCTTCAATATAGTCTCCCTGCTTTGCAATGACCGAGTCCCAACGTCCAGGAAGCTTAATTACTCCATCCAAGACACCGTTTTTGTCCAGTTGCCGAATGGCTCGAGTCCCGGTGGAAGAAAGCTCTTCAAGAGGTGCAAAATGATGTCCACACATAGGTTATTTCAACTTTGGAAAACGTTGAAAGTCTGGTGGACTTATGTCTGGACTGTAGGGAGCATGAGGTAACACCTCCCAGATGTATTTGCATAGTTTTTCAATGACGAGTGGAGAGCTCCATCTTCCCCATGACCAAAAAGCACAGTTACTTACCGTAACAGGTGTTATCCAGGGACAGCAGGCAGATATTCTTGACATGTGGGTGACGTCATCCACGGAGCCCTGTCGCAGACAGCTTTTCAAGCAAACTTGATTGAAGATCTAAGTTTGCTAGTGCTGCACCACACATGCGTGTGCCTTCCCGCTCCACTAGAGTGCGCGTCCCCTCCTCGTGGTCTTCAGTTCAGATAGCTAGCAAAGAAGCCAAACCGGGGAGGTGGGAGGGTTGCGAGAATATCTGCCTGCTGTCCCCTGGATAACACATGTTACGATAAGTAACTGTGCTTTATCCCAGGACAAGCAGGTAGCATATCCTCGACATGTGGGTGACCTCCAAGCTAACCAGGATGGGACGGTGGGAGAGTTGGCAATTTAGGAGAACAGATTACACAAAACAGACTGGCCGAACCAGCCGTCGTTCCTAGAAAAGGTATCCATACAGTAGTGAGAGGTGAATGTATGAACTGAGGACCATGTGGCGGCCTTGCAGATCTCCTCAATAGGCCTGAGGAAAGCGACAGAAGCCACCATCGCTCTGACTTTATGCCCCGTGACTCGACCCGGCAGCGGGAGACCAGCCTGAGCGTAGCAGAAGGAAATACAAGCAGCCAACCAGTTGGACAAGGTACGCTTGGAAACAGGGCGGCCCAACTGATTGGGATCAAAAGATAGGAAGAGCTGAGGAGCCGTCCGATGAGACTGGGTGCGTTGGAGGTAAAAAGCCAACATCCTCTTACAGTCAAGGGTGTGAAGCGCCACCTCACCCAGATGTGAGTGGGGCTTCAGAAAAAAACACTGGAAGGACAATGGGCTGGTTGAGGTGAAAGTCCGAAACCACCTTGGGCAAGAACTTGGGATGAGTACGAAGGACCACCTTGTCATGATGAAATACAGTAAAAGGCGGGTCGGCAACCAGCACTTGCAGCTCACTGACTGCGAGCAGACGTGAGAGAAACCAGGAACACCACCTTCCAAGTGAGGTACCTCAGATGAGCATTATCAATGGGAGGTTTCATCAATTGAGCCAGAACCACATTAAGATCCCAAACCACCGGAGGGGGCTTGATTGGAGGATGAACATTGAAGAGGCCCTTCATAAATCGGGAAACCACTGGATGGACGGAGAGCGGTTTCCCATCAAGCGGCTGATGAAAGGCAGCAATCGCACTGAGGTGGACTCGAATAGATGTTGATTTGAGGCCAGACCGAGACAAGTGGAACAGATAATCCAGCACGGAAGGCAAGGAGGCAGATAGTGGCTCCATGCAGTGCTCAGCACACCACGCAGCAAATCTGGTCCATTTCTGGGAATAGCATTATCGAGTGGAGCTCTTCCGAGAGGCCTCGAGAACATCCCTCACCGACTGAGAGAAGCCGAAGGAGGGAGGCATGTGGAGAGGATCCAAGCTGTTAAGCATAGAGACTGCAGATTGGGATGCAACAGCGAACCCCGACTCTGAGACAGCAGAGAAGGAAACACAGGCAGCAGCAGAGACTCTCCGACACAGAGTTGAAGGAGAAGGGAGAACCACGGCTGCCGGGGCCAGTGAGGAGCTATCAAGATCATGGTGGCACGAGCTGACTTGAGCTGCACGAGAGTCCTCAAGATCAAAGGAAAAGGAGGGAACGCATAGAGGAACCGACCCTTCCAATCCAGCAGGAAAGCATCCGCCTCGAGACGATCTGGGGGAGTAAATCCTGGAACAGAAGCAAGGCAGCTTGTGGTTGGGGGGGGAAACAAACAGATCTATTTGCAGCGTCCCCCATCAAGCAAACACCTGGCCCAGAATCGAGGCATGGAGCGACCACTCGTGAGGCTGGAGAAGACGACTCAACCTGTCCGCAAGGCAGTTGTGTTCTCCCTGGATATAGATCGCTCGAAGGAAGATGTTGTGGCTGATCGCCCACTCCCAGAGCCGAAGAGCCTCCCCCGACACAGAGACAGGGAACCCATACCCCCCTGCTTGTTCACATAATACATTGCCACCTGGTTGTCCGTGCGCACCAGGACAACCTGATCCTGAAGCAGATGACGAAAGGCGACCAGGGCATAGAAAATGGCCCGAAGCTCCAACAGGTTGATGTGGCACCGACAGTCAGCGCTCGACCAAAGACCCTGGGTCCGGAGGCCGTTGAGGTGAGCCCCCCAGGCATACGCGGAGGAGTCCGTTGTGAGGACCTTCTGCAGTGGCACGAAAAAGAGCAAACCTCTCAAAAGATTGGAAGAGCGCGTCCATCAGCGGAGTGAATGCCTTAAGGAGGGAGTCACCGTAATGCGCCGAGAGGCAGAATCCCGGTCCTGTCGCCATTGGGATGCCAGGGTCCACTGCGGTATGCGGAGATGAAGCCTGGCGAATGGAGTCACATGAACCGTGGAGGCCATGTGGCCCAACAGGATCATCATCTGTTTGGCGGAGGTCGTGGACTGAAGGGCATCCCTCCGGCACAGGCGGATAAGGGCAGTTTGCCGAGACTGAGGCAGGAACGAGCGGAGGCGAACCGTGTCCAGCACCGCCCCAATGAACTGCAGAAACTGAGAAGGGCTCAACTGAGACTTTGGAAAGTTGACCTCAAAGCCCAGATTCTGAAAGAAGAAAATAGTCCATTGGGTCACTGAAATAAACCCCTCCCGCGATGGCGCTTTGACAAGCCAGTCATCGAGGTACGGAAACACCTGAAGATCCTGCGACTGCAGGGCCCCCACTACCATCACTAGACATTTAGTGAACACCCGGGAGGACGAAGGGAGCCCAAACAGGAGGACCCGATACTGCAGGTGAAGGACTTCTACCTGAAACCGAAGGAACCTGCGAGAGGCCGGGTGGATTGGAATGCGAGTGTAGGCCTTTGAGGTTCAAGGAGCAAAGCCAGTCCCCCTCGTCCAGCAGGGGGTACAACAGGGGAAGAGAGCATACGGAACTTTTCCTTGACCAGGAACTTGTTCAGCTCTTGAAGATCCAGGATAGGGCGCAGGTCCCCGGTCTTTTTGGGAACCAGAAAGTACTGGGAGTAAAACCCCGAGCCCCCTTGACACACTAGGACTTCCTCTACCGCCCGGAGATGAAAGAGGGCATGGGCCTCCTTGAGAAGAAGGGGGACTTGTGCTTTGTTCGAAGGACACTCTCCTGGGGGCCGGGCCGGAAGCGGCACCCAGAAATGCAGAGAATATCCCTCCCGGATGATGGAGAGGACCCAATTGTCCACCGTGATCAGAGCCCAACGAGGAGAAGGCTCGAAGACGGAAGGGGCCGGTCCGCCCCAACCCAGATAGTCAAAAGGACAGCGCGGGCTTAGCCGTCACCGGAGCCTGAGGTTTCTGAGGGGCCCTCTGCTGTTGCTGGCGCCGAGGAGGTAGCCTGGAAAACCCCGGCGTCAACTTCTGGGGGTAGCGCCGGGAGGGGGGGGCAACTTAAATGACTTCAGAGGGGCGGGTTTTGCCTTGGCCCGTACCAACGAGGCAAAGGAGAGCTCACGCTCAGAGAGGCACTTGGTGGCTGCCTCGATAGTCATCAAAGAGTTCGTTGCCCAAGCAAGGGAGATTCGCCAGCCGGTCCTGCAGATTCGGGTCCATGTCCACGATGCGAAGCCAAGTCAATTGGCGCATGGCTATTGCAAAAGCGGAAACCCTGGAGGAGAGTTCAAAGGCATCATATGACACCTGAAACATATAAAGTCGAATCTGCGACAAGGTATCTAGGAGCCGGCGAAAATCCGCCTGGCGGCGGACCGGCAAGTCCTCCAGAAATGAGGGCATAGATTTAATGCACTGTTTAAGGTAGGAGGTGAACATGAAGTTGTAGTTCAGCACCCTATTGGCCATCATCGAGTTTTGGTACAAGCGCCTGCCAAACTTGTCCATAGTCCGGCCCGGGGGTACAGTGGCATAGACTCATGAAGGATTAGACTTCTTCAGGGAAGACATTCACAACCAGAGATTAATGGGAGAGCTGAGCCTTCTCAAAGCCCTTACAGGGGACCGTCCGGTACCTGGACTCCATTTTGGATGGAATAGCCGGGATAGCATAAGAAGTCTCCAGATTCCAGAAGAAGGTCTGCTGCAAAACCGGATTCAAAGGAAGACGAAGGGATTCCTTAGGAGGATAAGGAAGCTCCATCTCCTCCAAATATTCCCGGGTGTACCTGGAATCAGACTGGAGGTACAATTGAAGCGCCTTGCCCATGTCCAACACAAACTTGGTGAAGGAGGACAGCTTACCCGCAGAAAGCACTCCCGGAGGGAAGCCGAGCGAGACTTCGGGGCAGCAGAAAATGAGGGGGATGCCTCCCTCGAATACTGCGCCGGGGTATCAGTGTCCACAAGCATGGACGGTGAGGAGGCCCCACTGAAAGAACAAGGAGTCGACGACTGCTTGCGTCGAGAAACCCGGGAAGGTGAAGATCCCAGGGTCCGAGGAACGGAGAACCGGGCAGTCCACTCCGATGAGCCCCAGGGAGAAGAAATTGGTCGACCCTGGAGGGAGGCGGGAGTCCTCGACCTCGGCGCTCCGCGGACTGGAGACCGGGGCGGGAGAAGAGAGGGGACAGACAGGACGAGGTCCGACGGCTTAATGGACCCCGTAGTGCAGGGACCCGGGGACCGACCTCGCCTCGGGGGAGAATCCCTGGGCTGCTTCGCAGCTCTCCGCCTCGAGGACGAGGCACATCTCGACCGGTGCTTCACCCAAGGCCGGAGGGCGGTAGAAGTCCGCCTCAATGGAACTGGTGAGAAATCACTCGAGGACTAGTGTCTAGACCAATGCAACTTGCCTCGAGAGTCCCCGGTGCGACGCTCAGGCTGGTCTGCAACGAGCGAGGTCGAGGCAAGTTAGGCCAAAGCAGAGGAGATCTGCGAGGTTAAAATAGCCTTAAGCATATCCTCGAACATCGGCATGGAGTCCATAGGGTTTGGAGGAACCGGTGCTCCATTGCACTCCGAGGGCAACCTCGATGCAGAGTATTCCCTTGAAGTGGAGGCAGGCTTGGAAGTAGGTCTCTTCGAGGCCGTCAGAACTACGCTTGCTGCCTGGGTGGCCAGAGACTCCAAGGAAGGCTTCTTTGGTAGTTGAGCTGAACCTGAAAAAGGAAGAGGAGACTTACCCGAGGCCGAGGTCTTGGAAGCCGGGGTCCCGAGGACTTCGAGGCCAAGGGAGATTTGCCCGGGACCGAGGTCTTCGAGGCTGACGTCGAGGCCGAGGTGTCACCATCTTCCATGGTGAAGAGGTCGAGGATCTTCGCCCGGCGCCGACGAAGAGCCCGAGGCTGAAGGGTGGTGCAACGAGATCAGGAGTCCGAGGGGTGATCGACACCGAGGCAAAGGATACACCAACGGTGCGGGTCCGTGATATAGATAACCCGACTGCACTGCGTGCACTTTTTAAACCCGGTGAGAGGCCGGGACATAAGGCAAAGAGAGGGGGCCACAGCACAGGCGAGGCCGAGCGGCCACAAAAAGACTGGGACGCCCCGGTCAAAGAGAACCGAAAACAAAAAAAAATTTTTTTTTTGGTTATATGGAATGAAAAAAAAAATCCAGCGACTTCCGACTCGAAAACAAGAAAAGAAGCCACGGTGCAAGAAAGGCACAGGATCGCAGAGAAGAGAGACAGGGCTTTCTGGCTCCATGGAAAACTAAGAACTGAAGACCACGAGGAGGGGACGCGCCCTCTAGTGGAGCGGGAAGGCACACGCATGCGTGATGCAGCACTGGCAAACTTTTAGATCTTCAATCAAGTTTGCTTGAAAAGCTGTCTCGCAACGGGGCTCCGTGGATGACGTCACCCACATGTCGAGAATATGCTGCCTACTTGTCCTGGGATAAAAATTTAGACGAGCTCAAAAGTAAAAAAAAAAAAAAAAAGATGATTTTTGCTTATGATCATGAAGGCATCATCACAGACAAAGTTCCATGTGGAAGAAGTGTCACAGCAGTGTACTGTGATTTTTTTTACAAAAAATGCGTAGAAAAATGCATAAACCCCCAACCTCAGTTGCTCTTGGCTGGGCCACTCATTCACGACAACGCTCTTCTACACATAGGGTATGTAGTCATTGAAAAACTACATTGCCCCCCCATAGCTACAGCCCTCTGATCCAGAGACTATCTTCTCCCAGGCAGAGCTGTCCCAGGAATCCTGGGAACCCCTGTACTGTCAGGAATCTTAAAAGGTTGGATGACCACTCAAAAATAATAAAAATCGGATGCAGAGCAGATGGAAAAACAAAAAAACAAACAAAAAAAAACCCCTCCCCCCATAAAAACAAAACAAAACATCTTCTCTTCTCGCTTGCGGAAATAAAGAACTGAGAACTGAGGCACTGCCCAGTGACACAAGGAGGCAGAGTTGAGAAATGTAGATGCCTTCTGCAAACCTCATGGATGAATGGAAGCAACACACTTGTAAAGCCTAATGTACCCTTTACAACAGAAAAAGAAATTAGGTAACCTCTGGGCACAGTTGGATAATTAACTGTAATAGGCAGTAATTGTAGAGATAAGTCATAATTACTATGTTTAACCTATATGTGGTGCGGCCTTTTAGGCCAGGATACAGGTCCTGGAAGTCAGCTTCATACTGTTTCCCTTGTAATCATTTGATTGTTTCACCCTCAATTTTTTTTTATCCTTAAGTAGCTGGATTATTATATATCTCTCTCACTATCTTTTTTTTAGAACTAGAGATAATGTTTTATATGATTCCTATGTTTACTGTAGACCAGTGATTCCCAATCCTGTCCTGGAGGAACACCAGGCCAATCGGGTTTTCAGGCTAGCCCTAATGAATATGTATGAGAGAGATTTGCATATGATGGAAGTGATAGGCATGCAAATTTGCTTCATGCATATTCATTAGAGCTAGCCTGAAAACCCAATTGGCCTGGTGTTCCTCCAGGACAGGGTTGGGAACCACTGCTGTAGATGACTGGCTAAGAGTATTTCTCTAATTGGCAACTTCCTTACTAATTATTTCTTATTCTTGGATCTCATTTGCCTCTTTATAGCTGATGTTTTTTAGTAATTTATATTTTTCTTCACAGCCGGGGACCTCCACTATCCACAGCCGGGAACCTCCACTATTCACAACACACACTACACGCTCAATCTGGTGGAGGAATGCAGTTGGCTTCGTTCCCAGGCACTGAAACCCACCAGCAGACAAACCTGAGGTGAGCTAATTCAACGGTCCCCAAGCCCTTGATCTGAAGGTGCATGCTTGCCAGAGAGTGCACTGCAAGGCGGCCAACCCCCTGGAAACAGACTTTTATCCACAAAGTCTAATCTCTCACAATCAGAGCTATCCCCGCGGGGATCCTCTGCAGCACGAAGATGCAAAAAACATAAAAATACCGAGTAGAAGAACACGAGCAGAAGACACTAGGGAGCTTATAATCTAAAAAAATAAAAATAACGTCCAAAAAGTGGCCTAAATCAGTACTTGGATGATCAAAAAGCCAGATCATCCAAGTACCGACAATCAAAGCTGGCTTTAGACGTAGCTTAGGCTATCCTGTCTCTAAACGCCTAGAGCGAAAAGAGGTGTTTTTAGAGGAAGGGAAAGGGCGGGAAGGTGCTGACCTAGACCAGCAAGTATAACCAAAAACTTAAGCAGGTTGCCCAGTCTGAACTTATACGTTTTGACTTAAACCAAGTCAAAACAGGTATAAGTTCCGAAAAGGGGCCACTGAGCTGATTGCAGCTGCCACGATCACCTCAGCAGCCCCCGCGATCATCTCAGCAGCCCAGGAAACCTGCCCACCCCTCACTGCAATGATCGTGGCAGAAGAGATGGCTCATCTCCGCTGCTGCGATTGCGATCCACCCCCTCACCCTGAAACAATACCGGCAAGAGGGAACCCAACTCCTCCTGCCGAGTTGCACCTGCGACCCCCCCCCTAAAATACAGACAGGAGGGATCCCAAGCCTTCCTGCCCACAGTGCACCCCTCACCCACCCTAAAATACAGGCAGGAAGGATCCCAGGCTCTCCTGCCCACGGCGTGGCCCTCTGCGAACACCTCCCCCAAACCTGTGACCACCCCCTCACTTACGGTAAGTTGGACGGGTCCCAAGCCCATCCACCCCACCATGCTCTGAATGGCGGGCCCTAGGGCCTAGCGCCTAAGGCCCCACCCACAGGAATTGGCCCAGTTGCCTTAGGTCCCTCTTGTGGTTGGGGCCTTAGGCACATGGGGCCAACTGAGCTCATGTGCCTAAGGCCCCGCCCAAAGGAGGGACCCAGGTGCCTAAGGCCCCTCCTGTGGATGGGATCTTAGGCACCTGGCCCAAATCTGGTTAGCCCAGGCACCTAAGGCCTCTCCTGTGGGTAGGGCATTAAGCGCCTGGCCCAATCAGGCCCTAAGGCCTGCCATTCAGAGGATGGCGGGCCTGCCAGGCTTGGGACTTGTCCGTCCAACTTACCATAAGTGAAGGAGTGTGTGTTGGGTGTGGTTGCGGAGTTCGGAAGTGGGGTGTGCCGTGGGCAGGAGGGCCTGGGATCTCTCCTGCCCATATTTTAGGGTAGGGGGATGCACCATGGACAGGAGGGTCTGGGAACTCTCCTGCCCATATTTTAGGGATGGGTGGGGGAGGTGCGCCGTGGGCAGGAGGGATTGGGATCCCTCCTGCACATATTTTAGGAGAGGTCGTGGGTGTGTCTTGGCAGAAGGGGTTGGGCTCCCTCCTGCCAGTATTATTTTGGGGGTGGGGGGTACGGGTATGTCTCAGCAGGAGGGGTTGGGCTCCCTACTGCCAGTATTGGTATCGTGATCCAATTCCGAAACCCCATCCCCAGAACTGCCACAAACCACGGCAGGAGAGATTCTGCATCTCTCCTACCGCAGGTCGTAGCAGTTCAGGGGGTGGGGATTGTGATAGGGGAGATGAATCATTTCTCCTGCTGCGATCGTTGCAGGGGCTGGGGGAGGGGGATTCTGTAACCGGTGTTTTTGACAAACACCAGTTACAGAATCCAGCTTTTAGGCGAAGGACTGGCCCCTCCTTGTTTTGGGCATTTGGGACTTGGGCTATTTTTTGTTGATAATGTGTTCTAAGGTTAGACATAGTGGTGGTCTGGGTAATTAAACTGCTGAACATAGAGGTAGGCCATTCTCAAAAAATAAAAAATAAAAAAACCCCAGCAACAAACAAACAAAAAAAACAACTCATTTTGGACTTTTTTTTGAGAATGGACATTTTCCCTGCTGCTACTTTCAGGCCAAAAGGGGACTTAAGAGACATTTTTTAAAAAAATTATGCCCCTCCATGCTCCTATCTCGCTTGTAGAAAAGCAACTGCAGACCTGAGGGAAGAAGGAAGGGTCTGGAGTTGATGTAAAATGTTGTAAATATTCCCCCCCACACCACAACAGTACCTTGTAAAAATGAATTGTGAACTGAATAAAACACGTCAAAAAGTTTTATGGCGTATTTTGTAGAAAAATGTAAAAGTCAAAAATTAATGTTTCAATTAAGTAGATGTTCAAAGTGTAAGCCATTCACACGAATGCACACCCTCAGCCTTGACCACCACTGAAATCTACAGACTTGTCAACAACACTTTGCTTCAGCTCAGTCAGAGATGAAGCGCTATTTAAGATCTTTGACGTCAAGATATCGCTGTCTTGTAGACACATTCCTGTATCAGCTCCCAAATCTGGTGGTCAACTGAGTTTAAGTCTGGAATTTGCAGGCTAGAGGTCTGAAGGATCGATGAAGACTGGGATCTCCGATGTAGCATTTCTACGGTGTTCTTTGCCAGATGTGCTGGGGCATTGTCCTTTTGGGCGATAAAGTAGCCTCTTGACATGTGATGGATTGCTGGCAACAGCTTCTGCATCAAGAGGACAACATGTTAATACGTGTCATTGAGCTTAACCCCAGGATCGATGAACAGATCTGTGAATCCAAGTCTCGAGATTGTGACCAAGACCATGGCTAATTGGCTGAAAGTCAGGAAAGTCCATAGTAGGTGTTTGGCATTAACCTCATGCTTCAGTGTTGTTGAAGGCCTGTATAGACGATCATTCTGCCAGGCTTCGGTGCAGCAGGGAGGGATGAAAGACAAAGGCTGAAAAGTAGTGAAGACCTCCCCCTCCAGGCACAAACTTGGCACAAAGGCAGTGAGGGCCGCTGATTCCTCCTCCCTCCCGGTCTGCCGTCGCCATCTGCATTTAATTATCTCCCGCCACAACTCTGGGAAGGGCCAGGCGGCCCACAAGCCTCCCTTCCCTAACCAACGTCAATTCGGATGTTGGGGGAAGGCTTGTGGGCCACCTGGCCCTTCCTGGAGTTGCAGTGGGGGATAATTAAATAGAGTGGGTGGGCGGTGAGCAGCTGCAGCGGATAATTAAATGGGGCAAGCTGCAGCGGGGGTCAGCCAGTGTACCCCCTATAGTACGCATACCACAAGTTGAGAAACCCTGTGTTAAATCAGTGGATCTACAGTAAATATCTTCATCTGTAAACCAGATGAAGCTAATGCTATGCTCTGGGTATTTGGTTAAAAGCTGGTTATACCATTTCAGGCGTGTCTTTGTTGAATAAAATTAACTCTTGGGTACACGTTTAAGACACTAATTTCAGATTGTCATGAATTATCCTAACCACAGTGGTCTGGCTTACTTCTGCTTCTCTTGCTATTTGGTGAAATGTTCACTGTGTTTGTGGCATGTCCTCCTTGCTCAGTACAATATCACATACATCATCAACTTGCTCTTGGGTGTGAAATCAAGCAGGTCATCTGCTGGCTGGCTTATGATCCACATTGCCAGTTGCTCAGTTCTTGCATAGCAGCACATCAAGGCCATTTTTGTTCCAGCCCTTCTGTGGGAACTCTCCAACAATTGTTGACTCCTGTAACATTTTAGCAGTACCTAGGGCTAGATTCACTAAGCAAACCTGTAGTGATCCTCCCATGCAAATTAGCAAAATCCCATGCAAAATAGCCAAGCGATTGATTCACTAAATTGCTTGGCTATTTTGAATCAGGTTTTACTATTAGCAAACCCAATTGCTGCAGACCTGTTGGTAACTGAGTTATCGTCAGGTCTGCAGGTTTTTTTGACAGACCTGCCTGTCTTTTTTATTCATTTTTCACCATGGCACAGATATTTTGCGTGTGTTACACACACAAAATAACTGCCCCATAAAAAAAAATAATAAAATAAAAAAAGACAGGCAGGCCTGTCATAAAAAATGTATCCACACACAAATGCGCCCCTCCCCGAAGAAAACGTGCCCCCCCACCCCCGACCCTCGCCCTCCCTGCGACCGGCACAGCCCACCCACGGCACCAAAAAGTTGTGAGCAGGAGAGGTGCACAGTCCCTCCTGCTCCTAGGCTCCCCACCCCTTGGCCCGGCCCACCAAGGTACCTTTAAAATAGTTGGGAGCAGGGGGGTGCTCGGACCCTCCTGCTCTTACGCCAACCTTCGGGAGAAGGAGAAAAGTCCTCCTGCGTTCGGGCAATAGCGGCCTTAGGCCCCGCCCATCATCACCTCAGGCTCCTCCCAGGGACTGAGCACTCTTCCTGCTCCCAACTTTTTAGATCCGGGGGTGGGTGGGCCATGCCAGAAGGGGGGTGGGGCAAGGGCCATGCTGTGGGAGGACGAGGAAGAGATCAGGGCAGGCAGGAGATATCGGGGTCTGGGGGTGTCCGGCAGGGTCGGTATGTCGGGCCGGAGGGTGGGGCTAGTGTAGGGTCCCCTGCCTGCCCTGATCTCTCTTGCCTGCTCGCCGGACTCTCCTGCTCTCTGTCGCCGTTCCCCACAGTGCAGGCCCGCTTTAAAACCACAGGTTTGCACTGCAGGGAACGGCGGCAGAGAGCAGGAGAGTCTGGCAAGCAGGCAAGAGAGATCAGGGCAGGCAGAAGAGATCGGGGCTGAGCCCTGACAGCAATGACAGGAGGCTGCTTCTCCTGTCACTATTGTCAGGGTGCGCGCATGAGTGGGGATCGCTCTCTAGTGATCCTGGCCGTGGGTAGGGGCCGTGTTAACGATCATCCCCATTTGCATGCAGGCCTTTAGTGAATTTGTCAGCCTACATGCAAACGGAAATGGATCGCACACGGTTTGGACGATTAGTGAATCTAAGCCCAAGTTCTTTAACAATATTTGGTCTTCTGCGGTGAAAATCATTTTGATACAGAGACTGTTTCAGCACGTATCCCATAGCAACAATTCATTTTCACAATGATGATGAGACATACATACATGCATACTCCTGAGGCAGGGAGAAGGAATACAGACAGGTAAATATTTGAAAGGTATCAAATAGGAAAAACTAGATCTAAGACATGAAAATCTGTAAGGCAGAGTCTAGCAAGCTTTTTCAAGCTGCGGCACACTAAACTCAGGGTTGCAGCTGGAGGGCCTCCGAGCAACTACAGACATCTACATGACGTGTAACATCACCACACTATCTGTGCATGCACAGAGGCCCTAAGCTTGCTAACCCTAAAAAACTGATTTGCCAGGGGGGAGTGCAGAGAGGAGCTGACTGACTACTTATAGGACATGCCTCTCACCATCAGAGGGACATCCTGCCCGCACCTCTCCTCTTCACCACCGTCTCACAGCACACCCAGAATCTCACTGTAGCATAGTTTGTACTGTAGCACTGTTGTAAGGGGATAAATTTTAAAGCAAGGTCAGGAAATACTTCAGCATAGAAAGGTGGATACCTCCCAATGGAAGACATAGAGAAAAACCATAATGAAATTTATGAAGAGGATGGATCCATAGCAAGAGAATAGAATTAAAGCAAAAGTAACATGTACTTTCACACTCTAGAAGAAGCATAGGATGTAACCTGTACCAAGACAAATACTATCGTTGTCACCTTACTGAGCAAGCTAGACAGACCATAGTTTTAAAGCTGCAATCGTTTACTACACTTGTTATTTGAATTAATTGTTACATAAACTAATTTCAAAGTTTATATGACTTTTTACATCCAACCCCTTACAACTACATTTCAAAAAATGTTTTAAATGGTTTTTAAAAGCACCAGAAAGTTTAGATTTAAATTCGGCTATAAGAATTTCATTAACCCAATTTAGAATTACTTCTCACTTGAGAGCTATAGCAACCATCTACCAGTTATATTTTACAGCATCCCAAAATAGAAAAGTTAGCTATTAATTAGTAATTAGACGTGTCTCTATTCCCTTTTGCAGGAAAAGTGTAGACACATTTCCAAGTATGTGTTTTTGCACCTATGCACCATGTAAGTTAAAACTTACCAAAAGCCATGACAAACTAAACAACGTTCCCCTTTTAGCTACTTTGGGTGGAAAGCCATACCCAATTATAAACTTGTCTAGATCGCCACGGTACAAATTTTAACCAAGAAATCCTTAACCTCATTCTCGTACTAAAACTAAGAAAAACATTACTGAACAAAAAGTATACCGCTACTAACCGACCCACAGCCAGCTCACAGCCCTCTCTTCCCACTCTAAGGAATTTACGTTTGAAATTCAAACGTCCCGCTTTTAAATACCTTTAAACCGCTCCGCGCTCCTATTGGCCGCAGTAAACCCAAAGGTGGCTCCTTATTGGTTGCCGGTCGCACGCTGCCGAGCAACGATCAAACGTCAAATGACGCCAGACGCTTGCTTGTCGTTAGTCGGGAAGCTACCGGCGTGCCGGAAATAAAACAAACAAACAAACCCAAAGCCGACCCTTTAGTACTTTCTTTAACTGGCGCTGGCCTTGAAATTGCCGCAGAAATGTGTTGGCGCCCACTCGGGCTTAGGTCCGAAGAGCTTACGCGGACACTTGCCTAGCCTTGCTTACTGACCAGTTTTGGCCCGTAAGCTCTTATGTCATCTGTGCGAGTCGGTCACTCTGTTGTGACGTAGACGCGCGCACGCTCTTTGCTTTGGAGACGCGCCATTGCTGTGGTGAGGCGGGAGGGGGAGAGTGTGAGTTTTCGGAAGGCTTTTGTGTTTGGTATTTTATTATTGTACGTGATTATGTGGTGGTGCCTGTGGGGAGCATTGTAGGAGTTAATACAGAACGTATTTTGTGTTCATGTCGTGACTGGGAGGGTTTCTATCCTGTTCATTCCATGTCACTCATAGTCAATGGGAAGGAGGATGGGGATGTTTCGCCTCTGCTTCCCTGTGAAAAGAAGCTCGCGACGATTTTCTTTCTTTTGACTTTTCTTTCTGACATTATTTTGTGTTATTTGTAAACTTCTGTGATGGGATTGCTTAACGATGGCTTATCAAGTTTAACGAACTCCCTTCTGTCAGTGACTAGAAGAGCCTGTGCTGTGCTTTCTTTTCTTTCCCAGTGGCGAGTGATTAAAGAAAAGGGACCCTTCCTTGTTTCTTTTATGTTGTGGTGTCCGAGGTCTGCTCTATGTTCTTTTCTTTCCTTTCCTTTCATAGTTATAGGGCAGGGATCTCAAAGTCCCTCCTTGAGGGCCGCCATCCAGTCGGGTTTTCAGGATTTCCCCAATGAATATGCATGAGATCTATGTGCATGCACTGCTTTCAATGCATATTTATTGTGGATATCCTGAAAACCTGACCTGGCTCCGGCTCTCGAGGACTGGAATTGCCTACCCATGGGGTATCAGATACTATTTAAGGGCCTATTGACAATTGTGGATATAAAATGTGGCTGAGTTGACTTACTTCTTAAGAACTGCTTTATTAATCTGTGAACTAGTGAATACATTTGGTTACTTGTTTCAGATTGGTGCCCAAACTACTTTTTTTTTATGATCACTAGTATTTTCCTATGAATTACCAACAGGAGGTGGCCACAGCTCTCCCAGTCAAGTAGCATGTTTATCAGAGTGGCTTCATTTGTGACACTGTTTTATTTCTTTAATAAGTGTTCATGAAAGTGTGAATGAATTTTGGTCATAACCTGTAATTCTGTAAACTAAACTGCACTAGGAAGAAAATGGTGCTACTACGGTATGTTAAAGATTTTTAAAGCAATTTATGAAGAATTTTGACTGACTTTGCTCACCCCCTCCCCCCTGCTGTGATGAATCACCTGGGGGTATTTCTGCCCTGCTCCTGTCTCCTTGTTATAATAAATTACTTTACTCTTGTTGGTTTAGTGCTGCTATGAGGCACGTTTTAATTGGTTGTTTGATTTCCACTCTAGCAGGTAGTTAAACGTGAAAGTAGTATGGACATTGTAAGCATGTGCATAATAAATACAAAAAGATGATTCTTAAGCATATATTGATTCACCATTTTTTCACCAATGTCTGCCATCGTTAGATTGTAAGCTCTTTTGAGCAGGTACTGTTTCTTGCATATTTAATGTACAGTGCTATGTTTGGCTGGTAGTTCTATAGAAATAATAAATAATTCTAATAGTAAGCTGAACTAAATGAGTCTGAATTGATAAATATGCAGAATTGCTGATTTTTATTTACTAAGATTAAAAAACTGCAGTCGAATAATAATGCAGGTGGTATGCTTGGGTTGTTGGGGTTTTTTTGCATAAAATTGTCCAGAATGTTGTTAGATATATGTTTGTTTGTAATATAATTGTGTTGAAAAGAAGGGCAGATAAAAAGCCCAATGTTCTCCCCAGAAAGTTTTTCCAGCCGGGTTGCATGAAAAAGTAGCTGGGTGGGGCGGGACGGAGAAATTTGGTGGTGGGAAAATTAAGGGCTCCTTTTACTAAGAAGCTGCAATAGCATTTTAAGTGTGTGCAGAATTGCCGTGCTACATGGCTAGAACTAACGCCAGCTCAATGCTGGCGTTAGCGTCTAGCACGTGCGGCAATTCTGCGCGAGCTAAGCGCACAGTAAAACTGCTATTGCAGCTTAGTAAAAGGAGCCCTAAATGTGTACTATTTGTATTAGTTAATTATTATTAGTTATTTTCCAATGCACAATATGACTGCCTTTCTTAAGGTTTGACACTTGTTCCATAATTTTTTATTAAATTTAAGAAATATCCAATTCTAGAAGTGAATAATTAGATATTTGCCCTCTTTCAAATGGTATAGAGCAGCGTTTCTCAAACTTTTTTAACTCCGGCACACTAAACGGAGCAAATGTTTTTTGTGGCACACTAAATGCAGCAAATGTTTTTCATGGCTGGAAAAAATTTCTGGGGAGAACACTGTTGCTATTAGTTTTCAAGGTCCAATCACGTCAAAGAATGATGCTTATCTGGGCAGTTGTATAATAAAAAGAATGGATAAGATAACATGAGAAGTGAAATTGTCATGAATCAGAGGGATACATACCCTGTAGGTCCTAAAAGCAGGCTTGTGGATTAGATATAAACTATGAAGGCAGTGGTGTACCTAGCATATGTGACACCCGAGGCCCATCATTTTTTGACACCCCCCCATCTGTATGAAAAACATGATTTTTAGTAACAATCCACACATCACACAAGAGTGTACCTAGGAAAAGGCAGCATCTTACATATTGCAGTGAGCAGTACATCAATACACCCATTGTAAAATTAAACAAGCCAGACTAGTACAGATCAATCCTACACAGTCAATCCTAACTGAAAACCATGTCTTTCGAACACACATAACACAGAAAACACCTTCGCCTAGTATGGAATATGTAATCACAAACTAACCCCTCTCCCTTTTACAAAACTGTAATGTGGTTTTTAGCCATGGTGATAACAGCTCAGACTCTCATAGAATTCTGAGCAATTACCACCATGGCCAGTGCTAAAAAAACGCTCTACAGTTTTGTAAAAGGGTGGATAAATAGAAAAATGTAGACAAAGTTTAAATTGAACCACCAAGAAGCTGGACTCTGCATATAATGCAACACCACAGAAACAGCAATGCAGCTCCCCTAAACAAAAAAATAAATAGAATTTTTTTTCTACATTGTCTTCTATGGTTTCTGCTTTCCTCATAGTCTTGTCACTCTCTTCCTTTCATCCACTGTCTACCCTCTCTCTGCCCCTTCTATATGGCATCTTCTCTCCTTGTATTCCCCTTCCATCTCTCCCTTCACCCCTATTATTCTGGCATCCATCTTCTTCCCTTCCCTCCTGCAATGGTCTGGCATCTCTCTGCTCTTCTTCCCTTCCCTCTCCCACACCCTCATGGTCTGGCATTTCACTCTCTGCTCTCCCTTCCCCCCACTTCCATTAGCATCTGCCCCCTTTCGTTCCCTCCAACCCAATTCCATCCAGTATCCTTCCCCCTTATGCCTCTCTCTCTGTTGCACTATGTATTGGATTTCAAAAATGAATAAATATTTTTTTTTTTTTAATTATTATTTTGGGGCTCTTTTACTAAAGCTTAGTGTGCACAAAACGTTAAGAAGCCCATTTATGACCTTCTTAGCATTTAGTACAGTATTCCAGTTTTAATGACTACTTTGTATTAACCACTGACAGAAAGGAAAACTGCCTGAGGTTTCTGAGTACTAAAAAAAACAACAAACAACTATGGCAGAGTACTTTGAGAAATCTGCTTTCAGTCTCCTGCACTAGAACTGGGTCACTTTCAAGCAAGTTTCCAAATTCCCCATTTTTAAGTGCATCTAAAGAAAATGGGGCTCAGAACAGTACAAGTATATCAGAAGTGTATGCTTTTGTTACAGGTCACACAGTATCCTGAATGAGTAGGGGAAAAAAAAAAAATCGGGTCAGAAGTCTCCTGCCCTCCCCCAAGCCACTGCCACTGCCGTGGCCATTGGATAACAGGCCCCAATGCCGCCGCCACCCCAAGCTTTCTCTGCTTCGGGCCGACCAGAATTCCTCTCCCTGACGTCAATTCTGCCGTCAGGGAGAGGAAGGCTGATCGGCCCAAGATCGCAATGACCTATTGGGAGAAATGTTGCCGGGTCCTGCCTTCGCGGAAACAGAAAGTAGGCAGGACCCGGCAGCAAGAAGAATAAATTGTAAGCTGTCTCTCGCCTTAGCCCCTAGCGAACGCATGCTTTGGGCCTCTCAACATGTGTGTGCCAGCTCCCTTCTCTTCTTTTCCCCCCTCCCCCCCGGACATAACTTCTGGTTTCGGAGGGAAGAGAAGGGAAGCCGGCACACACACTTTAGAGCCCCGGAGCATAAGTTTGCTATGGGCTAAGGCTGAAATCTCCAAGCTGTTTTGTTTTGGGTTTTTTTAATGTTGAGCAGTGGCGGCAGCAACAGAATTTAGCTGGTTGGTCATCTAAATTACCCTTGCGGACCGCCCGGCTAAAAGGCCCTAGGGAGAACACTGAAGCCTATGACCTACTCTGTCAGCCCATTTATAATATTTCTAAACTTCATAATCCCTTTCTCTCCCTCAGAAATTCTGTATGCTTGTTCATGTCTAATCTAATCTTTGGTTTTATATAACGATTCATCCCTACAAGAGGGCTTGACTCTGTTAACAAAATGTTAGTAAAAAAAATACAAAAGATTAGAACAAAACTTTCTTCTGTAGTCATTTAGCTTGAAGAAGAGGAGTCAATAAATTTCTGAAATAAGGGCTTCTTGTATTAAGCCGCACTAGCGGGGTTAACGCGTGTGACTTTTCATCACGCGCTAACCCCTGCGCTGGCCTAAAAACTACTGCCTGCTCAAGAGGAGGCGGTAGCGGTTAGTTTGGCCGGCTGTTTAGCGCATGGTGTTACGTGCGTTAAACTGCTAGTGCGTCTTTGTAAAAGGAGCCCTAAGTATGTCTTCAGTACTTTGTGGAAAGTTGATAAGTGAGGGAGAAGTCTGACTGTAGAAGGAAGATCATTCCAAATTTTTATGAACACAAAGGAAAAGGATCGACAGAAATTGGCCATAGTTGAATTCACATAATGGTTCCCATTTCCACCCATCCATCACCCTTTCCATAAAGAAATATTTCTTTCAATTTCATAGTCTTCCTGTAACTCATTCAAGAACTTTGGAATTTGAAGGAAGCCCACTTACTACATTTATACCATGGAAGTGTTTAATGTCTGTATCAAATCTCCTCCCTATTTTCTTCTAAATAATACCTATTTGAGTGTTTTATGACAGAGAACACTGACCATTTTGGTAGCTATTTTCTACACCAACTTAGTCCTGTTTGAAGGCGAGATCTTCAAAAATTGTTTACTGTACTTCAAATGAAATATCACCAGGGACTCATCAAGAGGCACCATCATCTCACTTTTCTTGATAGTCATTCCTCAGTCTTTTCATCCAAGCAATATTTTGGTTTTAGCTGTTTGCTTTTTCTTCATAAATATAGTGAAATATATCACTCCAAGCCCACTTTCCTTGCATGTTCAACTGCTAAATTCAATACCAATCTTCAAGTTTTATTATCCTTGCAGATTTTGATATTTTCCACAAGTCTTTAAGAATATAAGCATCACCATACTGCGACAAACCAAAGATCAATAAAGTCTAGTATCCTGTTCCAACAGTGGTTAATCCAGATCACAAATACTGTACCTGGCAGGATACCAAAAGAGTAAAACAGATTCTATGCTGCTTATCCCTTGAATAAATGATGGATTTTCCCAAGTCTGTCTTAATTAATGGCTTATGCACTTTTAGGGACTTATTCGATTTTCACAATGTCACATACAAAAATGTTGTAAAGAACTGGACTGAGCCCTGTGGCATGTCATGGCAGTGTCAGATTGAACTCCCTTTACTGCTAGCCTTCAGTATTCACCTATTTGACATTATACCAAAAGTTAATTTCTCCTGACTAATGCCAAATATTTGCTTTTATAGGTATTCTGTTCACAATGTATAGGTACAAAATAAGCCTAAAAGATCGCCAGCAGCTCTATAAGTTGATGATCAGTCAGCTGCTTTATGATGGTTACATTAATATTGCCAATGGTTTGATCAATGAGATAAAACCACAGTGTGTGTGTGCACCATCTGAACAGCTACTGCATCTCATTAAAGTAGGTAAGTGGCAGTGCGTTTCACAACTTCACACTTGTTTGGTTGTTTTATTGTTTTGTTTTGTTTTTAGAAGCGTTTATATTTATTTCACACCTTTTTCATTAGTACTGGAAATTAAGTTATACACTACACTGATTTACAGTTCACTGCTCTAATCGCTATACTCCTCCATATATATAAATTGCTCCTCTAAAAACTACCCAAAGTGAGGTATAATAAAATGCATCATATGTAACAAGATGATTCTTTAGTGGCCTTCCAAACTGGTCAAGACACTTGGGTTATGCTCACCTACCAGCAGATGGAGACTGAGAACACTGATCCTGAATACTGTATAAAACCCCTGTGCATTTGCCAGTCAATATTTCTCAGTCTCCCAGAAGATAGTGGACAATGCAGCCTTACCGGTCTATTAGGCCCAGGTTTGGGTCCCTGGGGTCTTGTTTTTTATTTTTCAGGTCTTTTGTCCTGGTGTACTTTTGGGCTCATTTTGCTTGATTAAAAAAACAAAACCCTTTTGCCTCTGCTTTGTTGTTACAGGGGTAGTTGGTTTGAGGGGCCCACCTAATTGCTGTTGTGACATGTCTGTAAAATTTTTGGCTTATGATATTCATCAGGTATACACATCACCAGGGATCAGGACTGTAACACTTCTCAGATGCCTTTAGTTAGGATGCATCTGGTGAACTGAGTATAAGGAACATAAGAGTTGCCATAATGGGACAGACAGTATCCTGTTTCCAACAGTGGCCAACATCAGAGAAAGGGCGGGACTGCCGGAAGAGGAAGCAGCGCAGCAGGGCTCAGAGAAAGGGCGGGACCGCCGGCAGAGGAAACAGCTGGGCTCGCTGGCATCCGAAAACAAGGTAGACAGCTTCTCTGTGGGGGAGGGGGGAGGCTGTGGGGGTGCGAGCGGTCCTTTGGGTGGGGGTGCGAGCGTTCCTTCCGGGTGATGAATCGGGCTTCGGGGGGGGCATCAGGCTTTCAGGATGGGGACAGGACTTCAAGGGGGGACAGGCAGACCTTCAAGGGGGGACAGGCAGACCTTCAAGGGGGACAGGCAGACCGAAGGGGGTGAAAAGCTATAAAATAAACCCACTAGCGTGTCAATGTGTTGAGAGGAAGAGGTGGTCTGGGAAATTCTGCTGAGAAAACTCCGGGTCCATTTCCACCCCCCAGTTACCCTAGTCCACTCCACTCAACTGGTTCACACACTGAGTGGGTCTTTGGGTGTTGTTCCTGGGATCTCTTTCAGTGGTTTGTCAGTATCTCCTTGTGGTCCAAGGAAGGAAACTTTGTTAACCTTAGCATTGACCTTCAGAATATATTTGTAACAGCACTGCTTGTGTGGCATTACCGTAGGCTATGTAGTGATGGAAAGAAAAAAACAGACCTTTGCACATTTTTGCACTAGGTATATGGTATAGGTATAGGTATTCCTGCACAGCTAAGTCCTTGTGAAGTTACGGTACCTTGTTCTTTCTGTATTTGACATCTGGCAATGTCTCTGTTTAGAATGAAAGATTTATGTTATGGTAAAAGCAGATAGCGTTGCTGGTTTTAAAAAGGTTTGGACAAATTCCTGGAGGAAAAGTCCATAGTCTGTTATTAAGACATGGGGGAAGCGTCTGCTTGCCCTGGATCGGTAGCATGGAATGTTGTTATTCTTTGGGTTTTGACCAGGTATTTAGTGACCTGGATTGGCTACCATGAGAATGGGCTACTGGGCATGATGGACCATTGGACTGACCCAGTTAGGCTATTCTTATGTTCTCATCTGTAGGGGCCTTTGTTTTCACTTCTTATTTTAATGTATCTTTTTCTGGGAACTTATCAGTGTTTTTTAGAATGGGAACAAAAATGGACATAGGAGAAACTCACGCACCATTCACACACCCTCCAACCAAAAACGTCAAAAGAAAAAAACTGTTCATTCTTATAAACAACCGTATAACTTTTAATCTAGAATTAGTGAGTATGAATTCAGCAACAAGAACAGAAATCACATGTTCATTCTTATAAACTATAACATTAACCGGTAGATCAAACGAAGTATCGAGGACAAAATAATCTAAATACAGTTACCGTAGTTACGGTAAAGTTGTACGGTAAATAAACAAAGTTTACAGGTTTATTCAGTCATCATCATCACAGTCATCTGAATCCTTGAATCCATCAAAATCTGAATTGTCATCATCATCATTAAATAAAGTGAGC
Source organism: Geotrypetes seraphini (assembly GCF_902459505.1). Classification (NCBI taxonomy): domain Eukaryota; kingdom Metazoa; phylum Chordata; class Amphibia; order Gymnophiona; family Dermophiidae; genus Geotrypetes; species Geotrypetes seraphini. The sequence goes on along the minus strand of NC_047094.1, from coordinate 103,776,108 downwards.
ACAGCCTGCAGACGATCCTTGTTTATTTCTGAAGTGATATCGTCATCGTCGCTGATATCCGTTTTGTTGCCTCCTTCCGCTGCACTGGTAGTAGCCGTAGTGTCATTGGTTTCATAAACAATGCCCGCTTTTCTAAATCCGTTTCGAATGGTATCTGGTGTTATTTTGTCCCATGCTGAAGCCACCCACTTGCAGACTTCTGTGAAAGTTGCCCACTTCAGCCGCCCCGCAGGTGTGTACTCGTGCGTGCCACTCTGCATCCACTGCTCCCACTCCTTTCTAACAAAAGTCTTGAATGGATGATTCACTGCGATGTCAAGTGGCTGCAGCTTACACGTCAGGCCTCCAGGTATCACAGCGATGTGGGCACCAGTAGAATTAATGTAGGCCTGAACATTTTTTTCTTTGTGGGCAGCCATGGCATCAAAAATTAGCCCTAAAGCATTTATCTACCCACAATCTTATTACGTTGCAGTCCATCCATCCCTTCTTGTTGCAGTGCACAACCACACTGGTAGGCAGCTTTTCACGGGGCATAGTGACCCTTTTGAAAATGAGCATGGGCTTTAACTTAACCCCGCTAGCTGAGCAACCAAGAACTACTGTAAAACACGTTCTTTCATGCCCAGTTGTGGTGATGGCAACAGATTTAGTACCTGTGGGGGCTACGGTTGTTGTCGCTGGAATGTCGAATGCCATTGGAATTTCATCCATGTTGATGACGTTCTTTGCAGTGATGCCAAGTTCAGATATTTCTTTGGCGACAAAGTCACGGAAATCAATCAATTTTTGCTGCCAGTCATCCGGAAGTCGTTGGCCAACAGTTGTTCTCATTCGAACTGATAGTCCGTTCCTTTTCATAAATTTTGAGATCCATGTGAAGCCAGCTTTGAAGTTGGGTATTCCTCTTCTATTTGCAAGTAGTTTTGCCTTCATCTGAATCGCAACAGTAGAGACTGATTGATTTTGCTCCCTTCTCTCCAGAATCCACTGCTTCAAGTCATCCTCCAGCTGAGGCCATTTTGGTTTGGCCCCACGACGTGCCCGTTTTCGCGGATTGCATTTCTCCAGTTCCTTCTTATCTTTTCTCCATTCACGCACCGATGTTTCTCCAACATTGAACGCTGCGGCCCGGTTGCCTATTTCCTCAGCTTTCGCAACGACTTTAAGCTTAAAGTCCACTGTATATGACTTTCGTCTCATTCCTTCCATTATGGCGGTAAATTTAAATTTAATTGATAAATTCTACTACCGGGTAGATAAATGCAGAATACCAATCTGAAGAGTCAAATTACTGAAATGTGGGCTCTACATGCAGCATTAATCTTTTATAGGCTTACCCAAAGGCTGAGATGCTGTTGTAAAGGCAAAATGGTATTTACTGGGCAAATTACAAGGCCAGATAGAGGGGGGGACAAAGCCACATTGTCAAAAGCACACCGTGACAAAGGCCCGCCTTGGTGACAGATCAAAAGCGCGCCCCGACAACCCGTCGCAGAAAACTGAGCGGCAAGCATGCTCAGACCATCTTTTTTGTCTGTAGATGGTTTGCGCATGCTTACAGAGCGGCAAGCAGGACAGGGCGGCGAAACGAGCAGGCGGGACCAGAGGAGACTCGGGGCAGGGCTGGAAACGAGCAGGCGGGACCAGAGGAGACTGGGGCAGGGCTGGAAACGAGCATTCGGGACCAGAGGAGACTCGGAGCAGTGCTGGAAACGAGCAGGCGGGACCAGAGGAGACTCGGGGCAGGGCTGGAAACGAGCAGGCAGGACCAGAGGAGACTCGGGGCAGGGCTGGAAACGAGCAGGCGGGACCAGAGGAGACTGGGGCAGGGCTGAAAATGAGTATTCGGGACCAGAGGAGACTCGGGGCAGGGCTGGAAACGAGCAGGCGGGACCAGAGGAGACTGGGGCAGGGCTGGAAACGAGCATTCGGGACCAGAGGAGACTCGGGGCAGGGCTGGAAACGAGCAGGCGGGACCAGAGGAGACTGGGGCAGGGCTGGAAATGAGCATTCGGGACCAGAGGAGACTCGGGGCAGGGCTGGAAACGAGCAGGCGGGACCAGAGGAGACTGGGGCAGGGCTGGAAATGAGCAGGCGGGACCAGAGGAGACTCGGGGCAGGGCTGGAAACGAGCAGGCGGGACCAGAGGAGACTGGGGCAGGGCTGGAAACGAGCAGGCGGGACCAGAGGAGACTGGGGCAGGGCTGGAAATGAGCAGGCGGGACCAGAGGCGACTCGGGGCAGGGCTGGAAACGAGCAGGCGGGACCAGAGGAGACTCGGGGCAGGGCTGGAAATGAGCAGGCGGGACCAGAGGAGACTCGGGGCAGGGCTGGAAACGAGCAGGCGGGACCAGAGGAGACTGGGGCAGGGCTGGAAACGAGCAGGCGGGACCAGAGGAGACTCGGGGCAGGGCTGGAAACGAGCAGGCGGGACCAGAGGAGACTGGGGCAGGGCAGGAAACGAGCAGTCGGGACCAGAGGAGACTCGGGGCGGGCGAAAGGAGAGTCGGGCGGCGACGGGAGAGTCGGGGCGGCATGCGCGGTATACGGGTGTGCGCGGTATAGAAAAATTTCTGTACATAAATTTGTGGTTTTCGCATGCTATACCCGTGTGCGCGTTTTACACGGGTGCGCGGTATCTACGTGAAAATACGGTAGTCCTGTTTATTCTGAGGCTCTCTTTCATCGGTGTTTGTCACGGCCATGTGCAGCTGATTGTGCAGGTGCCGGTTTATAGCAGCATGAGATGGGACATGTTTTTTCCAGCGCTGTGGGCCGTTCTTCTGGTTATTCCCTGAGTCTGATTTTATTTCTATGCAAGCCGCGGCAGGGTAAATTTTGCGGGGCTTGAATCCAACTATGTTTCTAGGAGCGTTGATGCAGCGGCCACGTGTCAGTGAGAATCCAGCGTGCGCTTGGGTCTCCGGCGATGGCGGGAGAGCTGCAGCGTTCCGGTAGTTTGTTTCCAGCTGACTTTGGTCAGGGTATGCCGGAGCTTCTCTCCTTTCCGGTTCAGACAAGTTTTATGTGTGTCACCAGCTTTGGGACAAGCTTGGGCAGCTTTATATGTCTATGTCTGTGTTCCTGCTGTACTCCCTTGAAGGAAGCTGCTTGTTTAATCGGACTCTGGGGTTAGCACTCAAGGGGTTTACCAGAGAGACTCTGCCCTGTGCTAGGTCACCCAGTCTCGGTTTGTCTCCGGACTGGGGCGACATACGGCAACTCACGGCACGGTGAGATCAGCAGTAAGATAGTGCCCTGTATTTCACACAGGTATCTCATTGTCTCTCTTGGGGTCCCTGCAGATTGAGCCTTTGTCTGTTGGTAATTGTCCTTATTTGGGCCTCTGTGCTGAGCTGCATGTGTCTAGTAGTGGCACAGGATATATATGCCTAAAGGTAGTACAAACAGTTCGGGCTGTCTCTATGGGCATAATGACACTGCGCATCTTCCTGCGGCCAGGACTCTCTTTCTCTATTTCTGAGGGGGCCTGGACTTCAGATTTCCATGCTTATCACGCTGGTTTCTGGTTTCTCCTGTCACCATTTTCTCATGGCACATGCTAGACGGGCCCCCCGTCCAGACAGGAAGGGCTGTACAGTTCCTTTTAATCAGGAGCCAGTTACCTGTTCTATCAGACCCGCGGAGGATCACGCGCTATGTGGCTGTTAGCCTCATCCCTGAAGCTCTCATTAGCGATGTGAGCTTTGTCTGATACCTGTAAGGATGCTGTTGTTTTCCACGGGGCGGTAGATGCAGCATCTTGATAAGTGTAGTATGTATTCACTTTAAAGGACATACGTATTTCGCTCATGTTACATGGGGTTAGTACTGTTTTCATGGTTCCAGTATATTCCTCTTTACATTGTGAAACTTGAATTTTCCTAGGAGAATCTTCTTGCAGATCCTACAGTCTCATCCTGCCATTCCCTGACCTTCTGCACTTCATTCTGAGGGGATCTTGACTTCTTTCAATGACTCTTCAGACTTTCTCATGAGGGAGAAGACGCTATAATGTCAGGTCAGGGGGCTGTGAAGATTTTTCAGGATGCTTGCATCTTTGCATCCTCCTCAGGTTTCCAGTTCGTTCTTGGAGTCTCTATGTTTTGTGTTTCCCTTTTCAGTGTTACTGGTCCTCAGGACAGTTCTTGTAGTTCTTCGGGAACTAAGGGACGTTGTTCCACTTACTGCATGGTGCCCGAGACGGGGGCATTGGGCAGGCTGGATCCCATTCTTCTGAATTAGTTTCTCGGAGTTACACATTTCTGCAGACAACATGGTAGTATATTTACATTTTCTCTATGGACTCCGAATCGGCACTGGGTTTGCCTGCCTCCCTTGGAGCAGCGCTTTCGGTTTTGGCACATGCCAAAGCCTACCCAAGGCTTCACGAACGTTTTAGGTGATGTGGGCGGTGGTACCGTTTTGGCGCTACCAGGCGATTTATCTAATTTCTTCTTGACTGCCTGCTTGATTTGGACGACTTCCAGTTGGGCCATTTGACTGACACGAAAAGGGTGGTATCTTTTCCTCAGTTCTTTACACGTGCATCTTCGAATTTGCACAGCGCTCTTTTCTCCTGTACTATTTATAGGTATATCGGGGTAATGCTTTTATTCATATAGGAGAGACGTGTTTCTTTCCGGAGACTTGGGCATGAGGTCTCGGTCTCAGATTGGTATTCTTCTTCGCTTACCATGACCAAGAGTATGGGATTCTGTACAGTTTCTGTGATCCATATTGCTGACTCCACTGGGAACTTCGGCTTGCTTTCCCCTTCTTACGCTACAGCAGTCGCTTTTGTTCCGGTGGTTCCCGGTATCTCAGGGCTCCAATTATTTGGTATGCTCCTCCTGCATCGCTCTGTATGATTTGGTGGCTCAGCGCGATTTCTCTTTTCAAGGCATGCCTCGTTCTTTGCTGGACTAGCTCATGACCACCGACCATCCCGGGCTGTCGGGTTAGGGAGCTCGGTGGCTTCAAACAGATTCATCTATGGTTGGACAAGAATAGACTGTCCTTAAACATTAATAAAACCAACACGTTACTTTTTCCCTGGAAAGAAAATCATAAAATACTGGTTCCTATCAATATTCAGGGAATTGCGCTCAAACAAATAAACAAAATCAGGATTTTAGGAGTCATCCTAGATGAAAATTTAACTTATCACGACCACATTAGCTATGTGGTCAAAACTACTTTTTACAGGTTACGTCAAATTCGCTCTATATCAAAATTCCTCTGTCCCAAATCTTTAAACATACTAATCCATTCATTGATCATCTCAAAAATTGACTACTGTAATGCTTTATTCAAAGGAATGGCCCAAAAAGAAATCAGAAGACTACAGATTATCCAAAATACATCTATTAAATTAATTATGGGGGCCAAAAAGTTTGATCATGTCACCCCTCTACTGCAAAAGGCTCATTGGCTCCCAGTTGCACACCGAATATTGTATAAATTATCTTTACTCACCTTTAAATCGTTGCTATACAAAACTCCATCATTTATTTATAAAGACTTAATTCCATACTCTTCTCAAAAAACTTTACGATCCAATGAACAGCTGTTATTGGTTATTCCTACTCTTAAATTCATAAATACCCGAAGACAATATATCTTCACCGTTACAGCACCACAAACATGGAATTCTCTCCCACTATATTTAAGGGTAGAGAAAAATCTTGATAAATTCAAAAGCCAACTTAAGAGCTTTCTTTTTAAAGACGCTTTCAATACTTAATTGAAATGCTAATTGCTCTTTATTACTACCATTCACACCAGTCATCTAAAAATATTATTTCCAAATTTATTTTGTTTTTCCCTTTCCTTTTGTAATTTACCCTCAATGTTCTCTCCTTTCCTATTATAAATTGTATTTCTTTCCCCTCTATCCTAGTGTTTCCTGTAGTAATTTGTCTAGTATTTAAATGATTTTTATATTTTTATTTATATTATTGTTATTGTTTTATCCTGTATTCTTTGTATATGTAAATCGCTTAGTAATTTATGATAGGCGATCAATCAAATAATGAATAAACTTGAAACTTGCTTCCATCCTCAGCTCCAGGAGTCTGGTCTTCAGAGGCGACTCAGTACTTGTTCATTCTTCTACTCTTGAGCAGGGTCAGGCTACCTTTCTGGAGCTTCAGATCATTCTTCCGGATTGCCGCTGAGGGTCCTTTTGGTCAGTATTATGATGGGGGTATTCCTCTACAGCTTGGGCAGCAGGTGTTGTACTCAGTTGGCAGGTGAAGTTGGTCTGCTTCAATGGGTGGACTCTCATCTTCGTCTTCTGTTGGCAGATCCTTTTATGGATCAGGATAAGAGTTTGGATAGACTTTCTCTCCGCGGAATCTGAGCATGGCCCATTTCTTATATGTTACAGTGTACAGCGCTGTGTACGCTCTGGAAAGTGTGCATGTTAGTAATAGTGTAATCTTCTGCATCCTGGATATTGAGATTTGTGGCTCAGACGTTCTAGCTTTTTTTATGGATGTGAGATCTCCTTGACTTAGACCTCATGGCCTCGTCTCTCAATTCTAAGCTTCCTAGCTTCTTCGGCGGGCCCAGGAAGTGGGAGTTAGAGGGGGTAGCCGCATGGCTCCTTTCTCGCCTCTGCCTTCTCTTTTTCGGTGTTTTCCGCTGGCTGATGATGGCTTGGATTTGCCATCTCGAGCTCGCTTTCCGGGCACAGTATTTGTAGAATCTCTGGATTGGCGGCGCCATCCTTACTATGCGGATTTGATGAGTCTTTCGACAGCCGGACTAAGAAGTTTCCTGGTATTTCCGTCTTTGCTCGCCTAGGGTCCGATCAACATGGATATTTGTACTACTTTAGTATTACGACCTAGTTTTTTGAAAAATCTTGGTTGACGTGTAAGGGTTATGCGAAGCAGGTTGTTTCTTCTCTTATCCAGGTGCTACAGATGTCTTCTCCTGTGGCTTCTGCTTCCTTTTGGAGGTTTTTCCTTTCTTGGGTGCTTCTTAACGTTTGAAACACTCCAGAGTTCCTTTTTGGCACAAGTGTATTGCTGAGGGCTTAGCTTTCAATTCGCTTCAGCTTCTAGTGCCACTCTTGGCTTGTTACAAGGGCTAGGTATATTGCTCTTCGCTTACTTCTCAGCTTCATGTAGTTCAGTTCCTAAACAGAGTGCGGTATATTCATGCGCCTCTTAGAAAGCCCAGTTTGGAGTACAATCTTCACGTACTTCTTCTCAGTTTACCGAAGGCTTCATTTCATGCTTGTCTTTTGGGACTCTAAAGGGCTGTGCCGTTGAACATGGGGTTTCTTGTGGCCATGGCTTCAGCTCTGCAGTTTTCTATGTTGCAGGCCTTGTTTAACAGGGATTCCTATTTCTGATTTCCGAAATATGGGGTATCAGTTCAGATGGTACCACTATTTCTTTCTAGGGGGGTGTCATCCTTTCTTTTATGTCATGCTCGCTTTTCCTTCCTTCTTCCTGGGAGGAGAAATTGGGAGCAGTGTTTTTATTCACTGCATTTTTTGATACGTACGTAGCGTTCTCCGCGAGCTCGGTTTCTAACGGCTTTTAGTTGTTTATATCTCCTTTTTGTATTCTTCAAGGGACGCCTCAAACGTATGGCGGCGTCCGAAGCCTCCATCGCTCAATGGGTCCAGGAGGACATTCTTTATGCTTGCTTGCTGGCAGGGAAGCGGTTGGCGAAAGAACTTTATGACCATTCCGCCGGAGCGATGGCTATTTCTTGGGCTCGGCCCAGAGGTTTTTTCCTTGGAGGAGATTTGTCTCGCGGCTAATTGGTCTTCCGAGAGTGCTTTCTCTCCGCATTTCTGCTTGGATGTGGGGGTGCATGCGGTAGGGGCGTTTTGTGCTTCAGTTGTTGCGGAGGCGGCGTTTGCTTCCCACCCAGATTGAGGATTGCTTTGCTACATCCCATTGGTCTCTGGATTCATCTGCTGCTGTTGCTAGGGAAGGAAAAATTATGTTCTTACCTGTTAATTTTCTTTCCCTTAGACGCAGCAGATGAATCCAGAGCCCCACCCTTTCTGGATATTGTCTCTCGGTTTTTTCTTTTGCAACTTTCGCAGTTTGTTATTATGGCAGGTTGTTTTCTGTATTATTGCATTTTGAGATTTGTTATGGGAAAGAAGTTTTTTACATGCTATGCCTATTGATGGTTACGGATGCTTGGGCAAGGAGCTATACTAGATAAACAGGAGGAGTGCCAGCCAATAGGACCACCTGTTAATCAGTTTCTCTATCTCCGCCTGCTGGTAGATGTGAGCTATCCCATTGGTCTCTGGATTCATCTGCTGCGTCTAAGGGAAAGAAAATTAACAGGTAAGAACATAATTTTTCCTTTCTTATGATCAAAGCTTTAGTATAACTTATTCCCCCTCCCTCCCCCCACATTTACAAGTGTACTTTTTCAATGGAAAATGGCATCTATTCATTGCAATACTTTGTCAATGGCTCCCAAATCTTTTTAAATTTATTATAATTCCCTTTTTTTACAGCAATTGTCCTTTCCATTTTATAAATTTGACACAACAGATTCCACCAGAAATTATAATTGAGTCTACTACAATTTTTCCAATTATTTGTGATATGTTGTATGGCGACTCCTGTCATAATCAATAAATGTTTATTATTGCTTGATGAAATTTGTCTCTTTTTTCTCATTGACATACCAAATAGAATCGTATCATACGATAATGCCACATGATTTTCCAGTAAACAATTTACTTGGTCCCAAATTGATTTCCAAAAAGCCATGATAAAGGGACAATAGAATAACAAATGATCCAAACCTTTTTTTAACCCCGCTAAGCTAACTGATTTCATCATGCTCTCCAGTAAGGTATGCATATGCTCTGCAATGTTGTTCTTTACACAGCACTGACATTGGACTCTAGTATACAATTTACTGGATCACCACTGGAACCCTTTTTAAAATTTGGCATGACATTGGCTACCCTTCAGTCTTCTGGTACCATGCTAAATTTTAAAGATAAACTACACGCTATATTTATATTGTATATTTTTGATTAAATGTTAAAGGATAGGGGTGGATGGGAAGGGAATAAATTTATATATTTGATGTTATATTAGAAAGAAATTCAAGTGATGTATTTAATTTCAAATATTTTATTATTTGTACACTTGATGTAAGATTAAAAATGAATAAAGAATTTAAAAAAAAATAAATAAATAAACTACACATTACTAACAATAGCTCTACAAGATCATTTTTCAATTCTCTCAGTACTCTTGGATGTATACCATCCAGTCCAGGCAATTTGCTACTCTTCAATTTGTGACATTATATCTTCCAGTTTTACAGAGATTTGTTTCAGTTTCTATGACTCATCAGCATTGAATACCAGTTGCAGAAATGGTATCTCCTTCAAAGAATTCATGAAATCTCTCCACTATGGCCTTCTCTTCCCTATATGCCCCTTTTACCCCTTGGTCAATTGATTCTTTTGCTGGCGTCTTGCTTCTAGTTACCTAAAAAAGTTACTATGTGTTTGCCTCTTAATGCAATCTTCTTTTCAAGGTTTCTGTCTTATCCAAGCTTTTGCATTTGACTAGCCATTCCTTATGCTGTTTTCTGTTACGTTCAGTTGGATCCTTCCACTTTCTGAAGGATTTTCTTTATCTCACTTGTTAACCATGCCAGCTGTTGTTTGGCCTGCCTTTCTCCTTTTTTAATACTTGGAATATTTCTGGTCTGGGCTTCCAAGATGGTATTTTTGAATAACTTCCAAGCCTGATGTAAATTTTTATCTTTTACAGCTGTTCCTCTTAACATGAGAAGAATGGTAATAAAATAAGTTTATCATAGTCTCCCTTTTTAATGTTAAATGCTATTGTATTGGATTTCCTATGTGTACTTGTTCTATAACATGATCAGATTTAATATAATCTGCGATCACTGTTACCAGGTGGCCCCAGCACCATTACCTCCTGCACCAAATCATGAGCTCCATTAAGGACTAGGTCTAGAATTGCTTTTTCTCTTGTTCAAGAACCAGCTACTCCATAAAGCAGTCCTCGATTTTTATCAATAAATTTGATTCCCCTAACACATCCTGATGTTACATTTACCTAGTCAATATCGGGATAATTTAAATTATTCATTGTGTTACCTAAGCCTCCCTAATTTTTGATAACATTTCGGCATTTCTGTTCATCCTGGCCAGGCGGACGGAGGTACACTCCTTATTACTATCCTTTTCCCCTTTAAACGTGGAATTTCTACTCATAGGGATTCCCAGGCATGTTTTGGGTCCTGTAGAATGCTGATTCATATTGTCAGAAATTCATCTGTTTGCATATATTGAGGATTGTGCAATAAATATATTGTGCAAGAAATAAATGTGGTTGTATTCTGTTCTGCTGCTTTCAGGAATGGAGAATGATGATAGTGCTGTCCAGTATGCAATTGGTCGCTCTGACACTGTGGCTCCAGGCACAGGCATTGACTTAGAATTTGATGCAGATGTCCAAACAATGTCCCCTGAAGCCTCGGAGTATGAGACCTGCTATGTCACCTCTCATAAAGGACCATGTCGTGTAGCTACGTACAGTAGAGATGGGCAATTAATAGCCACAGGCTCTGCTGATGCCTCAATAAAGATACTGGATACAGAGAGAATGTTGGCAAAAAGTGCTATGCCTATTGAGGTAAGGAATGACTGGATAGTGGTATTTCTAGTATGACAGACACTCTATTCCTGAACCTTTGCGTAGTCAACCTGTTCTTGTGAGAACTCTTGTATAATTTTTTGCAGCTCCTTCCTTACCGCTGGCTGTCCTTCAATTCCTCAGTTTTCTTTTTACAAATGAGTAGTCTTTTTTTCTGCTCCTATTTATTTTCATCTAAATCAAGTTTGTTTTATCCCACTAAGTTTGCAAAGTTTTCAGTGCTGCAGAGGATCCCCTTTGTGGGACAGCTCTGGCTGCAGGAGAGTGCAGACTCTGAGGTCGAGGGTCTGCTTCCAGTGGGCAGGCTGCTTTACAGTTCACCCACTTCGACAGCCTGCACTAATAGTTTGTGGGCTTGTGAGCAAGGTTCGCCCCAGGTTTGTTCACAGTGGGCTTGAGCTTAGGCTATGTTTCTCTGGTGGCTTTTTCCTGGATCAGGACTTCCCCCATTTGCATGCATTGGATCTGGTGGGGGCGAGGTCTCTGGCAAGTGCACTGGGTCTGAGAAGCAGTCAGAAGACACATGCAGTCCGGATTTCAGGCTTGTTGAGACAGAAGTTCTCCCTGTAAGCTGTTTGCAACTTCTATTCTTTCAGCTCCCAGCACACAGCATGGTACAATGAGTAACAGGCTGATAACCTGACAAATCAAATCGGGAGGTGGAGGGGGGGGCTCTTAGAATCTCTATCTTCCATGTTTCCTCCAAAATAAGCCTTAGATTGCCTCCAAAGCCCCTCCCAAATGTTCCTTGCACTCCCCGACTCCATCCTTGGATTCGCCGGCAGCAGCTGTACCCCGCTGACCCTCCCACCCAACCCTCTGCCACTCCACCCATCCGAACCACTCCAACCCTTCCACTGCAAGACTGAATTACTTACCTCCAAACAGCAGCGTTCTCAGCATTCTAAACAGGCTGCTCTGCGGTCTTCTCCCACTGGGTCCTACCCTCTGCCGCATCACTGATTGTCATCAGTGACGCGGCACAGGGAAGACCCCGACGGGAGCGGCAGGAGAAGGCTGAGAAGCAGCCTGTTTAGAGTGCTGCCGATGCTGCTGTTTGGAGGGAGGTATGTCGGTCTCGCAGTGATGCGGCAGAGGGTAGGACCTGGCGGGAGAAGACCGCGAAGCAACCTGTTTAAAGTGCTGCTGACACTGCTGTTCGCTGCTGTTTGGAGGGAGATATGTTGGTCTCGCAGTGGGAGGGTCAGTGTGGTTCTGCACGGGGTGGATGGGAAGAAGGGATAGAAAGATGCTATGCAAGGGTTCTGCACAGGGGATGGGAGGGAAAGAGGGATAGAAAGATGCTGCAGAGGGAAGGCACATGGGGATGGGTGAGAGGGGAGGAAAGATGCTGCACATGGGGAGAGAAAGGAAAGAGAAAGAATTGGGGTAGAGGAGAGGAAGGGAGAGATGATCATTGTACATTGTAGGGAGGAGGGAGTTAAGCTTGCAGTTTTTTCAAATTTTTACATGAATGTTTTTGATTTTTATGCTTATCCATAAAAATTAAGTTCTGGAAAACGTTATAACAATGTGTCTACTGGATAAGGTTATTTGTCAGACAAGATAAATATTGATGTAGGGCAAACACCTACCCATATGTTGGGTCTTGTATCAGTTTGTTTGGATGTTTTATTCACTACTACTGGGAGTCTGTTTATCTGGTAAACTACCAGATCAAGAAAAGGAGAGTGTTTGTGGGAAGTGGCATGGGAACAGGCAGGAAGCCCTGTGTGCCGCTCCGCTGCAAGGGAAAAGAGGCCGCGAGCCACATCAGCCATCGCTGCTTGCCGGGACCAGGCAGGCAGCCGCATCTAGCGAGGGAGGTTGACAATGAAAAAAAAGGTAACGGGAGAGGGGGGTGTTGGGTTTATGGAGCGAAAAATACGGTAAGCTCCAATGCTAGTCTGAAAAGGGCCCTCTTGCATTCATATGTTATATTGGAATGCTGCATTTCTTGAAAAATGTCTTTAACATAAAAGTATCCTTTAGCTGGTTGATCCATTTCTCTCTTCGTAGGTCATGATGAATGAAACTGCACAGCAGAACATGGAGAACCATCCTGTAATTCGAACTCTCTATGATCATGTGGATGAGGTGACCTGTTTGGCTTTCCATCCAACAGAACAGATCTTAGCATCTGGTTCTAGAGACTACACTATGAAATTATTTGATTATTCAAAACCTTCTGCCAAGCGAGCTTTCAAATATATTCAGGTTAGAGTTTATGCTTTTATAAGAAGTTTTCAAGGTCTTATTTGGGCACACTACATAGATAGTGTGGCCAGGTCTGGGAAGGTACTTTAGTGGTCCCTGCTGGCTATTAAGCAGACTCAGAGGAGGTAATCTTTGTGCTAATAATGATTCCTAAAGTCTCTGATTTTGCAATCCTCAGACAGTATGAGCGTGATTTTTAAAACAATTTAACCTGTCACAATTGTTTTGTATGATAATTTCCATAAAGAAAATATGCTAGTTATGATCTTCATCTGTTGTTTGGGGGTAGGGTTGTGGATGCAGGGCATCTTTATTTTTAATTTATACTGTATATACTCGAATATAAACCGAGATTTGGGGGGCCAAATAAATTGCCCAAAAATGGGGGTCTCTGTTTATATTTGAGCCAACACCCCTCCCAGACCCACTGCGGGCCTCCAATACTGCCCTGGTGGTGCAGGGAGCTGGAGCTGTTGTCAATCCCTCCCTCCTTCATGCGACTTTGTACAACTAGTGACGGTAACCAGTCCACCCCCCTTCCCTCCTGATCCCCCTGCATGCCTACCTTAGGTCCCCGGTAGTCCAGCGGAGAGGTGGAGCAGGAGCAATCCCTCTACGCTCCTGCTCAGCAGTGAGTATCAATCCCTCCCTTCCTTATGTGAATTTGTGCAACTAGCTACGGTAACCAGCCTGCCCCTTCTCTCTCCTGTAGGTCCTGCGAAGCTTGCAGCAGGAACTCGTGGCAGGCATTTTTTCACTACAGAGACTGCTGGGCAGGAGCGTAGAAGGATACCTCCTGCCCTGTCTCACCGCTGGACCACCGGGGACATAAGATGGACCTACAGAGAAGAGAGGGGAGGGAGCGGGCTGGTTACCATAATTAGTTGCACAAAGTCATAAGAACATAAGAAATGCCTTCACCGGATCAGACCTTAGGTCCATCTTGTCCGGCGACCCGCACACCTTGTTCACCCGTATCCCTCAATGTGATTTGCAAGAAGGTGTGCATCCAACTTGCCCTTGAATCCCAGAATGGTGGTCTCTGTCACAAACTCCTCCGGGAGAGCATTCCAAGCGTCCACCATTCGCTGTGTGAAGCAGAACTTCCTGACATTAGTCCTGAGTCTGCCGCCCCTCAGTTTCAGTCCATGACCTCTTGTTTGAGTCACTTTTGACAATGTGAATAACGAAGTTTCTTGCTCTATTTTGTCGAAACCTTTTAGTATTTTAAAAGTCTCTATCATATCCCCTCGCAGCCTTCTCTTCTGGAGGGTGAACAATCCCAATTTTTCGAGGCATTCCTTGTAGCTCAAATTCTCCACACCTTTTATTAGCTTCGTGGCTCGTCTCTGCACCCTCTCCAGCAGGGTTATATCCTTCTTTAGGTAAGGAGACCAGTGTTGGACACAGTATTTCCAGTGTGGTCTAACCATTGCTCTATAAAGCGGCATTATGACGTCCGCCGATCTACTCTTGATGCCCTTCTTTATCATGCCCAATATCCTGTTTGCTTTCTTTGCTGCCGCTGCGCATTGAGCCAACGGCTTCAGGGTCCTGTCTATCAGTATCCCCAGGTCCCTTTTGTTCGCTCTTGCCCAATGTTACACCTAACATTTTATATTCTTGTTCTTTGTTTTTCCTGCCCAGGTGCATCACTTTGCATTTTTCTATATTAAATTTCATCTGCCACTTTTCCGCCCATTTCTCTAGTTGGTTCAAATCTCTTTGAAGTGCATCTCTGTCCATTTTCGACCCAACTGCCCGACATAGTGTTGTGTCATCTGCAAACTTGATTATGTTTCCTGTTGTTTCCTCTTCTAGGTCATTTATGAAGATATTGAATAAGATGGGCCCAAGAACCGAGCCCTGGGGCACGCCGCTCATCACTTTCTCCCAGTCCGAGAACTTCCCATTTATGCCCACCCTCTGCAATCTGTTCTCCAGCCATTTGCCTATCCATCTTAGTATATCCCCTTCTGTTCCATGACTTTGTAGTTTCCTCAAAAGCCTTGCGTGTGGTACCTTATCGAACGCTTTCTGGAAGTCCAAGTATACGATATCCACCGGTTCTCCACTATCATAAGAACATAAGCAGTGCCTCCGCCGGGTCAGACCATAGGTCCATCCTGCCCGGCAGTCCGCTCCCGCGGCGGCCCAAACAGGTCACGACCTGTCTGAATCACCAGAAGGGGCTCCCTTGCCACCTTGGTTTCTCATTGAAGTCCTATCTTCCCATCGTAGTCCTAACCCTCCGGTCTTGCACATGCACGACCTGTTGGGTTTCTATACTTATTACCTGGTTAGCTTTCTATACCTGTGTTACATCCCAGCACCTCTCTCAGTATCCCACGATCCCTTTATCCCTCAGGAATCCGTCCAATCCCTGTTTGAATCCCTGTACCGTACTCTGCCTGATCACTTCCTCCGGTAGCGCATTCCAAGTGTCCACGACCCTTTGGGTGAAAAAAAAACTTCCTTGCATTTGTTTTGAACCTATCTCCCTTCAGTTTCTCCAAATGCCCCCTCGTACTTGTTGTCCCCTTCAGTCTGAAGAATCTGTCCCTATCCACCCTCTCTATGCCCCTCATGATCTTGAAGGTCTCTATCATATCTCCCCTGAGCCTCCTTTTTTCCAGAGAGAAGAGCCCCAGCCTATCCAACCTCTCAGCGTATGGGCAGTGTTCCAGCCCTTTTACCAGTTTCGTTGCTCTCCTTTGGACTCTCTCAAGTACCGCCATGTCCTTCTTGAGGTGTGGCGACCAATACTGAACGCAGTATTCCAGATGTGGACGCACCATCGCTTGATACAATGGCATGATGACTTCCCGTGTCCTGGTTGTTATGCCCCTCTTTATGATGCCCAGCATCCTGTTGGCTTTTTTCGAGGCTGCTGCGCACTGTGCAGATGGCTTCAGTGATGCATCCACCAGCACACCCAAGTCTCTCTCAAGTCTGCTGTCTCCCAACAATGCCCCCCCCAATTTGTAGTTGAACAACGGGTTCTTTTTCCCTATATGCATGACCTTGCATTTTTCCACGTTAAAGCGCATTTGCCATTTGTTTGCCCAGTCTTCCAGCTTGTCCAGATCCCTTTGTAGGTCCTCACACTCCTCCCTGGACCTAACTCTACCGCACAGTTTGGTATCGTCTGCAAATTTTATAACCTCGCACTTTGCCTCCTTTTCCAGGTCATTGATAAATATGTTGAAGAGTAACGGCCCCAGCACCGATCTCTATGGCACACTGCTCGTGACTCCCCGCCAGTCAGAATATTGGCCCTTCACTCCGACCCTCTGCAGTCTACCCGACAACCAGTGCTTGATCCATCTGTGCACATCCCCTCCCACCCCGTGGTTCCACAGCTTCCTAAGCAGCCTTTCATGTGGCACCTTGTCGAAAGCCTTTTGAAAATCGAGGTAAATGATGTCTATGGGTTCCCTATTGTCCACCCGACTGCTTATTCCCTCAAAGAAGTACAGAAGGTTCGTTAGGCACGACCTTCCCTTACAGAATCCATGCTGGCTATCAATTTGTTGGTTCACCTTCTCAAAAAATTGAAGCAAATTTGTCAAACATGACTTCCCCTTCCTGAAACTGTGTTGACTAGCTCTCATCAGGTCATGATTTTCCAGGTGTTGCACTATGCTATCCTTAATTAGTGCTTCAACCATCTTCCCAGGAACCAACGTAAGACTCGTAGGTCTGTAGTTTCCTGGTTCTCCTCTTGATCCTTTTTTGAAGATTGGGATGACATTTGCTATCCTCCAGTCGTCTGGTATTTGCCCGGTTCTAATTGACAAGTTAGCTAGGGATTGTAACAGTTCTCCGATTTCTACCTTAAGCTCCTTTAGCACTCTCGGGTGAATTCCATCCGGTCCAGGGGATTTATCACTTTTTAGTTTGTCGATCTGATAGTATATCATGTCCAAATCCACATTCACTGTGGTGAGGCTTTCCTCAATTTCTCCCTTGAATACTCTCCCTGTTTCAGGTATTGATGCAGTGTTCTTGGTAAAGACAGATGCAAAGAATGAATTTAGCCTATCTGCAGTCTGTTTGTCTTCCTTGATGTACCCTTTTCTTCCTTGGTCATCGAGAGGGCCTACTGCCTCTTGTGCTGGTTTTTTTCCTTTTATGTATCTAAAAAAGGGCTTGAAGTTCTTGGCTTCTTGCGCAATCTTTTCCTCATAGACCTTTTTAGCCTCTCTTACCGCCTTGTGACTTTTCTTCTGGTCAACCTTGTGACTGTTCCAGGCCTCTGTTTGTTCATGTTTCCATTTTTTAAACGAGTTCCTCTTTTCCCTTATCGCATCCTTCACCTCCTTAGTTAGCCAAGCTGGTTCTCCTTTGTTCTTATTTTTCCTTCCTTTGGATATCTGCGGGATGTAGAGATTCTGTGCTTCAGTGATGGTATTTTTTAGTAGGGACCATGCTTGTTCGACCGTTTTGAGTTTGTCCGTCCTTTTCTTGAGCCATTTTTTTACCATGGCTCTCATGCTGTCATATTTCCCTTTTCTGAAGTTAAAGGTTGTGGTTTGGGTCTTGGTTCGTTTCCCCTTCCCGATGCCGATTTTAAAGTTGATCATGCTGTGATCGCTCGTCCCCAGCGGGACTGTGACTTCTTCTTCTGATGTCCTTCCAGATATGCCATTCAGGACCAAGTCCAAAGTTGCGGTTCCTCTTGTCAGTTCTCCCACCATTTGTTCTAGGAAGCAGTCCCCTATCATTTCCAGGAATTTTGTGAGGGAGAGATTGACGCACACTGCCAGGCAGGAGCGTAGAGGGATCACTCCTACCCCACATCTCTGCTGGACCACCGGGGACCTAAGGTAGGCCTGCAGGGGGACCGGGAAGGGAGAAAAGGGGAGGGGGTGGACTGGTTAACGTCAATAGTTGCACAAAATTGCATAAGGGAGTGAAGGATTGACAGCAACTCCAGCTCCCCGCACCACTGGATCACCAGGGCAGTATTGGAGGCCCATGGTGGGTCGGGGGGGGGGGTCTGAGAAGTGGGGTGGACATGCTGGCTGGCTGCACCGTTGGACCACCAGGGCAGTACTGGAGGCCCATGGTGTGTTCGGGAGGGGGGCGGGCTGGCTGTCTGTACCACTGGATCAGTCTACAATGAGTCCAGGAGGGGGGTGGGTCTGGGAAGGGAGTTTCAGACTGGCTGGCTGTTTTGTCTGCAGAGCTGGCAGACAGGACTCTAGGGTAAGGGAGGAGGAGTCACTTCTGCCTTGGTATCTGTATTTGAATATAAACCATCAGTTTATATTCGAGTCAAACTTTTTACCTCCTTTTTTGGAGAAAAGGGGGTACCTCGGTTTATATTTGAGTATATAAGGTAAGAACTGCCATACTATATCAGACTAAATGTCCATGAAGGTTGTGTATTGAAGTGTCACGAATGCAAGCATTGCCAACCAGGTGTGTCCAAACTGAAAATAAAAGGTTGCAAACCACTACTTTTGTAAACCGCGTTGAACTTATGGTTACGCGGTTAACAAGCACAATGTTATGTAATGTTGACCTGCATAGATTTACATGCAGTTTAGAATGAAAGAGTACACCATCTTCTTGGGCTTTTAAAACTATTAATTTATTATTAATATGCTCTGCATACTTTAAATTCTTTTATGCATTTCAACAGGAAGCAGAAATGTTGCGTTCCATCTCTTTTCATCCTTCTGGAGATTTCATAATTGTTGGCACCCAGCACCCTACACTACGGCTGTATGACGTCAATACCTTCCAATGTTTTGTGTCCTGCAATGCCCAAGACCAGCATCAAGATGCCATCTGTGGGGTTAACTACAACCCAACTGCGAACATGTATGTAACATGCAGTAAGGATGGCAGCATAAAATTATGGGATGGTGTCTCCAACCGGTGTATCATTACCTATGAGAAAGCCCATGATGGTGCCGAAGTCTGCTCTGCTGTCTTCTCCAAAAATTCCAAGTATGTTCTGTCAAGTGGCAAAGACTCCGTAGCTAAACTGTGGGAAATTTCAACTGGGCGAACACTTATTAAATATACAGGTATGTGGTTTATTTGTGTATTTAAGTAAAAATGTCTGCTGTACAATGTTTCCTGTCAGAGGAAATGATAAAGCCCCTTAGCTATCTCTGATTATTGTACTAATTGTAAAGGTGGATTTCTACTATCATAAAGTGTAATATCAAATCCTGAGTAGCAGTCACAGAACACTTGTTAGTAAATCTATAACTATCGTAATCTTAACGATGGACCACTGGTCTGACCCAGCAACGGCAATTCTTATGTTCTTATGAAGTAGGATGGCACAAGGAAAAGCAGTTGCATAGTAGGGTCTAACTGTTTAAAAAACAGAACAGAAATTAATGATATTGAAGGCTAGTTGTTCTGTTGCAGAAGAGATGTACACTTCTTCCATATTCAGAGCTGGCCCGTGAATATGGAAAAATTGCAAATAACTTTTAGGGCTGACTCTAACCCACCCCGCCTACTTCCTGGACTTCTCCACACCTTTGCCTGGTGGTCCAGCAGTGAAGTGGGACAGGAGCGATCCTACACTCCTACCCTGTGCAGATCCATCAATAAAAATGGCTGCTGTGAGTTCCCATTGTGTATGTGTTATGTAATTTTATTCTTTAGAATAGTTTTCACTATCTTATTAGATACTGAGTCGGGTGGTTTAATTTCCCGGGTCACCCATGAAACCCTTTTTAAAAATTGGCATTAATATTGGCCACTCTCCAGTGTTCAGGTACTACAGACAATTTTGATGACAGGCTAGAGATCACTGAAAGTAGATCAGCAATTTCCTCTTTGAGTTCTTTCAGTATCCTGAGTTGTCTGTCATCTAGTCCAGACAATTTATTACTCTTAACTTGTCAGTTTAGCTCAGTACATCTTCCAGATTCACTGAGATTTCTTTCAGTTCCTCCACATGCTAACCCTTTAAAACCATTTCTGGTACAGGTAGATCTCTTGCATCTTCTTCCATAAAAACTGAAGCAAAGAATTCATTCAGTTTCTCTGCTATGGCCTTGTCCTCACTCACCCTTTTGATCCTTGATAATCAAGCAGTTCCACAGACTCCCTCACAGGCTTCTGCTTCTGATATACCTGAAAAAGTTGTTACTATGAGATTTTGCCTGTATGGCAAGGTTTTCATAATAATCTGTTTTAGCTGCCTTTTATCAGTGTTTGTTACTTCTTATTTCCTTCAGTCAGATCCTTTTTCCATTTTTAAAGGATGCTCTAATTAGCTTCTTTCACTTCCCCTTTTAACTACGCTGACTGTTGCTTGCTCTTCTTTCCACCTTTGTTAATACATGGAATACATCTGGTTTGGGCTTCCAAAATGGTATTTCTAAACAACATCCATGGCTGATTTAAAGTCTTAACCTTTGCAGCTGATCTTTTTAACCACTTTTTGAATTTAATCATAGTTGCCCTTTTGAAAATTAAATGCTGCTACAGTAGATTTTCCTTTGTGACCACACTTCAGGTATGAGCTCAGATTTGATCATGTTATGATCTCTGTTTCCCAGCAGACCCAACACACTTACCTCTTGTACTATTCCTTTCATGCCACTAAGGACTAGATTTAAAATAGCTCTCCCTTCTTATCTATTGTAGGTTCACACCGTTTTATTGCACCAATGTCAGACTTATCCAAGAGGAACATGAGCTTTTGTGATCTCTTCAAACATCATGCCTGTGACATTATAAATGAATTAATGGAATTCATTTTCCAAAGCATTTAAACATAGTGTGAATGTTCAGCCTTATGCTACATAATTTACCCCCATTTTACAGATCCGTGCAAGAGGTTTAAAGTGCCAGCCCGCGTGCTGAATGCTCTGTGCTATTCCAGTACTCATAGGAACTCTGTGATCTTTGGACCAGTGCAGAGTATTCAGCATGCCGGCCAGTGCTAAAAACCTCTTGCATGGTTTTATAAAAGGGGGGCATAAAAACTAAACCTTATTTCATGATGAATAATTTTTGGACAATAATGTACTTTAAATAAAGAACTAATAGATTTTTCCTCAAGAAAGCATTTTTTTTTTTTTTTTTTTAAATTCTTTATTCATTTTTTTTTTCATCTTACATCAAGTACACAATATTACATCATTTAAAACTTTTACACATCACTTGAATTTCTTTCTATTGTCTCTTTAAAATCTCAATTTAAATTCAGATTAAAAATTCAGATTAAATTCACTAAGGCGCGCTAACCGTTTTAGCGTATGCTAATGCTTCCATAGACTATAATGGACGCATTAGTGTTTAGCGCGTGCTAAATTGGCTAGCGCGCTTTAGTAAACGGACCCCATGTTTTGTTTTGTTTTGTTTTTTTAAACCACCCTGCTTAGAACTGTGCTTCTCAACCCAGTTCTGAGTACACACCCAGCCAGTCACTCAGGCTTTTCACAATGAATATGCCCGAGGTAGATTTATGTGCAATATGTTCTTGGTTTGCAAATCTATTTTGTGCATATTCTGAAAACCCAAGAAGCTGGGTATTAGGGTGGTCCAAAAAAATCAAGTTCATGAAACATGACCTTCACAAGTCTGTGTCTGGACACTGTTAATTGTGTCAAATTAAAATTATAAGCCTTTTGGTGAACATTTAGAGGTTGCTCAATGATTTTTAATTTAATATTTAACACCTCCCCACTCTCGTTTACAAAAGCGCAGAAGAGGTTTTTAGCACCAGCCGGCACTCTGAATGCTATGCGCTGCTCCGACAGTCATAGAGTTCCTATGAGCATCGGAGAAGCGCAGAGCATTCAACATGCCAGCTGGTGCTAAAAACCTGATCCGTGCTTTTGTAAAAGGGGGGGAAATGCAAGTACAGAATTTATATTGATTTTCTATCTTAACCTGAATTGTGAGCAAATGCATATGGAAAGAAGTTAAATACATACTGTCACTTACAGCTGAAAATAGGCTTTCTAGCCTTATGATTTGTTATGCATTGTTCAGTGTTCAGTGATCAGATAACTAATTTCATTATTCCACAGTAAATACAAAATGTTTATGTGCGAATGCTAAACGGTAGTCCTACATTCATTCAGTATTCTTCAGTGTGGCTTTGGAGCAAGTTGGATAGGTCTTTCTGTGCTGAATAACAAGGCGGCGGAGGAGGAGTTGCTTCTACTCATTCTTGGTGAAACTTGAGCTAAGGCAATTGCTCTTTCAGCGGAGTCATTGACTACTGTCATTGATTATGCTGACTGCTTCAAATACTGGTAGTTTGGCTTATCTCTCCCAATTTGCAGGATCTTTAACCAGAAAATTTTGAGCCTTTTCTATCCATTTTTGTCATAAGTTCTCTTTGTTATACATGATGCCAGGCTAATGGGACCGAGTGACTCGGAATTGCAATTGAGATGTTTCACCAAACTTGTTGATTGTGGAAGCTGAAGGTTGCCACCATCTTAGACTTGACCTCATTGCTTAGTCTATCATCACAAAAGGCAAGAACAGCCAAAATTTCTGACAAATACCACACGTCTGGTGAATGTTGTTGACGCAGCCTTAGCAACAGCCATGTTCGGATATTTCTGGAGTTCTGAAACCATAAGCAAGTATGACTGGTGCTTTTTAGAGAATGACACATGACTTGGTACCCGTGGGTAACCTGCCGGAAGGGGGAAAAAATCAACTGCTTGCGGCAGATACAGGGACAAGGCCATTCACTGCTCCTTGGAACAGTGAATGGCCTTGTCCCTGCAGTAAAGGATCTGCTGTGAGTTGCCTCCCTTTCCACCCCTCCAGGTCAACAGCCCCCCTTCGCGAGTCCAGCAGCCACCATCCCTCCCTATTGTGGGTCTAACAGTCCCCCACCCTCACACCTATTGTATTTGCCACTGCTGGGGATCCCATTTATAAACAGACTTCCTTCCTGCCCTCCAGCTGCATACCCCCCTCCGCCGAAGCTGACACGGAAGGCCTTCCCTCTGATGTCAGAGGGAGGCCTTTCGTGTCAGCTGGGGATCCCAGTTACCTCACTCAAGAGTCCTCCTTCCAGCTGGGCTGCTCCTTCCTGCTTTCATCCACACTTGTTTGCAGGGCAGCTCTTGCATGCTTCACGTGGCTGACCCTGTGTGCTGGTGCTCTTCCCTAGATACAGTAGGGGGTTTGGTTTTTTTTTAAACTACTGAGCATGTGCGGACACCTTGCCTCTGGAGCTCCACCCCCTGGTTATTCAGTTATGTCACTAACTTAGATAATAAATGGTTAAGAGGGGATGGAGGGTGAGCAAGTGTGGCTACATTCCCCTGCTGTCTATGGAGAACCCCTGTTACAGGTAATCAACATTGCTTTCTATGTCTAGAATCCATGCTACTCTAGTATAATGTGTGTGTGTGTGTGTGGGGGGGGGGGGGGGTTCCAGACTGAAAAAAGAAAAAAAAACTTAAATGGAGTGTAGTAGACACCTTCTGGTGAACCTATCTGCTGTGGTGCAACGGGCAGCACAAAGAATATAAAAGAAATGGGCCTTAACAAGTATTCCTTTTGTAAAACTAATTTGACATAGTAGGAAATTGCCAGGCCCCTAAAAGCTTGTATCTGATGCTAGCCTGGCCTGGGAGGAGCTACCTCCGTCCATTTTGGGCTCTGGTCAGAAGAGAAGCTGCCTGAGCCATAGGCTGTAAAAGGGAGTGAAAAACCGTAAAAGATAAGCAAAAAACAAACAGGAAATCCAAAGAACTGCTACAATCAAGAAACTGAAAAAGATTGTATAATTCAATAAATGAAGAACAAAGCCACAAAATGCATCCCACCCTCCAAAAGAAAGTGCAAGGAAAAATGTATTCCTGAACATTTTTGGGAGGGAGGGAGGATGGTGGAAAGATTTGGCTGGTATGCAGGATTTTAAATCTAGTGAACCAAAAAGATGAAAATATATATATTTTATGTTCCTGGGGAAAAAAGACCATTCAAAGTGGCATACTAAAGTGACCCTTCCAAGACCGAAAACGAAACAAATTCTCAAACATTCCCCCTAACATCATCTTTTTGACACCAGTTATCTCTGTCCATTTTTTTTTTTTAAACCTATGGTAAAAGAAGAATTAATAATCTGAAAAGCACCTTTCTACCCCTCCCCCTCCCCCAGGTTTTAAGTTTCTTTTAACGAGCAATTCTCATACTTAGCTAGATCTCATTGGCTATGATAATATCGCTTTGCAAAGCTTAACTTTCCTCTTTAGTAGATTGTACAAAATCTAGAGTTCAGATTCCAAGCATAAATTTTGAAAATGCATCCAGTTCAAATCCAGGCTTATAAGGGAGGAGTTAAAACCAGAAATGTTTCTTTAGTAAATGAGCATTCTAGCACAAAGACTGGAAATTACCATCCCAAGGTTTTACAGACACTTCTCTCTTTAAGAAACCTGGAATACTGGAATAGCTTATAAGAGTTGATGCAGTAACTGGGGGTGGTAGATGAAGTCTTATGGCAGTATCTCTCAAACTTTTTTAGCTCTGGTATATTAAGTGGAGTAAATGTTTTTCATAGCACATTATAATTGACATTATAAAATTGCAAAACCAACCAAAAATTAAATTTGAGAGTTTTTTTAAAGTTCTTTAAACTATGTATGGTTAATTGTAACCACAGTGAAACTAAAGTAAGTAGAATTGCTAATAAACACAATGGATGTACTTGTTTTTGAGTGCAAATTAACTCAAAATGCGGCTCAATAGTCAACAAACACGCATTTCCTCATCTACCATCAGTAGTCATTCTCTTTTTTTTAATTTAATTTCTGTCAGAGACGAAAATCCAAGTTCACAAAGATAAGAAGATTCAAATGGTAACAAAGCCTTGATTGCTTTGTTGCTGAGGTTAGGATAATTACTGCATAAATAATAAAACTAAAAGAATGATGCTTGTCTGGGTGGTTATACCCTTACACACACAGACACTCATAACATTGACAGACTCTTGCATACATGACCTACATGTCAACTATTCTAGTGTATACTTATGAAGGGAAGTAAAATTTTGGAATCTCATGGCACACCACTGTGCTGTGGCATACAGTTTGAGACACACTGTCTTATGCATTGAAAATAAGGAGTTTAAGTTTTTTTTTGTTTTTTTTTAATTAATTCTTTATTCATTTTTGCATATTACAAGTGTATTAGATAAAATCATACGAACTTATAAATACACACTTGATTAACTTTCATGTAACACGTTAAATACAGCATTTCATTACATAT